>NW_008345690.1:943078-989287 GCF_000622305.1 Nannospalax galili | reverse complement strand
TCTCTCTCTCTCTCTCTCTCTCTTTCTCTCTCTCTCTCTCTTTTTAATCTGAAATAGAGTCTCACTATGCAGTCCTGGCTGACCTGGGACTCACTGTGTAGACAAGGCTGGCCTTGAACTCACAGACCTCCACCTGCCTCTACCTCCTGAGTGCTGGGATTAAAGATGTGTGCCACGACGCCCTGCTTATTTGTCTTTGCTGATTCTAAGTCAGCATCCTTTGCCCATCCATGTTTAGTGTTGAACTATTCATAATAGCTAAGACATGAAACCAGCTTGGATGCTCATCAACATAAAGAAAATGTGGTACATATGTAAAGAATGAAATATGACATATGCAGGAAAATGGATGAAATTGGAGATCATTATGTTCAATAAAATAAGCCAATCAAAAAGACAAACAGGGCATGGTGGCTCACATCTTTAGTTCCAGCACTCAAGAGGCAAAGGCAGGTGGATGTCTGTGAGTTCGAGGCCAGCCTTGCCTACATAGTGAGTTCCAGGCCAGCCAGGACTGCATAATGAGACTCTGTTTCAGAAATAAAAAAAAAAAAAAGAAGAAGAGGGGGCTGGAGAGATGGCTCAGCAGTTAAGAGCATTGGCTGCTCTTGCAGAGGACCTGGGTTCGGTTCCCAGCACCCACATGGCAGCTAACGACTGTCTGTAACTCCAGTTCCAGGGGATCTGATGCCTTCTTCTGACCTTTATGGGCATCGTACAATGCGGGTACACTTACATAAATGCAGGCGAAACACTCATAAAATAAAAATAATAAAATATTTTTTAAAAAACACAAAAAAAGACAAATGATGCATGTTTTCTCTCATATGCAGAATGGGTGCATGTGTGTGCATGTGTAGACCATGAAAGCAGAAAGGGAGCTAAGAGGAGAGGAAGAGGTCTAAAGAGATGAGCAAGAGAGGGTAATGGAATATATGTCATGAAAGCCTAGGGGAAGTATTTGATAAGAGGAAGGGAAGTAGGAGGGAAAAGGAGATGAATAAGAACAAAGTGTGATTATATAATATATATTATATTTATGAGAGAAATATCACAGCTAATCCCATTTGTTTTTACAATAGCCAAAAAAAAAAAATAAATTCTAAAAAGGAAAAAAGCCAAGTGACAGTAGAGTGGAGGTAGTTGGAAGTCTTCTGGTTTGGAGGAAAGTGGCACTGTCCCACGGAGACATATCGCCTCTGAGGGATGGAGTGCTTGTGATGCTCTGGGTGCTGTTTCATACCCTGGATACGAGGGAAGGAATGCTCTGAGGCCCTGGCGTGGCTCATCTGTGCCCCTGCCTACATTGAGAGAAGGGTAGGAAGGCCCGGGAAGATAGGAAATAGTGAGGCTGTGTTCAGACATCCCTCGGGAGAAGACCCTGCCATATTCCCCACTCCCAGACCCTCAGCAGTGGCAGGCTGTTCCTTAGTCACCCTTGCCCTGGTGTGGAGGGGAGTCCACAGTCTTACAAGGAAGCCCTGGTCCTGCCTGGGCTCCTGGCTGGAGTGTAGGGTTAGTGGCTGGGATCTGTAGCATTTTGTTATTGATCTCCATCACTGAGTACTGACAGGCACCAGCTTCAGGATCTAGTGAGAACAAAAACCCAATTGTCCATTAGCCCAGGGATCTTTCTGAGTATTTACTGTGGTCAAGGCACCATATAAGGCATGGGGCTCAAGGTAAAATTAAATACTCCCCTCCAGAAACCACATTAACCTAGGGTTTTGTTCTATTTTTAATTATTGGTGGCAGTATCAGTATAGGTACCAGAGAATGGTATCCTGCTTTTAGGTATGATAATTCTCTCCAGTCCTCCCCATAAAGATTTCTTAATTAACTGGGTATGGTGGTGCATGCCTTTAATCCCTGCACTCAGGAGGCAGAGGCAGGCAGAGCTCTATGAGATTGAGGACAGCCTGGTCTATATATTGAGTTTCAGGCCAGCTATGGCTAATGGGGAGACCCTGTCTCAAACAAACAAACAAACAAACAAACAAACAAATTTCTTAATTATATGAATAAATATTTCTGAAAATTTCTTGAGATTTAGCCTGTAACTTTTATCACATCAAAGTGTTTTTTTTTTTTTTTTTGGTGGTGGTGGTGGTGGTGGTGGTGGTGTGTATGTGTGTGTATAACTGTGCATACCTTTGTGTGTATTTGTGTAGGTGTATATGTGTAGGTGTGAGTGTCAGAAGTCAGCCTCAGATGTCATAACTTAGGATATAATCCACTGATGTTTTGAGACAGGGTCTCTCGTTGTGATCTGGGGCTCACTGGTTAGGCTGGGCTTGGCTGGCCAGAGAGCTCAGGGATCATCCTGTCTTCACCTCCCCAGCTCTGGGATTGTAAACATGCACCACCATGCTGGTCAATACATAGGTGCTTGGGATTGAACTCAGGTCCTTGTGCTGTGTGGCAAGTACTTTACTGACTGAGCTATCTCCTCAGCCCCTCAGAGATTTTTAAAAAACATTTCTTTGGGGGCTGGGGAGATGGCTCAGTTAGTAAAGTGCTTACCACTCAAGTATGAGGATCCGAGTTTGGATCTCCAGCACCCAAATAAAAGCTGGATGTGTATCCATAATCACAGCACTGGTTAAGTGGAGATGGGAGGATTCCCAGAACTCACTGGCTGGTCAGACTAGTCAAATTGGTGAGTGGCAGTTTCAGTGAAAGAAACAGATGTGGTGGCTCGTGCCTACAATCTCAGAAAAGAATCAAGAAGAGAATTAGAATCACCCTCCTAGCAATCAGATAGTCCCATTTTCACTTTTCAAATGCATCTGGAAAATAATTCAAATGCTACAGAAAGGCACAAGATTCATGGCTCCATGCCAGTTCCTCTTCTTAGAGGTTCCTATTATTAGTGGTTTCCTATGCATTGCCTTCCAGAAAATACTTCGTGCGTTTATCCACATTATAAATGTATTGGCTGCTTCCTACCCTTAAAGGCTCTTCCAGCACTGTGGCTCTTTGTGTTGCTAATGCATCTTTATGCTTTTTTTTCTTCTGTCATGTCTGAATTTTGCCAAGAACCCATTTCTAGAAGTCCCTGCCGCGGACTAACTGGGACAAAACTTCTTTACCTCTTTCTGAGCCCTCTTTTTTTTCTCATGGTAAAAATGGGATTCCGGGGATCAGTGATAGAGCTCCCACAAAGGTTAGCTGTACAGAGGCTGTGATGCTCAGAGAATCACCCTAGTGCCCTATGATGGAGGAGGGGCTGTCAGCTCTAAATCAGTGCCACCAAAGGCCTGCCAATAGCTACCCCTCAGAGTGACCTGCCACTTTCTCAGCTACAGGAAGAGTGTGAGAATTCCCTAACTGCAGATGACAGGATCACATGAATTCCTTGCCTGTGGTGTTGCTCCCTCCCCAGACACTCAGGCAGTGAGACCCCCAGACTTAATCCATCTGTCCCTAGCTGGGAGAGTCCCCTGATATTTGGGCCCTGTCACCTTCCCCCTCTTCTCTCTGGTCTCATATTTTAAGACCTCTGTGATCTCAGCATCAGGGGGCATGTGGTCACAGTAAAAGTCTTCATCATTTCTTGCACCCAGAAGGCAGCTTGGCTATTATCAGTAAAACTGTGTCCAGGCCCAGTAAGTTAGAGGGGAGACCTCAATTAGAGTCCATGGGAGCAATGGTGATGGAGAGATGGCAGGGGATGGGCATCTGTGGTACAGCAGCAAACAGCTACAATACTGGGTCTTTGCAGGCATTACCTGCTTGGCTGTCCCAACTGTACTCTCTCTTTGTAGATGAGGATACTGAGGTTCAGAGAGGTGAGCCAGCTTGCCATGCAGGGAGTAAGTGACAGGGCCAGGATAGGATTTAGCTATGGAATGTGGTTCTTATCCTGACTCCCTCTGCCAGGTATAGGTGGACACGAGGCAGAGGACCAAACAGGGCACTCAGAACTCAAGGCTGTGGAGTGGCTGTCATAGGCATGCTTCTCCCGGGGATCCATGTTTCTGTCCAGCTGTCTTCACATTTCCAGTGTCTAGGACAATGGCTGCCTCACAGCAGATGCCTGGAAAACTTTGTGGGATAGAGAAAGGAGTAGACAGTAAGAAGGATGGCTGGCCTACCGCACAGGGTGAGGGTGATCCTCCCCATACTGGATATGTCCTCAGGACCCCAGGACAAGGGATGCTAGATTTTGGAAAGGGGTGCTTCCTCTACTTTATTAAGGTCAGACAACCCACGAGAGGGGTAAGAAAGAGCAGCTCCGGCTGGAAGTAGGGCCAGGCCCTGGACAGCTTCTTATTGGCTGCCTGGGTACTTCCTCTGCTCCTCCGGCCTGCTGCCTTTTATGTGCTTCAACTGTGCACTGGGAGATATGGAGGGCTTGGAGCCTGAAGGCTGCTGGGGCACTGGCTGGGGCTCAAGGCAGGAGAAGGAGGAGGCCTGAACTAAAGGTCATGGTGAGTCTGCCCTGGCTCCAAGCAGTGAGGCATCCGATTGAAGGATCAGACGTCCCTAAGTCCATCTTATAAGGCATACACCTTTGGGTGGTGTTGGAGATGGAGCCCAGAGCTTCACACACTCTAGGTAAGTGCTCTATCACTGGCCTACACCCCATCTAGGAAAAAAGCCTTCTGGTCGGAGGCCCCCTTCTCTGGGTGCTTTTGTTTACTCAGCATCTCCAAGACCATTTTTTCCCTCTGTTTCAAATACCTATTGCTTCATTAAAAACACCCCCAAACTGCCAAGTGTGATGGCATACTCCTTCAATCCCAGCACTTAGGGGGCAGAGGCACGTAGATTTCTGTGAGTTCAAGGCCTGTCCAGGAGAACATATTGATAACAGTAAGATCACTATGGAACAGTGTACGTCAAGCTCATGTGCTTTCCATGTAACGTTCACAATACACCTAGGTGGTGGGTACCATCTCCATCTACACAAAAGAAACCTAGGTACCAAAAAGTGAGGCCATAAATAGAATTGGAACTGGGACTGGAGAGATGGTTCAGTGGTTAAGGGCACTCACTGCCTGTTCTTGCAGAGGACCTGGGTTCAATTCACAACACCCACATGGCGGCTATCAACTGTCCAGTTCCAGGGGATCTGAGATCCTCTTCTGTCCTCCATGGGCATTGCATGACATGGGTGCACTTACACACATGCAGGCAGTATATTTATATGCATGAAATAAAAATGATAAATTAAATTAAATAAAAAGAATTCCAAAGCCCTTGTGTTTGAGCACAGGGATATTCTGCATGTCACAGCTCCTCTGCCTGCTGTCTGTGAGGCTTTGGATGACTTGCTTGTCCCCTGCACAGTGGCTTCTGTCCTGCCTGGGAAGAGTTACTCTGAGGCTCCAGTGAACACTAATGGACACAGACAGACTTTGCCACTGGCAGAGTGTCATATCCTCCTAATGATGACACCATTGACAGTCCCTTCAGTAAAAACTACCTTAATTGAGCTATGGTATCTGTGGTGAAACCAAATTAAATTTACAGCCCAGTTCCAAAGTCACCCCAGGCACAGAGCTGCATGTGGCTACTGGCTATTCCACTGACAGCACAATCTCTCCCTCATTATAGAAAGTTCTGGGCAACAGCATTGCACTAGAATTTTAACACTGGAAAATGGGAGCAAGAGATGGGCAGAGGAGGCCTGGACAGAGAAGGCAGATGGCATGGTTGTTTTGCTTGCTTTTGCAGACCTTGTTTGGCTGACTGGACTTGAATGGCACCCCTCCCTGTTAGAGTCACCTAGGGCAGGTCCTTAGGAAATAAGCTTCCCTCACCACAAGATCAGGGAGCCTCAGGCTGGCTCCTACAGAATGGGCCACAGCAGGTATTGGGAGGCTGAGCACTTCATACTACTTCAGTGGTCTGGCTGCTGGTGGACAGGGTGGCCTCCAGAGTTGACAGAGCGCTCCTGTCTCCATTGCAGCAGAAGTGAGAGGGTGTGGCACAGAGCAGTCACTACAGTGCCAAGGGGATGGTGCCCCAGTGTGGTGCCAAGGGACCAATTAGACAGGCATGGGTTACCTCCTGCTGAGGCTCCCTGAGCTCCAGATCCTCTCTGGACTCCAGTCCAAGGTACCAAGAAAGCAGCTTGCTCAGAGCCACCAAGACCAGTCAGTACAGCTTGCCCATCATGCTATAATGCAGGGGAGGTCCAGAAAGAAGAGAGCCCCCTTTGCAAGAGGCCCACTGGGAGGACACTCCCGATAATCCAGTTTCTGACTTGCTTCATCAAATGCCTCCCACCCCAACAGATACACAAACCACATTCATACATGTTCATAAACAGACCCCCCCACACACACATAGACATTCCTCCTGAGATAGAGACAGACACACAACACCAGAAAATCAAAGCAGCTGACCCTAAAGTGGCTGGCCTGGAATTCATCCCACAGCCCTGACCCAAAGACACCAAAAGATTAAACTGTGTGTACCTGAATATAAACAGTGCCCAAGAGACCTCCTGGCTCCCCAGTAACTAAAGCTAAACACCCTGAAGTCAAAAGCAGGAGACAACACACTTGCACACAAGGTGGGGGGTGACCTGCTGGATATATGACCTTGTCTGCATTTGGCCAGCGGCTGTTTCTCTGCTTGAGAACACAGCACCTGTGTTGAATGCTCCCAGGTCTTCTACAGCACCTGCCTCCCCAGCTCTGTGCCCCTCCAGTCTCACAACAGCTTCAGCTTTCCCATGGGACTTCCCCCCTCCCCCCGCCCCGAACTGGCAGCATGACAAATGACAGATCAAAAGTTAGGGCTGCGGATGTAGCTCAGTTAATAGAGTGCTTTCATAGGATGCTTGAGGCCCTCGGTTTAATTCCTAGTACTGAATAAACTGGGCCTGGTGGTGCACACCTGCAATCTCGGGACTCGGGAGACAGAGGCAGGTAGATCTCTGTAAGTTTCAAGGACAGTCTGGTCTAGATAGTGTATTCCAGGCCAGCCAGGGCTATATAGTGAGACCCTGTCTTCAAAACAAAACAAGCAAAAACAAACACCCCACCCCCACACATAGTTATTCTCTCTTGAGCAAGTGTGTCCCAGAGCAGGCAAGCTATGGCTTTGGTACCTTATGATGTCCTGGCTCTGTGGCTGGAACCCAGGTTTGAGCAAGGTATCAGTCAGAGCTGCCAGCAACAGTGGCTATGTCCCTCCCTTCCCTGCTCAAGAGAGCAGGGTCTACTCCCTGAAATTCACTCACTGTGCTGGATAGCTTTAGTGTCAACTTGACATACCTAGGTAGAGGGAGCCTCAACTGGGGAATTGCCTCTATTGGACTGGCCTGTGGCCATTGTCTGCGGGGCATCTTCTTGATTACTAAGTGATGCGGGAGGGCCCAGCCCACTGTGGGTGGTGCCACCCCTGGGCAGGTGGGCCTGTGTTGTATAAGAAAGTAAGTTGAGCACTGGCCAGAGGAGCAAGCCAGTAAGCAACAGTCCTCCATGGCCTGTGCTCCAGCTCCTGCCTTCAGGTTCCTGCCCTGAGCTCCTACCTTGGGCTCCCTGATGAACTGTGACCTGGGAGATGTAAGCTAAATAAACTCTTTCCTCCCCAAGTTGGTACTGGTCAGAGTGTTTTGTCACAGCAGTGGAGAAACAAACGAGAACGCCCATCTACTCAGGCCCAGGCTTTCTCCTGGACCAGCTTTTCAGGGGAATCTCAGACAATAGGAAGATTTCCATCTTCTCACCCAGACTATAGGCAACCCAGTGGCTCCAGTCCACCTTGCCAAAGTCCACTTCCAGGTTTCCTTCCCATTCTGTCATTTCAAGGCTATCAGTACCATCAACTCTCATCTTCAAACCCAATGCAAATTTAAAGAAAATCACCCATCTTTGAAACCACAGGAAATGTCTCTGGGTCAGCCTCTCCGGTCAAATACTCTCTGCTTGTGCCTTTTCTAGACCTAGAAGATTTAGTGCAATGACAGATAATTTCTCAGTCATACTTTTTTTTTTCTGACAGGGTCTCACTCTCTTGTCCAGGCTTGCCAACTATAATTTTGAACCACTAATAGCTAACATTACTTATATGATACTAGTTTATTTAAAAATAATGACTATCATTAGAACATAAGCTGTAACATAAATCATACAAGTGCAGGTATTTTTGTCTATTTTTTCATCAATATATTCCAATAGCTAGACCATTGATTAGTATATTACTGGCACCTGCTAAATATTTTAAATAGTACTTACTATGTATTGGGAACTGTATGCTTTTCAAGTTTTAAAAAATTATTAATTAGGGCTGGAGAGATGGCTTAGCAGTTAAGAACACTGACTGCTCTTGCAGAAGATATGGGTTTGAATCCCAGCACCCACATGGCAGCTAACAACTGTCCGTAACTCCAGTTCCAGGGGAACCAACAGTTTCTTCTGTCCTTCGCGGGCATTTCATGACATGGGTGCACTTACATACATGCAGGCAATACACTCATACATGTAAAATAAAAAAATAATTTTATTTTTTGTCTTTTTGAGACAGGGTCTCCCTGTAGCCCCAGCTGTCCTGGAACTTGCTATGTAGACCAGGCTGGCCTCTTGCCTCCTGAGTGCTGGGATTAAAGGCGTGAGCCATCACGCCCAGCTAAAAAGTATTTGCAACTGGGCTGGAGAGATGGCTCAGTGGTTAAGAGCACTGATTGTTCTTACAGAGGACCTGGGTTCAATACCCAGCACCCACATGGTGGCTGCAAACCATCCTTAACTCCAGTTCCAGGGGAATTTGAAGCCCTCTTCTGACCTCCATGGCATTGCATGACATGGGTGCACTCACACACATACAGGCAACACACTCATACACATACATAAAATAAAATAAATTATTTGTGTGTGTGTGTGCATGTGTGTGTGGCGTGTGTGTGTATGTGTGTGCATGTGTGTGCGTGTATGTGGGTGCATGTATGCCATGGTACACTTATAGATATCAAAAGATAACTCGTAGAGTTACTTGTTTCCTTCCACCTTTACATGGGTTTCAGGGATCCAGCTCAGGTCATCAGGTTTGCACAGCCAGGGCCTTTACCTCTGCTCACCCACCTTGCCAGTCTGCTTTTAATCTTTGCTTTTAATCTTTGCAACATTTTGAAATGGGTAATATTTCATTTTGCAGACAGAAAAGCAGAGGCATAGAGAAGCTAAGTAATCTGCCCCAAGTCTAATATTTACTAATGGGAGCATCTGGGACCAGGCTTTTGATTACTGAGCTCAGTTGTCTCAGCAGCAACTTTATGCTATGGCTGCCATCAAGCTTTCTGGACATGTAAGGGTTAAGGATGTAATCCAGAGCCTTGGGCATGAGTTCTATCACTGAGCTACATCTTCAGGCACTTTTCCTAGCTCTTTTAAAAATATTTTATTATTATCTTTTTATTTTAGGTGTATGAGTATATTGCCTGCATGTATGTAAGTGCACCCATATCGTGCAATCCCAAAGAGGTCAGAAGAGGGCATTTTATCCCCTGAAACTGGAGTTAAACATGGTTGTTAGCTATCATGTGGGTGCTGGGAATCGAACCTGAATCCTCTGCAAGAGTAGCCAGTGCTCTTCACCACTGAGCCATCTCTCCAGCCCCTCTTCAATATTTTATTGCTATCTATTTCTCCACCAGGCCATGATATTCCCGAGATGAAGGGGAAGTAAGAAATGTTTCAAATACAAAAAAATGCTTGATTAAAGTTGATGGAATGAAAGTGCTTCCTTCTATTTCACCAAGATGAAATGATTCCGGTGAGAAGAAGGAATCAAGGAGTTGTCAGCAAAAAACAGATTCCAGAGTCTGAAAGGCTGTGTTTGAATCCTCATCTCCATCCCTCTCTAGCTGTGTGACCTCAGGCAAGTTATTCAACCTTTAGGCTTCAGTTTTGTCATGTGTTAAATGGGACTAATAATAGCTTCTGCTGGCTGGAGTTGTTGTAGGGGTTAAATGAGACAAGTCTTGCTCAGGGCTTGGCACATAGTAAGGGCTCCATAAATGGCAGCTATTACACTGTTAATATGATGTTGGTGTGACTTCTTTGCCATGTTTCTGATGTGAAGCTGAAGCCTCCTATTAGCCCTCCCGAAGGCTACAGCCAGTGGCTTGTTGGCAGGTGCTTGTAGCAGGTGTGACCTGCTCCTGCCCATCTGTCAGGGTGAGTCCTCCACTGCTTCCGGTCAGAGCTTACAACCTACTTATTAGATTAATCAGATGCAACACTTTTCTAAAGATACCCGGCTCCAGTGCCAGCCCCAGCATCTGATGAGAGCTACAGCTTGCCAGGGGATTGGGTAATGACAGGTTCTCACCAGTCTCTGGTTGGAGCAAGCAGGGCAGTGTAGGAGTGAGGAAGCATCTCATTCTTCTCTTGGGATCAGTGGCTGGCTTCTGAGGTCTCCTCTGGGTAGGACTTCCAGATAAAATAAAGGATACTCTGATACAGTTGAATTTCAGATAAACACTGGATAGTTATAAGCATGTCCTAAATAGTATGTGGAACATGCTTACCTTAGAAAATAGTCAATGTTGATCTGAAATTCAAATGCAACTGTTTGTTTGTCTTCCTTTAAATCTAGTCTTCCTAAGAAAGTGAGATGAGGGCGAAGGCCCAGAAACTCTAAGGAGAAGGAGCAGGTCTTGCTGGGCCTGGCCAGCTCTCCCTGGGCCCTGGCACTGGTCTGTCTGCTCAGGGCCTCATGGGTCTGAGGTGAGGCTGCCTGGGGACCAATTGGAGCCTCCCTCCCAGAGGGAGGCTCCGGCTCTGCAGGAGGAGCAGGGCACTGCTGCCAACTCCAAGTTGTTTGCACTTCATGAGCTCCCTAGAGCCCAGGCCCCCTTCCTGATTAACATCCTGGATGGGAGGCCCAAGAACAACAGTGCCTTCCCTGAGGCATTGAGGCATGGTCCCAAGAGCACCATGGTAGGAATAAGCCTCTAACGTGAACTGGTCAGGGACCTGGAAGGCCAGGTTTGTGTTTCAGAGGAACACTGAGAAAATATAGGTCACATGGTGCTGGACGGAGACCTAGACCATGGTCTCCAGGTTCCTATTCCTCCCTGCCTGGACCTGTCAAGAGGGACACAGTTATGACCCGTGCACCTGGCAAACAAGCCTCTCAAATGCAACAGGTTTCAAACACTGCCCATCTTCTTCCTCTAATCTTTCATAGCACAACACCTGCTCCCCACCCACCTGCCTTTGCTGTGCAAAGCAGAAACCCAAGCACTGTGCTGGTGTACAAGCCTGATAGGGTTGCCATGACGAAACCACAGGCTGGGTGGATTAAACAGCAGCAGAGTATGTCTTCATCTTCTGGAAGTCCAAGGTCAATGTGTTTGGCAAGTTGGTTTCTCCTAAGGCCTCCCTTCTTGGCTTGTAGATGGATCCGTTCTTGCTGTGTTTTCATGTGGTAATTTTCTCTGTGCACGCTTATCCTTAGTATCTCTCTGTATGTCCAGATTTCTACTATTCAACACAACACCAGTCAAATTGGGTTACAGCCTTCTAGCCACCTCATTTTAATTTAGCCAACTCATCAAAGCTTCTGTTTCCAAATACAGTCATATTTGGGGGTATTACAGATAAGAACTTCAACTTGTGAATTTGGGAAAAGGGATATTATAACTTGGATATGAACTGCTCTCCCCAAAGTCTCAATGTATTGAAGCTTAATTGCCAATTCAAGTGGTGTTCAGAAGTGAATCATTGGGAAGTGATCAGATTGTGAGGGCTCTGCCTTCATCAATCAATCAATCAATCAATCAATCAATCAATCAATCTAATGATGGATTCAGATTCTGAATGGAGCCCAGCTTGGTGGCACACAACTTTGATCCCAGCACTGGGGAGGCAAAGGCAGGTGATTCTCTGTGAGAGCAAAGCCAGCATGGTCTACATAGCAAGTTCCAGGCCAGCTGGGACTACAGGGAGACCCTGTTTCGATAAACAAAAACAGACTCTGAATGGATGATTGGGAGGTTGTAATGGGAGAAGTGCGTCACTGGGGCCATGCTGTGGTAAGGACCTTGTCTTCAGTCCATTCTGACCACCTCTCTGCTTCCTGGCCCCCATGAGGTGAACAGCCTTTCTCTATCACATGTTCTCATTGCCATCATGTTTGCTTCATTGCCTCACCACAGATTCACAGCAATGGAGCAAGCTGACAATGGACTGAAATCACTAAAACTGTGAGCCAAATTTCCTTCCTTTAAGCTGTCTCTCAGATGTTTGTGTCATAGCAATCACAGCTCTGACTAACACAGAGGACATGCTTCAGCCCTTACTAGTGGACACCCATGCTCTGCTTCTTGTCCTATGAATCACTAAGTCCTGTGCACACCACTTCCTCTGTAGCTCTTGAATTTGCCCATGTCCTTCCATTGTCACCCAAGTTCAGGTGTCCCTTATCTCTCATCCAGAGACTTGCCCCAGGGTCCTGACTGGTTTCTGCCTTCACAGTCATCCCTTAGTTGTTCGCCCAGCAGCAGATGAAACAGAAACCTACTCAAGTCAATCTCCATTCATCCATCTTTTAAGTCTGTCCCTGGCTGCATCCATATTTTAAGATCAAATCTGGCCTCCTTAACAAGGACTACAAAGCCCTACAATCTATCCTTCCTTCTCCCCCACCGTTAGGGGCTTCCACAAGAATTCCTTCCCACTACTGGCAGGGACTTCACCTTCTTCACCCCTTCCATGAATCCAGCTCTTGTCTACTTGCTTACGTGCTTTTATCTGGAGCCTCACCCCCCCACACACACTCCTCACCCCTGTGCCTTCTTGAGCTCACTTCTACCCGCCCCATCTGCCCATCCAACATCCACTCAGGCTCCAGGTCTCCAAAATGCTTCTTTTCTTCCTTGCCAACCCAAGGGTCTGAGATTGGGGGTTGTTCCCAGGCGCTCCCACAGTTCCCTATATTATAATTATTTGTTTCCTAGTCAGTCATCCCCAGTAGCCTGTGGCTTTGGTGAAGGCAAGGACATCCACTGCCAATATATAGTAGCTAGTATAGGATCTGGCACACAGAAGGGCCTCACTGATTATTAGTTGTGCTTATTATTGTTAAATTTCGGAGAACATCTGAAATTCCTGAGAGACAAAAGGAAAAGAAAAATGTGGCCTGCCAGGCAATTTTCTCAACCATAGCCATGGAACAAAATCATTTGTTTGCTTTAAGGAAATACCACTGCTTAGATGTCACCCTGAAATCTGGATTCTATTGCTTGAAAGGTGGTCTGAGCATAAGCCCATTTCAAACCTTCTGGGATAGTCTACCATGCTGAGGCAGAGTTCTAAGACATACTCTCTAGTCTCAGTTCAATGAGCCGTTGATGACAGGTGCCTAGCTATATTGCTGGTAGAGGAGTGTCCCCCCAGATTTTTACTCCTGTTCCCAGATTTCTGTCTTCAGGACATGGCTCCCTGGGCAAAGGTCCATGCACCTTTCTGTACATATACCCTGCCCAGTCCTCCGTATTGAATAGTCAGGCAGCCCTCCATTGGTTCTGTGTGGTCACACCCAGGCCCAGAAGGAGGTCTAGCAAGTGGGCTGAGTTCTGGGTCTGCTGTCAGAGCTGGCCCCAAAGGAGTTCAGTTGAGTCAACAAATATTTGCAGAGTACCAAATTCTGGAGAGCCAGAAGTGAATCTGGTAACCCAGTCTGGCTACAGATTGGCCCCTTATCTGGTCCTAGGCCAGGACTCAAAGAGAAAGTGGGTGGGGAGCAGAAATGGAACTGTTTGTTGGCACTGATATTCTCCAAAAGGTGTGGTCTTCTTGCACCCTCTTCATTACCGTCCAAGTTTCCTATGGCCCAGTGTGGCCAGAGCTGTTGCGTCAGTCCCTCTCCTGAGAAACTTGTCAAAAATGCAGACTCCTTGGCCCCAACACTGCAAGTATGATTGAGATGCTCTAGGGTAAGGCCCAGTAATGTGCATTTCAGCAGACTGCCAAAGGAAATCTGATGCAACAGGTTACCTATGATTCCAAGGTGGAACTGCCTTTAAGATCCATTACAAATGGAGCATGGTACTGCACATCCGTAATCCCAGCTTCCGAAGGCAGAGGCAGATCATGAGTTCCAGGTAGACCTGAGCTACACAGACACACACACACACACAGACACACACACACACACACACACACAGACACACACACACAGACACACAAAGACACACACACACACAGACACAGACAGACACAGACATACACACACAGACACAGACAGACACAGACACAGACACACACACAGACACACACACACACACACACACACACACAAATCCGTAGCAATTTAACTTCCCCAAGAGGTAAGCAAGGAGCATGGAGTTTCTTGGGCTTGGCAACCCCCCATACCCATTCCTACCTGGCCTCCCTCACAATGGTCACTCCCATTATTCTCCCAGTGGGCACTGGAAGCATGGGGTTGGGTGTTTTGTTTAATCCCCACCCAGCCCAGTAAAACAGGTTGTCCTAGCTTTATAGCCTGGAAAGGTCACATTACTCCCCAAGGTCATAGAACAAAAATGACCAAGTTGACATTCTGGGGAGACTAATCAGCTCTGTGCAGAATGGACTGGAAGCAGCAGGAAAAGTAAAAGCAAAGCCTTCAGTTGGTGCAGAAAAAGGTACATAAGTGCTAGATCAAAGGTGGTGGTAGCATTTGGGCTAGACCCAGATAGATTATGTTCAAGTTTTACATTCAAAGAAGGAAGGAGAATACCAGGCAGTGGATACAATTCAAGGGAAGTCGCTGAAGTGGGGAAAATATGGCAGGAACAGCAGGTGGTCTGATGTAGTTACAGTGTGGGGTGGGTGGCAGGACATGGGGATAATGACGCAGGAAAGGTTAGCTGCAGCGTCTTTGCTCAGTGGGCTTTGGAAAGTGGCCAGGAAAATCCAAATGTGAAACAAAAAGCCTGATCTGACTTTTAGATAGGGGACAGGGAGCTATACAGATCGGACGGAAACTGGGTTAGGAGATGACTAGACTGGGGAGGCAGGCACAGTGAGTCACTCTGCTTCTCTGGGTCAGTTTGTCCATCTTTAAAATGGTGATAATTGTCTTTCCCCGACATCTGTTCCAGGCTGCTGTGACAATAAAATAAAAAGGGAAATGGGGAGGAGTGTTGGTGAGCTCCAGGCCAGCAGAGTCAGAACAGGGGTAGGTACTGGGTGCCCTGTGACAATGAGGCACAGGAGCTGGAGACTCCCGTGGCATGACTGGCTACAAGACACAGGGGCACCAAAGAAAATACAGGTCCTTCATAGGAGGAGTTTGAGTTCCCAGGAGGCATCTGCATTTGAACTGAGAGAGGGAGCAGGGTAATACCAAATCTGCAGACCCACCTGCTTCTCCATCTGAAGGGGCTATTAGACAGATTCTGGTTCCTACACAGCCTCTGGGCACCTTCCAGAGCCAGTATCACATACAGGCCTTGCCCGAACCCACCCAGCCTTTTCTCTAGCGCAGAGTTGATTGTGGGAGAAATTGTAGCCAAAAGGGCTCAAGTCTCCAGGCTCCAGTGACAAGGGCACATCCAGAGGACCTCAGAGACTGTCCAGTCCAAAGTTTTGCCTTTCGAGGAATTGCTCTTGTGATATCCTCCTAGAGGGCTGCCAGCCATCCACCGCAGTCCAATACCCACTGCAGCCAGTCTAACCGTTCCTTATGCATCCCCATGTTGGGCCAGTGCTCAGCCCAAGTTAGCACTTTGAGCCTCAAGACTCTAGGGAGTGAGCTTCCTTCCTTTTTATAACTTTTGTGCTTTGACAATTTCATGCACGTGTATAATGTGCTATGATTTTGTTCGTTCCCCACACTTCTCTCTTGTTCCCCTTCTGTGGAGATGAGCTTTGCCGTCCTTGTTTTCCCACAGGAGGAAGCTGATCTTCAAAGAGCCCACTCAAAGTAGTGTTAAGTGAAATTTATACCAGGCCCTTGTTTTAATTTTTATTTTATTTATTAGTGTATATATGTGTATGTGTGTTTATGTGTTTGTGTGTTTATGTGTGTATATATGTGTATGTATATATGTATATGTGTGTATATATGTGTATATTTATGTATATGTGTATATAAGTATTTGAGTATATATGTATGTGTATAATGTATGTGCATGTATATATGTATATGAGCGTATGTGTATGTGTGTTATGTGTGAGTGTACTAGGTGTATGTATGTGAGCATGGGTGGTACTATAGTAATGTTCAGAAGTCAGTTTTCTCCTTCTACTGTTAGTTCTGGGGTTTGAACTCAGGTCATCAGGTTTGCATGACTTTTATCTACTAAGCCATCTTGCTGGCCCATCAGCCTTTATTCTGGACCAAGTTCTTACACTGAGCCCAACAGACTGAACTAAAATAAAAATGGAGTCACCTAAGCTTAATAAATTCCATGTCACCAAACTGAAACCAAATTGTTATTTGGTCCCCCAAGAAATCAGGAGAATGAGAGATGGCCAAATTCTCCCAATGGGCCAATTGACACGACTGTGGCATCCCTCTGCTGTAATCCTTTTATCCTTTCAGCTCTACAAAATGTAGTCTGATGCTAACCAGTCAGTTTTCTATTATTCTGGCTTCCTGCTCCAGCCTTACAAGGAAGGTAACTTGGAAATGGGAAATTTGGGTTTTTCCCTTTGTTTCTGCTTCTCCGGCCTTTCTCTATGACACCTCCTCCTCTCCTTGTCCCACTAGACACTTACTCTAGTTTATGGAAGCAAGTGCTGCCTGAGTGAAGAATCACAAAGCCAAGCCAATCAAGATCTTTATAAACGTGCTGTAGTCTTGTCCTTTGACAGTATCATGTAGAAAAGTCAGGCTTTAGATCCAGGTCTGGGATGCTAAAGGTTGGCCTTGAACCCCTGCATCACACCTCTCTCAGACAGGGCCTGAGATGTCCTCTAAGAGCATCTAGAGGTCAGCACACTAAGAAACTAATTATGTAAGGGCAAAGTGTGCTCTGGTGAGCTCACCAGGAAACCCTTCTGGGGGGAGGAGTGTCATGCTGGAGGAGGGACAGCCAGCCCAGGCCAGAGGCCCAGCTACTCATTCCCAAGGGGGAAGCTTTGCTGAAAAGACTCAGGCCTGGTGAGAGGGAGAGAGTCTAGTTCCTTCCTCCTACACAGATTCCTTCCTTGGGAGCTCTGGATTTAACTGGGACCTTGTAGGGAGAGGAGACAGTGTTGAGAAGCAAAGGGTTGGGGGAGGGGTAGAGGCCAGGGACTCTGTCCTGGTGTGTGGGCACACTCTGACCTAACGCCTTCAATATCTGTATATGCTACTTGTTTAAAGAACGGACAGATACTTGGACCTGCGAGATGGATCAGTGGGTAAAAGTGCTTGCCTTGAAAGCCTGATGACCTGAGTTGGAGCCCCAGAATCCACCGTGGAAGGAGAGAAATGACTCCTAAAAGTTGTCCTTTGACTTCCTTATATGCACGGAGGCCTGCACTTATACACACACACACACACACACACACACATTCGTTTTTTGTCCCTCTGTCCCCAGGCTGCTGTGTTTCAGGTATGTAAAGGGTGTGCCTATGCAGTCACTCACTTTGCTCAGTGAAATCCTGGTTTTAAGGTGGAAACTTCCCCTTTTGGTGAGACCACAACTCTTTCACATCTGTATGATGGGACCGGCCCACTTAACTGTGGAGCTCAAGGAAGTATGCCCTTGGCTTTCTTTTCTGGTTTCCCATTGGTTCTTTTTCTTTTAACCTTCCTGCTTCACCATCCCTCATCAGTTCCAAGGGAAGCCACTGTGTGTGTGTGTGTGTTTGGGTGTAAGTACAGAGACTGATGTTGGTGTCTTTCTCAATCATGCACTACCTTACTTTTTTTTTTTTTTTTTTGGTCCTTTTGAGACAAAGTCTCCCTGTAGCCGCAGCTGGCCTGGATTCCCTAATGGAGACCAAGCTGGCCTCCAACTCATAGAGACCGCCTGCCTCTGCCTCCCAAGTGCTGGGATTAAAGGCAAACACCATCACGCCCGGCTTCTACCTTACTTTTTGAGACAGGGTCTCTCACTGAATCTGGAGCTCACTAATTCAGCTAGGCTGGCTGGCCAGCAAGCCCCAGGGATTCTCTTGTTTTTGCTGCCCCAACACTGGGATTGCAGGCAGGTTACAGGTATGCATTGCTTGTCTGGCTTTTATGAGTGCTGTGGATCAGAACTCAGGTTCTCATGCTTGAGTTGCAACAAGCACATTACCTACTGAGCCATCTCCCAGCAACCCCCCCCCCACTTTCTTGAAACAGGATCTCATGTAGCCCAGGATGGCCTCAAAGTCATTATGTATAAGGATGACCTTGAATTCCTGATCCTCTTTCCTCCACCTCCTGAGTGATAGGATTACAGGCATGTGCCATGATGACCAGTTTCATGTCATGCTAGAGATCGAACCCAGGACCTTATACATGCTAGGCAGACACTACCAATTGAGCTATATCCTCAACCCAGGAAATCGCCATTCTAATGTCTTTGCTATGAAAGCCACTGCCTGGTGCAGGCTCTGTCAGTTTTTTCCTTGTGTGATTAACAAGGAATCCCTTGTCCACCTGGGTCTCCAGTCTCTCAACAGCTCTTTATTTTCCTTCCTGGCTAGGCCAGAATTCTTTTTGTTTTCCTTTGGATTTTGCATACTTTTCAATGTACATCAAAGTTAAATGTGTGCTTAGATAAAAGTCATTCATAAATGAGTGATCCTTCCCCAGGGATAGACACTCTCTTCTCTTCCTGTTGTTGTTTTTGATAAGGTCTCCCTGCATCACTCAGGGTGACTTTGACCTCCAAATCCAATCCTGGATACCAAGGTTATAGGCATTTGCCAACATACTTGGCTCAGTGTTTTTATAACCACACAAACACCATGATTAGCTGAGCCACGCGGTGGACTAGGTTTTTTGCCCTCCCCCTCCCTTTTCTATTTAGGTAGTTGTTGGGCTGGCAAGATGGCTCGGTGGTTAAGGGTGGTTGCCATCAAGCCTGACAACCTGAGTTCAATTCCTTGGAACCACATGATGGAAGGAGAAAACTGAACCCTGCAAATTGTCTTCTGACTCCCATGAGTGAACTTTGGCATGTGCACATACTCACAATCTCAATCAATCAATCAATCAATCAATCAATCAATCATCAATCATCAATTTAGATAGTTGTCAGCTCAAAGGCAGTATCAAGCATCCCTAGACTAATATAGCCCAACTGACCCAAGTCACACACATCACCAAACCCCACTCCTTTTGGCTCTCCTCTCCCCTCCCCCCTCCTCCTCCTTCTCCTCTTCTTCCTCTTCCTCCTCCTCTTCCCCGCAAACCCCCTTCTCTTTCTTTCTGAGGTGCTAAATATGGAAACCAGGAACTTGTGAATGCTGCATGCCCTTTACCACTAACCACAACTCCCAGCCCCTCAACTTCTTCCTGAGAAACAGCTGTGGTCAGGCTAATGGTAGCTTAGCAAGAAGTTATGGTCTAAAAACATTACTAGTATCTTCTTGCTTTATGTGTCACTGGAGCCCACTCAATGGTGGCTCTGAGGTGGATTCCAGAGTCATGGGGAATGGTGTGAACTCAGCCTCTGTCCTCTGTGGCTCTGTGACCTTCATCAAGTTGCATATTCCCCTGGACCTTCAACTTCCTTATTTGCAGAGTGGAGTTAAAGGGACAGAACCACTTACTTCACAGTACTGATTGGGGTGAAATGAGATGATGCATGTGACAAAGGACACAGAAAGGATAACACAAGGTGGGCATTTTTGAGGTGTCAGGGCTACTCACTCATAGGGGTTTCTTTAGTGAGTATCCCAAAAGGCAAAAAAAGCATGCTTCAAAATGTTCAGGACTTCCATGGGGGCTGGAGAGATGGCTCAGTAGTTAAATCAACTGTCTGCTCTTCCAGAGGACTCTGGTTTGATTCCCAGCACCCACATGGTGGCTAACAACTGTTCTTAACTCCAGTTCCGGGGGATCTGACACCCTCTTCTGGCCTCTGCAGGTTTTGCACAACTCAGATACACTTACATACCTGTAGGCAAAGCACTCATACACATAAAAAATAAAAATAAGTTAAAATTTTTTTTAAATGTTCAGGGCTTCCAAAGTGAGGGAGGGTCATGTGTCCCTATGCTGAAGAACCCTTGCACCTGGACCATCTTCTTCCAGGAGCACAGTGGGTTGCTGAACATTTAGTGAGGTCTCAACCAGGTACCAAAGGGTGCAGGTATAGACAGGTATAGTCACTGGACACCAGGGAAAGAGATTGGTCTTCTCTGTCTTCATAGTTAAATGTATTTTGGTTGTCATCCTGCTTCATGCACTTTTATCATGATTAATCTCACCTTCCTTTGGTTGTTCCTAGGACAAGGTTGACCATTTGAACCCCTCAACTTCCTTTCTGTTTTTTTTATTATTTTTATTTTATGTGTATAAATGTATTGCCTGCATGTATATAAGTGTACCCATGTTGTAAAAATGCCCTCAGAGGTTAGAAGAGAAAACACTGGATCCCCTGGAATTGGAGTTACAGATAGCTACCATGTGGATGCTAGGAACTGAACCCTGGTCCTCTGCAAGAGCAGCCAGTGCTCTTGAATGCTGAGCCATTTCTCCAGTCCCTCCTTTCTTATTTATCTGAAGGCAAGGGGTTCAAATCAGATAAAGCATGTGCTAATTCTAAGAATGTCCAGTGGCACAGAACTATATAAAAGAGAAATTTCAATTCTGTTTTCTTTTTTAACTTTATTTATTCTTTTTTGTGTATGAGTGTATTACCTGCATGTAGGTAGGTGCAACCATGTCATGCAGTGCTTGCAGAGGTCAGAAGAGGGTGTTGGATCCCCTGAAACTGGAGTTATAGACTGTTGTTACCTACCATGTGGGTGTTGGGAATTGAACCTGGTCCTCTGCAAGAACACAGTGCTCTTGACCTCTGAGGAATCTCTCCAGCCCTCAAATCTGTTTTCTACCTTAGAGGTAATGGCTATTGACAGTTGCTATGTATGTTTCCATGATTTTGTTTTTCTTTAATTAAAAATATTAGCTTATGAGATTTCCATGCATGTATCTGATATACTTTGATCACACTCATCTCTCATTTCTTCTCCTCTCCCTCCAGCTCAACAGTGCTCCCTTTCCTCTTCCCAACAGTCCCCTTTCCTTCCTTTTCTTCTGTGTGGTACATGCATTTAGTGTAAACATGGGTTTTTTGGTGCACTCACCCATTCAAGTACATGTGGCCGTCAGAGGTTGATATGACTATGTCTTCCTCAGTTGCTCTCCACCTTATTGTTTGAGATAGGGTCTCTCTCTGATCCTGGAGTGTACTGCTTTGACTAGACACCAGAGATCCTCTGGGATCTGACTGTCTCTATCCCCCAGCACTGGGGTTACAGACATGTGGTGCCATGCCTGGTTTTGTTGTATGGATGGCAGGGCTCTAAACTCAGGGCTTTGTACAGCAAGCACTTTACCAACTGAGCCATTGCCTCAGCCCTTCCCTCTTTTACTTTCATATAGTTTGTTTGGGTGACCCAATGAGTTTAGAGTTGCTTACATGAGCACAGGTGAGGGGTTATTTACAGGAGCATAAGCAACTCAGGATTTTTGCTTCTATACTTTAAAATATGTATAGGTATGCAGATAAACTTTATTCACTTACAGTACATGTGTATGTACTGTAAGGTCTGCCTAGTAATGAATGAGATCACTACCTACTCTCAATTAATTCTTGACTTGCTTACCACATAATATCACAGACAAAAGTCTAGTTTGATCTCAACACCTTTGGCAGTGTGATCGATGTGTTTTTGCAGGTTGTATCCCACTTATACCAAGAGGCGAAATCATGGGATAAACATGTATCTTTCTTTGTGCTGGTGTTTGTCAGAACAGAGGCCTAGGCAGTGAAGATGAGGGCGGTTCAGAAGTTGCTCCTGAGTTGATCTCTCTGGACCCTTAGCCCTCTAGAAGTTGAGCTTCCCTGGCTTTCTGCGTTCCTAACCCCTCTACCAACCCTGACCCACTACCCTATGTGAGACCCAAACAGCTTGTGGACCTGAAATGACTGCTTTTGACCTTTCCGTGGAGTTCCCGGTTTCAGAAAACAAGGAACCTGAAACCCAGAAGGGGAAGTAGCCTACCCAGGGCCTGTCCCTATCCACTGGGGCAGAATCTGGATCTCTAGACAGAAGGGAGGTGTGGGTGGCAAAGGAAGGTGGCAGGGAGTCACAGAGGTGGGGGGGGGTAAGCTATGCAGCAGTCTCTGCTCGTTACCCCTTCTAGTCCCAGGAACCATGCTGGGAGATGGAGACAGTATCATTCCACATTTCCCAGGTGAGGAAACTGAGGCAAATCCAAGTATGAAACTTGGTCTGTGGGATGCCTAACTGCCCACGCTTCTTTCATGATCTCCAAAATCTGTGATCTGAACTGCCCTGGGGCTCTTGGGTTGGGGGCTTGAGGGAAGCAGCAGCCTTCTGGGTATTCTGTGCTCTTCCTCTACCAGGAACATGGGCTCCACTAGACCCCTCCCATTCATCCCTCTGAGTCTCCACTCCCTTCCCAGAGGACAAGTCATCTGCTGGACAATGGATCCAGGAAGTAGATCCATGTGTATCCCACTTTACTACTCCATCTAACCAGGAAGTGGAGAGGTCAGTGCCTCACCACCGTGTTGGAGGTAACCCCACAGTGTTGGAGGTAAGGGCAGTCTCCCTGGCTGTGTATACAGGGATGTGAAACAGCCTGCTGAAGGGCTGGGGCTAAGGGAAGACCCACCTTCGGACTCTCCATAAGCATTCCCTCTGAGCCATGAATCTGGGGATTTCTTGGACAAGTCCTTCCTCTTGGGGACTCCAACCTGCAGCCAATGCCCAACACTGGTTGCTGGGTTCTGTCAACAGAACACTCCCATAGTCTCAGCCCTTGCCAGAGACTGAGAGCAGGGATCCCCAGAGAGAATCGCTGTTTCCCAGGGCTGCTCACAGGGAGAGGTGGCTCCTACAGGCTTTGGGTTAGAATGCTTGATCTCTTCTCCTTCCAGCTTCCCAGTTCCCTCAGATCTTTTGGAAGGGTGGCTCTCCTGGCACAGAGAAAACAGAGAGATGTGTCCTCCTAGGGGAGTGTGGTAGTAGATTCTAAATCCGGTTTACACCAATCCCAAAGCCCAGCTCTACCCCACTGTACCTGGGCACAATTCATGCTGACAGGGCCTCCCAGGCCTTATGACACCCATCCTCAATGCTCCCTAAGATAAGATATTCTGTAGTTTAATTTTGTTTTGTTTTGTTTGAGACAGGGTCTCCCTATAGCCCCAGCTGGCCCAGAACTCACTATATAGACCAGGCTGGCCTTGAACTCACAGAGATCTCCCTGCTTCTGCCTCCCAAATGCTGGGATTAAAGGTGTGCACCATCATGCCCGGCACAATTGAATAATTTTTAAATAGTTTTATGATCCATACCTTTTTTGGAGACAGGTCTCATATCTCAGGTTGGTCTGGAAACTCTTATGTAGTTGAAGATGACCTTTTGATCCTCCTGAGTGCTGGGATAGCAGGCTATACTACCATGTTCAGTGTACATGGTGGTGGGGATTGAACACACAGCTTGATGTATGCTACATCTCCAACATCCATACTATCATTTTTGTTAATAGCAAAAGCAGACGAATGTCATTATTTTTAAAAGTTGCTATAATAAAGTATGGAAGCCAACCCCCATACCAGATCCACATCTGCAGTGTTGTGTGACAGGCTCAAACTAGTTGGACTAATCTTCAACTTACCCCATCAAGAATTCTTGGAAACCAAATCCAGTCATGCCACCTCTGTGTTTGAACAGTGCCAGCACATCTCACTGCTCTCACTGGGGACAGTTTCTCTTGGCCACAAAGTCTTGCCTGCCTGCATCGGCTATGCCTAGAGCTAGCTGACCCCAGCCACACTGCCTGGTTGCCGGTCTTTCAGGCCCTTGGCTTCCCTTTCCTCCCCTTATTTTCTGTCTTTGTACTGGGCTGTGTCCCAGACCCACTGGGAGTGCAGTTCACCTGTGACCCTGTTCCTCCTATAGGTTTGAGCTCTTTCTTCTTCAGAGGGGCCTTGAGTCCCACTTGAGGGGAAGTCAGCTCTCTCCCAGCATGGCTGCAGCTTTAAGTTTACAGTTGTTTCATGGGCTTGCTATCCAAGGCCATCTAATTCAAGACCCACAACTGGGAGGGGAGCACAGATCTGTTTTCCTCATTACTCTCTCCCAGTGTTTGGCACATTGTGATGCTCATGGATGGATGGACATGAGCACTAAGTCTCTGACTGGGCTCCCACAAGGCTGGGAATGGAGAACTCAGTGGGGTAGTAAAGCAAGGGTGTGTTAGAGCCTGTGATTCACACACAAGCAAACAGGCGGTTGGGTAAGTGCTAGGGTGTCATTTGAAAGGGCTTCAAAGGCATGGGTTGTGTGGTTCCTTTGGGTATTAATTACTTTCCTCATTGCTGTGACAAAATATCACAGCAATAACTCCAGAGAGGAAGGATTTATTTTGGCTCAGTTTTAGGAGGAAAAGTCCATTATGACAAGGAAGACCTGGTGTCTGGAGTAGCCCAGTCTACGGTGGTGGTGGTAACTTGAATATGGTTTGATCACATGTTGGCTGTGATAATTTGAAAAGAATATCCCCCATAGGCTCCAAGTATTTGAGCACTTGGTCAGTTGGTGGAACCATTTGAGGAAGGTCATGGAACTTTTCAGGAGGTGTGGCCTTGATAGAGGAAGTATGTCACTCGGGCTTGGCTTTGAGAGTCCATAATCTTGCCCCAGTTCAGGTATCTGTCTTATCTGTTTCTTCTGTGTGTGTGTGTGTGTGTGTGTGTGTGTGTGTGAAGATGTGAACTCTCAGCCTTCCAGCTGTCTCTGGCCATGCCTCCTCTGCTATGATGGATTCTTACCCCTTGGGAATGGTAAGCCCGATAACCTCTTCCTTCTATTAAGTTTTCTTGGTCATGATGTTTTAGCACAGCAACAGAAAAGTAAATAAAACATGGGCAAATCAGGAAGTAGAGAGGGGACCCAAAGTAGGGCTAGCCTCTAGTGGCTTATGTCTACCAGCTAGGTTTTATATCCTAAGGTTTCTACTAACTCCCAAAACAGTGCTATGAGCTGATGATCAAATAAATGTTCAAACATATGAGCCTCTGGGGGACAATTCATATTCAGATCATAATACTTTGTGATATTGTTATGTCATTCATTACCTGATTGTCTTTTTAAGAAAACATTTTATTGTTTTTATGTGTATGAGTGTATTGCCTGCATGCATGTAAGTGCACCCATGTTGAATAGTGCCTGCAGAGATCAGAAGAGTATGTCAATCCCCTGGTACCTGTTGTCAGCCACCATGTGGGTGCTGGGAATCAAACCTGGGTCCTCTGCAAGGGCAGCTGGTACTCTTAACCACTGGGCCATCTCTCCAGCCCCTACCTGATTTTCTTTTATACTCTTCCTGTTTAGCACAGGCCCCTGGGGGTTGGAGAAAAGGTTTGGTTCTACTTCCCTTCACTTCCTCTGTCTTCCTCTAATGCCTTTTATCAATTATCCCAGGTCTAGAGGTCTACAGAGAATATGTCATAAAGTGATGGGTGGAAGAATGGATGGTTGGATAGGTAGATTGATGGAAGAGGAGGAAGAAGGGGAAAGAAGAGGATGGGTAGAAAAGCTAAAAGCAATGGGAATGCTTCAAAGATTCTTTATCAAAATTCTGAATTTTTTTGAGACAGGATCTCATGTATCCCAGGCTGGCCTCAGACTCATTATATAGCTGAAGATGGCCTTGAACTCCTGATCCTCAAATGTCCACTTCCTGGGTTCTGAGATTACAGGCATATGCCACTATGCCCAGATTATGTGGCCCCCTGAGTTTGGGGATCAAACTCAGGACTTCATGAATGCTAGCCAAGCACTCTACCAACTCGGCTACATTCCTAGCCCCACATTCTGATTTCTAAAATAAGGGAACTAGTCTAGCAGAGGTGGAACATACCTTTAATCATCTCCTTTCTTAGAGAAGCTGTGATTTCCTCTCCTGTGTCTTTAAACAAGTTGAAATATCCTGTGCCACGAAACAAAGTCCCCATTTCCTTCTCTCCTTGTCTCTCCCCCTCATCTAGGACCTCTCCCTTCCCTTCCACTGCCAAGTTTCTTGAAAGTTTTAGAAAACTCAATTCTGGACTTCCTCGTCTCCCACCACACCTTGACCTCTTAGCTTCTGGCTTTAATCTACATCTCCATGACAACTCTGAAGTTGCTACCAGGGACCGGTTAGACTCTGAGCCCTTCCTTGGCCCCAGGCAGCTTTAGGTGCTGTCATCATGTCCTCCTTCCTGAAACCCCAGGGCACTGTTCTGCCTGGCATCTGCCCTCTTCCCTTCAACCTTCCTTTTCTGTACCCTCGCATGGCATCTGGCCCTCCTAGAACCTTCTCCCGCAGTCCTGTCAGGTACCTTGCTAGGCTCTGAGCTGTGTCACCCTGAGAAATTCTCATACTGATACCCTGGCATAGATGTATCAGTGTCACCTGGACTTTGTAGATGGAGAAATGAGAGCCAGTGACTAAGTTGAATTGGTAAATGGTGTCTTTGGCAGTGAAGCATAATATTGCTATTTCTAAGCCTCTGTTCTTAGCTCTGAAATCACATCTTTCTCTTTGCTATTTCATCCACACCAAAGTCAGACATCGCTTCATAAATTTCTTTTATTGCATTTATTTATTGTGTGTGTGGAGGGGGTGTTACATGAGCCACAGCACACATATGGAGTCAGAGGACAGCTTACAAAAATTGTTTTCTCCTACTGTGTGGGATCTGGGGATCAAATTCAGGTCATTAGGCTTGGGCAGGTGCCTCTACCCTTCTGAGCCATCTTGCCAGTCCTCTTAGCTCTCAAGTTAATATTTTCAGAAATGGCCTCCCTCTAGAACTCCAGACTTGCTTTTCCAAAGTCCTGATAATGTATTTTTCCCCCCTTAGGTATCCTTCTAAAAACTTGAAAAAAGATTTTTGTTTATTTTTATAAAATAAAAATAAACCCACTTTATGTGTATGGGTATGTTGCTTGCATGCATATGAGCGCACCACATGTATGCAATACCTGCATAGGTCAGAACAGGGTGTAGGATCCCCTGGAACTAGAGTTATGGATGGTTGTTAGCCTGCATGTGGGTGCTGGGAATCAAACCTGGGTCCTCTGGAAGAACAGTCAGTGCTCTTAACCTCTGAGCCATCTCTCCAGTCATCCCTAAAATCTTCAAGTTGTGCTGTTGTCAGGTTGATCTTACCAGGCTACAGGACCTGCTGTGGCTTCCCAGGGCCCCCTGACCTAGAAAAACTCTTCCATGCCACCTCAAGCGCACTCACAATGTCACCCATCCTGATTCCACATACCTGTGTGATCTCCTGCTCCTGCTCTGAGCTTTCAGTTCTCAGAGCTTCTTGCAGCTCCGCCCCTGCTCAGAGACGACCTGGATGACCTTCTTATTCTTACCCGACCTCTGCAGACCCTTTTCTTCTGTATCTAGACAATAAACTGGCAGGAGATGGTCTAAACATCAGCGGTGGATCTCTCTGGATAAGGACATTCCAGGTGACTTTTTCTTTCTTTTCTTTTTTTTTTTTTTTTTTTTTTTTTTTTTTTTTTTTTTTTTTTTTTTAGCATGTAGTGCATGCTAGCCTCAAACTTGATATGTAGCTAAGGATGACTTTGAACTTTCAGGGCTGGGGTCCTAGCTTATGCCACCCTACCCAGTTTTATGCGGTGCTAGGGACTGAACCCTTTTTGCATGCTAGGCAAGCACTCTACCAACTGAGCTACACCCCCAATCTCAAGGGAACTTTTCACATGTTAGTTTTCCAAATTTCCTAGGAGTATGCTTTATTTTATAATGAGAAGAAAACCTTAAAAAATAAATTCAACAATAAATCATACTCACCCAGGCTGTCCAGTTCCTCTCAAAAGCCTCCCTTGAGTCCCAGTGGGGCTGCCTTGGCTGCCTGAGAACCAGGCACCCGCTCCTGCATAGCGATCCCTCTTTGTCTCTGCAGTTCCTTCCCAACACCCTTCCCTGGCACACCCAGAGTGCCCTGAGCAAGCAGGAGGAAGAAAGCTGAAATAGATGGATTCACAACAGTATTCCTCAGAGGAGCTAAAACTAGAGTTCCATTAAATGCCAATAAATAGGGAAGCAACCTATCAAATGGGGTGACAACAGTTAATGGTAGGTCTATAAGTGTATCTATAGCTATTAGAATGACAGGTCTCAGTTACTTGAATGATCCAGTTTCCAAAATACAGTATCAAATGAAAAATAGTTCCAAAAATGTATATATAGTGTGTTCACATTAACGTAAAAATGATGAGCAATGCATACGCACAAATCATACACATATATATGTACTTACATGTCCATAGAGAATCTTTGGAAAAACCCCACAAGCTGCCAAAAGCAATTGCTTTGAGACAGGGGAACCTGGTAAAAGATATTAGAAGAGATATGTGTATTGCTTTTGTTCAGGTTTTAAAAGCTGTGTTCTAATTTGCTTTCTAATCTGCTGTGACAAAACACTCTTACCAATACCAACTTGGGGAGGAAAGGGTTTATTCAGCTTACATCTCCAGGCTCACGCTTCATCAGGGAGCCCAAGGTAGGAACTCGGGACAGGAACCTGAAGGCAGGAGCTGAAGCAGAGGCCGTGGAGGAATGCTGCTTACTAGAGGAACCTGGACCCTGCTCCAGCTAGGGCCCTGGCCTACTGAAGCCTGTTGGGATGGTTCCCAGCAGGAGTCCACACCAACAATAATCCACACAACTAGCCACTCACCCCTTCCCATAATAGGATAGCTGCTCCTTGGAGTAAGTGAACCATCACAAGCCTGTTGGCACAGGTGACTTGTCACACCTTAGCTGGGCACCTCTCTTAGAGGGGGGAGTGACAGTTAACCTAGGTTGATGCAGCCCATTGGCAGCTGGACTTCCAGGAGAAGCTGATCAGGGCAAAACCCAGCAGATTGCCATACAGGAGGGAAACTGGCATCAATGATAATTTTCATTTCCTTGGAGTCTTTTATCTGAAGTTCTTAAAGTACTGAAGAACTCAGGTATTATTTGTAAAATAAAAATTTGCCTGGATCAAGAAAGAACTCAGCAGCTAAAGTGGAAGCAAGCTGAGCCCTCCCAGTATTGCTGCTTCCTGCCTCTATTCCTGTGACCTTATTCCTTCCCATTCCCAGGCCTTGGGGCCTCACTTTGTCCCTTCAACCCCTCCTCTCTCATTCAGCCATAGTCACTAAAAGCCATAGACCACTTCAGTCAACGGTTAGAGCCTTCTGGGATGACTCCCCAACCTGTGAGTGGCCTACCTGAATGGTCAGGCTGGGAATCTGGGTAGGTGGAGGGAACACTGGCTTGGGGCTCAGTGAACCTGAATTCTCGTTGCTGTGGCTACTTATGGGACTTATAGAGTCATTCTCCAATCTGGGCTTCCGTCACCTTATCCAGTATAAGAAGTTTGGAATTCTTTAGGGGTTGTAAACCATACCAAACAAAGTCCTGACTTTTTTCAAAGGAGCTTTCTGTCTTTTGTTACAGCAGTCCTTCTGTCGTATCCTCTCATTTGCTGGGATTATAGGCATGAGCCACCATGTCCAATTCACATGTAATTTTCTAGTTATTTTAATATTTGTAGTTAGCAAGCAGCACACACATTTAGATGCAATATTGTTTTTCCCACGGGAGAGTCCACTTGTGTTCACATGATTTTATTTTATTTACTTATTTTATATTTATTTATTTATATCACAGTGTGCATGTGAAGGTGAGAGAATAACTTGCAGGAGTTAGTTCTCTCCTTCCACGGTGTGGGTCCAAGAGATTGAACTCAGGTCATCAGGCGCACATTTACCCACTGAGCCAACTCAACCAACTCTCTTGATTTCTTTTTAATGGCATACTCTTTTTAATAACAATGCCTTCCTTATCTGCAACTTTAAAATTGTTTCTTTTCTGTGTTGGAGAGATGGCTCAGCAGTTAAGAGCACTGGCTGCTCTTGCAGAGGACCTGGGTTCGATTTGCAGCACCCACATGGCAGCTAACAACCATCAATAATTCCAGCTCCAGGGGAATCCAGTGTTCTCTTTTGACCTCCTTGGGTACTGCATGACATGGGTACACTTCTACACATGCAGGCAATATACTCATACATATAAAATAAAAGTAATAAATAAAATATTTTTTAAAGCTGTTCCTTTTCAAAACAAACCACATCTTTGTCAAACATTTCCTCTTGTCTTTTGCTTTCAGTTTGTCTTGTAAATCTGGCTGGAAGAAGGCACCAATAATTGGCTGAATGAACATAGCTTGAATACTATGCTGTCTTGAAATTTCCTCATCAAAATTGATTAGGACATTGCTTTTAAATTAAACCTCACTCAGAGTTTGAGGACCTGGACAAAATGCAGATAAATTCTTTTCCAGAATGTAACAAGAATTATCTTTAGTTCAATTCCTAATGTATTCCTCATTTCCACATGAAAACTATGAGCACAAAAATCTTCACTGTCCATATTTCTAGCAACATTCTCATCTTCTGAGTTTCCACTAGATGAGCACATTAAGCTCTGCTTACAATATCCTAAGATTTCCCCAGCATGCTTCTCTACAGTTTTCCAAATTTCTTCAGCAAACTACTTCCAAAAGCTTAAGTACCTCACACTCAGGTTTAATTACAGCAATAGCGAACAACCCCATTCCTGGTACTGATTTTCTAGTCTTAACATTATTGTGACAAAATTCCCTGGGGCAGCAACTTAATGGAGGAAAGACTTAATTTGCGTCATGGTTTCAGATGGTCCAGTCTGTGGTTGCTTGACCCTGTCTACATGGACAGAACATCATGGTGGAAGAAGCTTATGCCAGAGGAGCTTCTTGACCTCATGATAGACAGAAATCAGAAAGCAAGAAAGAAGAACCCCAGAGGAATCCCCAAGGACAAGCCTCCGATGACCTACTTCCTCCAACTGGACCTCATCTCCTGAAGTTTCCCTAATTTCCCAAAATAGCACCATCAGCTGGGGGTGTTTAATACAAGAGCCTATGTGGGAAGAAGGAAGATATTTGTTCAAACCATAACAATTATTCAACTGTGTTGTTCATAGAATAATGACAAGAAACAAATACACACATTTTTAGTATAAATGCAATTTATTTTCCCCAAGTATTTTCAGTCTGAGGTTGGTTAAATCCACTGACACGAACGGCTGCCTGTGCTGATGACTTGTTTCTGATGTGTGGACCTCATGCTTTACACCCACTCATGTGAATACATTTGTTCCTCATATCTACATTCTCTATGTTGTGTAGATCTTTTGCCTTTTTAATAGAGAGGTTCTGCCTCACTTGAGAGGGGAGGAAATGGAGGCACAGGTTGTCAGATATGCCTCAAGTCCTACGGCTAGTGCTGGGAGTTAATCCCAGTTCTATAGTGGAGCCTAGGAATCTGTATTTTGAATGAGAACCTGGCTATTCAGGCAATGGGTGCAGGTGGTCCCCAAATGTTTCTTCCAGGAGTAATTCACTGTGTTGCACCAACTTCCAGGTACTTCAGTACAGCCAAAGATACAAATTGTTCTGAAAAACAAAAACTTTCTCATCAGCTTTTATCTAAGAAGTGGCCCTGGATGGAAAATGTCTCAAAGGGGTTTGGGGGCATCCAATCTAGGCAAAGCCCTAGCTCTTCCTTAATTTCCATGTCTCTGTCAATAAGGCTGGGAGGGCGGTTGGGCTTAATGACATTTAGGTTCCTTTCTTCCTTCGATGTCCTAGGAATCAACTGCCAGCCTTAGAGACCTGTGTACCAGCTCAGGAGCTGAGAAGGACAAGGGTCTGGCCTGAGTCAATTACTATATGGCGAAGCCTGCTTTTAACCAGGCTACTGGGCTCCAGGGTCCTCTACTCTTAGCTTCTAAGCAATGATGGCTGTCACCCAAGGGAATGTGGTCTAAATGACTACAGAGTACATTTACCTCGGGCTGAAAATAGGTGAGTTCCCCCCAGCAGGTGACTCAGCAGGCCCAAGGAGCTCTTCTACAGGGAGGAAGTGGGGTACCCGCTGGCCGCTGGCCTTGGTTTCCCCCAGGTGCAGCAACAACAGGAAGGGGCTGATGACAGAACCTTAGCATGAATTTCACAACTTCCTGAGCCAGATAACTTTCTTATGCTCTCCTCCCCCAAACTAACAGTTCCAAAGCCATGAAATTGCTGCTTCTGGCAACTCAGAGCTGTATGGTCTATCATCCACATGGTAGCTTTCTGTTAGGCCTTAGGGAGAGGGATATAAGAGAGCATGCCTGTGTGTGCGCACATGAGTAGTTGTATATGCATGTTTCCATGTTATGTACAGACCTGGTTGGTGGGAAAATAGACTGTGCAGTGCCCATTGTGGGGGCCACCTTGGTCTTTGACCTCACACCTTGACCCCACCCATATACAATGAGAACTTATGACGGATGCTGCTGGTCTGATCCTCTGTGAGATGATCTGTGGCCCTAAAGAAATGCACCTTTCTCCTTGCCCCAGACTCTTAGAAGGCAGTCTTGGAGTACTGGCTACATCTTCAGGGCCTCAGTGGAAGCTGAGCAGTGATGCAACTATTTGGAGAATTCAACCTTGCCTTAGGCAGCTGTCCAAGTAGTCTGGTGCTTTGAGACGAGGCAGGGCTGAGAACCGGGAGACCTGGTTTATGGTCCTAACTCTGCCATTTCTTGCTCTGTGATCATAACAAGTCAATTCTCCTCTCTGGTCTCTCATTTTGCCTCTAGTTATCCTTTTATTTATATTTTTTCCCTTTTCTGGAGCTGGGGATTGAGGCTAGGGATATTGTGCGTTCTAGTTTGCTTCTCTGTTGCTTCAATAAAAGCACTGACCAAAACCAACTTGAGGAGGAAGGCTTACAGCTCACAGTTCATCATCAAGGAAAACCAAGACAGGAACTGAAGTACAGACCACAAAAGAACACTGCTTCTGACCCTGCTCCTTCAGCCTGACTCAGCTACCTTTCCTATGCAACTCAGGCCCACATGCCCAGGAATGGCACCTCCACCATGGGCTAAGCCCTCCCACATCAACCAGCAGTTAAGAAAATGCTCCAAAGACAGGCCCACGGGCCAATCTGATAGAGGAAATTCCTCAGCTGAGATTCCCTCTTTCCAGGTATGTCAAGTTGACAACTAAAGCTATCCAGCACATTGTGCATGCTAGGTAAGTGCTCTAGCTCTGAGTTAACATCCCTAGCCCTGTGTTTTTTGAGATAGATTGTTGCTATATAGCTCATCTTGACCCTAAATTCAAGATTGTTCTGCCTCAGTCTCCCGAGTACTAGGATTTCAGGTATATGCCTAGACATCCACCTCCTCCTCTATTAATTTTCTTCAATAAAAATGTATTCAATACAAACTGGACCACTTCTGCATACATGCTAGAAACAGGAAAATAACCTGTGGAGGATTTAAAAAGCCCAGATGTAGGGCTGTGGAGAAGAATTGGTGGGTAAAACCACTTACCACTGAGGCCTGATGACCCAAGTTCAATTCCTGGATTCTATGGTAGAAAAAGAACTGAGTCCTAAAAGTTGTCCTTTGACTTTTACACACACACACACACACACACACACACACATACACACACACCATGGCATGTGTTCCCACACTTATATACATCATACACACACACAACATATAAAATAATGCCCAGTAAGTCTTGACACATCCTTCTAGCAAAAACCACCACACTTCATCATCCCTAGTCTCTAGGCTGCCCTGCTTTGGAGAATCCAAGGAAAGTGATGTTTGACTTTCGTGATTGCTTTCTTACCAGCAGGCTCCCACATGTGGAAGCCCCAGATAGCTTACTGGAGAGCTCACGTGGAAAGAAACTGAAGGGACCCAAATCATAGCCTCAAACTAGTTGAGTGAGTGAAGTCATTTAGAGCCCCGGTCTTCACCAACCAGCCGACTGATCAAAAATATCTGAGGGAGTCCAACCAAAACCGTTTGGAGCAGAAATGAGCCACCTTGCTGACCCTTGACTAAATTGTCACCTACAGAACTATTTGTTTTTTTATGTGTTCATGTGTGTGTGGGGGGGGTAGCAGATGTGCACGTATATGGTCTACGCATGTGGAGGTCAGAGAATAACCTCAGAGGTCAGGCCTCAATGCTTTCCATCTTTTGTTTGAGACAGGGTCTCTCAATGACATGGCCATATTGGCCAGGCTAACTGGCCCACAAGTTTCCAAGGATCTGCCTGTCTCTGCCTCCATCTTGCCATTACAGAGATCACAGGTATGTGCCACTACACCTGGCTTTTTATATGAGTTGTAGGGATCCAAACTTAGATCTTCATACTTGTGAAACAAGTTCTTTACTGACTAAGCCATCTTCTCAGCCCTGGCTATAGGTTTTTGGTGGTGGTGGTGGTGGGGTTTTTTTGGTTTTTTGGTTTTTGTTTTTTTGAGACAGGGTCTCACTTTACTGCCCTGGCTAGCCTAGAACTCACTATGTAGATCCGGCTGGCCTGTTATGCAGAAACTTGCATGCCTCTGTCTCCCTAGTGCTGGAGTTAAAGGTGTGTACCACCACACCTGGCTGGTTATAGTTTTTTAAGCTACTAAGTTTTGGGGGGTGGCTTGCTATCAATACAGCTAATATCTGTTGACTATTTTCTATGTGCCAAGGGTAATGTTAAGTGTTATGTATAATCTCATTTATTCCTTATGCCAACCATATGATGTAGTTATTAGTATTCTAATCTCTCTTTAAAGATAGGGATCCTGAGGCCAAGGAAGGAGAGCTACTTGCCTAAGGTCAAAGTAGATAGGGGACCTGGGACCGGATACCAGGCTGTGCAAGCTTCAAGCCCACAATTAATTCCTCATTATCCTGCACAGAGCCTAACAGACCGGTTCTTGCCCTCATATAGTTATGGATTGTGCGGAAGACTTGTATTACAGAAGCAGAAATAAATATAGATACAGTGCTCTGGAGTAAACAGGTGCTTGGGGGACATCACAGGGCAGAAAGAAGAAGCAGTGAGCTGAGAAGGTGTTTCTACAAGGTCATGAGGTCAGGCTTCAGTCAGCAGCTGGGTCTTGCTCCCCAAGGCTTGGTGGTCAAGAGTCCTTTGCTGATATCCTGGAGGTTCTGCACTGGAAGGCTAGGGTTCTGGTACTGAGCCTGAGGTACACTTTTGCTCAGACACTGTCCCCAACCTTAATGGCTCTAGGAGCCTCCTCCTCCCAGAGTCCCTTCCCAGAGAACTTTCCCAGGAGTCCCTCATGATCTCCCAAATTTTTATTTATTTTAAAATAGAGTGTGCCTCTGGATTCCCAACATCAAATTAACATTATTGCTACTAGTAGTAAAAGTAAATAATAATAATAATAATAATACATACATACATACAGTATTCTTTCAATTGTCCCCAACCTTAATGGCTCTAGGAGCCTCCTCCTCCCAGAGTCCCTTCCCAGAGAACTTTCCCAGGAGTCCCTCATGATCTCCCAAATTTTTATTTATTTTAAAATAGAGTGTGCCTCTGGATTCCCAACATCAAATTAACATTATTGCTACTAGTAGTAAAAGTAAATAATAATAATAATAATAATAATACATACATACAGTATTCTTTCAATTGCAGGAAATAAGAAAATAAGTATCTCCTACAAATCCCTGCCCTGCTCCAGGCCCTCTGAGACTGTGCCTTCATTTGATTCTCTTTCTGACATCCTGCTCAGGAGTTGATGGGGGCACAGAGCCCTCTCTTTGAAGAGTCAGCACAGAGCCCCCTCTCTGGGGAGCCAGCACAGAGTCCCCTCTTTGAGCAGTCAGCACAGAGTCCCCTCTTTGAGCAGTCAGCACAGAGCCCCCTCTTTGAGCAGTCAGCACAGAGCCCCCTCTTTGAGCAGTCAGCACAGAGCCCCCTCTTTGGAGAGCCAGCACCTGCAGTGTGGTCCATAAGCACAGGTGTGCTGGTACTGCAGGAGCTGGTTCCTATTTGGTTTCTTCCTGCTCTTTTTCCAAATAAGGCAGAAGGCCCATTGTGGGAGGCCACAAAGGGAACCAAAGTATCTATGTTTGGCTGGTGGCCTGGCAGCCTCAGGTCTGGGAAAAACCTGCTGAGGTGAGGGCAAAGAAAAGGGACTGGGCTCTACACAGTCACAGATGTGCCATGCAGTGAGCCAGGAGGGGGGATGTTAACAGCACGGCTGAGCAGTGCCACCTGCCCAAGCTTCACCCTGGGGTTCTGGCATATAGTTAATGGTGACCTTGCTCCAGACTGTGGTGAGGCCTGTGCACAGTAGGCATCCTACAAAGGAGTTTTCATTCTTCTTCTTTGGTAGAGACACAGAAATGAAACTGACACCCAGGGCCAGAAGGCCACGAGTGATCCTTCTTTGGGGACAGGAAGAACCCCGGTAGCTATGGCCCATACTCTGAGGCCCTGGCTTGGCTACCTTGTCCACCTCCCTATCACATCCAGAAATACCTCACTGGTGGTGGGAACTGCCTAGGTTCCACATAGCTTGGGTACACAGAGGCCAAGAGAAGAGGTGAGGCTGAATGAAGAGATGTGGGGTTGAGTTGATCCTATGGGGACCCTGCTCTGAGAAGGAAAAGGGCTTGCTTAGGACTTGTAGCAGGAGGAAGCCAAGCCAAAGTGTGCAAAGAGAAATGGAGTTCAAGAAGCCTCATAGCTCAAGGATCGATCATCCTGGGGTAGGGCCAGTTAAAAAGAAAAAACTAATCAATAAACAAAGAGCAACTTGATCAGTGACCTCTCCTCTTCCCCAGGCCATTCTTCCAACTGGCCCTGAAAGAGGAAGTTCAAAAGACCAAGGTGGGTGGGAAGCTCTTCTTGAGTTTAACTTGATGGAACTTGGTGTGGGCACTATCTTTCTAGAGACCCCAAACTACATGGGGCTCAGAATCAGATTGCACAAGGTCACTGTTTACTCTTGGGTCTTGTTCCCTCAATCCCCTTTCTTGACTCTCTCCTCCCCATGGCTCACTGAGTCAAATATAGACTGTATCCAGGACAGTTCTTTCTATATAGTATAAATAACTGTAATAGCAAAAAGATTTACAGGCCAGTAGTGGGTGGCCCTGGGTGTCTGTTTAACAAGTTAATTTGCATGTGGGTAGATGGGCCTCTGAGAAGGAAGTTTGGTGAGAGGGTAGGTATGGAGTATAGGAGGAAACCAGGGTTCCAAATCCAACACTCTGTTGGTAAACATTTGATTGCAAGTGAAAGAAAACCCAGGTTTTTTGTTTAACGTAACAACAGAATTTATTGGCCTTGAAACTGAGGTCTAATGGGTGTGCCTAGTTTCAGACAAGGCTTCCTCAGAGACTGCACAAATGTCACCGAGACTTCACTTCACGTTGGTTTTTGGTTTTGTTCCTTTCCAAGTTAACAGCTCCATGAGAGGGCAGTTCCACCCCAAAGGGGCAAGATGGCTACAGAAGGCGAAGGCCTTTACTAAGACAAAGGTCTAGTTTATTCCTCTGATGTAACTCGAAGTTCTGGAGCTGGGTTTCTTTGGCTCTGACTGATCTGACTTTGTTCATGTACCCATCCTTGACTACCTGATGACTGTAGGCAGATCGATGGAGTACATGGATTGGCAGTGTCCTAATCCCTTGCCCCAGGTGAGTACAGGGACAGGAATATACAGTAGGAACTTAATCATGGTGGATAGCAGAGCCGTGTCAGGAATCTTAGGAGAAGCTGTTCTCCTAAGTCTGTGATACTGGCCCCTTACTCCTCTTATAGGTGGGGGCTGCTGGAAAAAGCTGAGAAGCTTCTTTGGGGCCTTGATTGTAAACTGGGACACAGGTGAGGTAGAAGAGCCTTCTGACTCTTTAGCTGTTTTATGGCAAGGCTCAGTGTCACACTCTGAGTGGAGAAGAAAGGACTTTATAGAATACCCCAGGCAAGGAGAGAGGTAAGGTCCTTGCTTCAGCTGCCCTGTTCACAGGGGCCCTGAGCAAAGCAGGGAAGAAACAAGAACCCACTGAAGCCCTTGCTAGGTGCCCAAGGGCCTTCGGAAATGACTGGGGGCAGGGGTGAGCCAGCTGAGGACCCCTCCAGACTGCAGCATCCAAGTATTCCCATGGGCACTTAGCAGCCTGTGAGGAAAGAACCCCAAGAACCCTGAGCCTGGGGCTACAGGTTTGCATGCCATTCATCCCAGACCACTCCCAGCTCCGAGACCTTGGGTAATTGGGCTCTTTGACACCTCTCACCTGCTGTGAGAAAGAGGTGGTAGAAAGCAGCAGGAAGGCACAAGGGCTGCCCTGGGAGTCAGGGCCTGCCAACTCCCTATCCTGCTCCCTGAGGCACTTGAGGCTTCACACAGAGGAACAAGCATTGGAGAGACCCTGAGAGCCTAAGTATGTGGGTGGCTCTCTGGGACATCCCCACCCCTGAACTGAGTCAGAGGAAGAGACTCAGGCTAGCAGAAGCTACACAAGTCCTGCCAGTTATTGACAGGGAGGGGTTGAAAGGAGCCAGAAAAGTTCACATAAGTCATAAGCACAACCTCCTCCCACAGGCAGGCACAGATCTGAGAATCCTTCTCCTCCTCCTGCCCTAGGAGGGTGTGCCCATCTGCCATCACACCTCTCCCCAGCCTCTCCCTAGAGTCCACCCTGCAAAATCCAGTGAGCAAGGACTGCATGTTTACTAGAAATGCAGCAGATCTCTAGGACCTGGGCCTCCTTTAGCTCTATGGGTGGCTCAGATCCTGGGCTCCCTATGCCCCTTCCCAGGGAGGAGTCAACATGCTGGGCTTCTTCTGTATCTTGAAAAGCTGGCTGGCTGAAGTGCTTTTTCTCTACCATGCTTGGCCTCTTGTTCATACATTGAAGCCCTCCTTTCCATATTTGGCCAAGCCAGGCAGCCTGACATTACTTACAGCTTGGTATGCTCAGTCTGCACTTGTGGCTAACAGAGATTCAAGCCTCAGACCCTAGGGAATAGTCACTGTGGTGGAAATAGTCACTGTGGTGGGAAAAGCATGAGTTAACCTGGATGTGAATGGTGGTTCCTCTGCTTGTTAGCTGTGTGATGTTGGACAAGTTACTTCACTTCTCTGAACCCCAGTGTCTTTAACTAGAAACAGAGTGGTGGTGTTCTACACCGTTGTTGTGAGGGCTGGAAAGATGAGACACAAAGCCAGGAAAGAGTTCAGTAGATGTTCTCATCTGTCTATATCTTAGCATCCTCCATAAAATTGATTGGCTATATTCTCAAACAATCATGTGCAGGGAGGGGCCATCACCTAACAATGAGGTGTACTGTTTTGAGTCAAAGCCTGTTAAGGTGTGAGGGTGACACCATTCATCTCGAGGACACTGGCTCAGAGAGGGAGCCGTGTTGGGAAGCTGCTGGGCTGCAGAGCTTGCATGGGATGCTCAGGTATTACATCCTGACGAGAATCTAGTCTGAGTGGCCTTTTCCACCTGAAATGTCCATGAAGCTCTCCTCCTGGCTTGGATTCTACCACTTATCCAGGGTCTTCTCCCTCCCATCTCCTCCAGGATGCCTTCTGAGACAGAGTGGATACCTTTCACTTGCAATTATAAGAAACATCCATCCCAAACAAGCTTAAGGAAAGCAATGGAAGGTTTTGGCTCAAGTAACCTTCAAACCCAATGGATCTTGTTTTCAGCTGGATTCAGAGCTCAAATAATGTCATTATATTATTTATTTTTTCCTAAGTCTCTGTTCTGCTTATTTTTTTTTTTAAGGCTGGTCCTTTAGGCTTTGTATGGCAGAATATGGGTACAGGTTTCGGCTCTAGAGTTCTTACAAGTTTCAGGAATAGTGAAAAGAGTGAGCCTTGTTCTTATGTAGCTCAAACTTATACTTGAATGGAAACATGTTGTTTCTGACTTGAGTCAGGTGCCCATTACTAAACCAATCAACACATCCAGGGAGAGAGAAATCTGTAAATTAATAGCCACGGCATGTGTGGCCCTAATGATAGACTTAGTGGCTTTGTCGGAAAAGACCCAAGGAAACTGAGACCCACAGAAATGATTTGACTTGTCCCAAATCCCATGAGCTATTGCTGCATCCCAAGCACAGAGATGGGGTTAGGTAGAAAGTGACACTACATTCTGGAATACCCAATGTATTGAGGTTTATGTCTCAGTTTCCCTGAAACATCAATCAGATTTGAAGAGGGGATCCAGAAGTGACTTCTACCTTGAACCTAGTTGACATGACCCACTGTCTGAAGACTGAAGTCAAAACTGGGATCCTCAAATCAAGGACTAAGGCGAACAGGCAGGACACTCATCTCTTCTTCCTTGCAACTACTCAACACATCTTTGCTTACACAGTCCAAGAAGCACTACGTTACATGTTTGCACTGAACTTCCTTCCCTGGACCCCTGCAGAACAATCCCTTCTCTCCATCCTCTTTGACCTGCTATTTCTCAGAAGGAACTCATATAGTTGGCCCATGTTTTCTTAGTTACAGTAACTCTTCCATCTCTGCACTTAGAAGTGACACCTGAATTGTCTTGTTTGGCATCTGGGTGTTTCCAATCTTTCTCTCTCTCTCTCTCTCTCTCTCTCTCTCTCTCTCATCTTTTTGAGTTGGGGTCTCTCTGTAACTCCAGCTGGCCTGGAACTTGCTAAGTACACCTAGTCTGGCCTTGATCTCAGAGACCTGCCTGCCTCTGCCTCCCAAGTGCTGGGATTAAAGATGTGTGCCACCATGCCTGGCCTGTCACACACTCTTGACAGTCTTTTGGATTGGGGTGTTTTAGGAGATTTATATATCCATTCAACTAATGGTTTGGGGATTGTTTGTTATGTGCCAACTTTCAGAGACATACTGGTATACAAGACTTGTGAGGGACCTTCACCAGAAAAGTGGTGGCATTAAATACCTAGCTTATACAGAGGACTGTGGCTCGGGGAGGATATGGGAGGGAGCCTAGTTGGACATCTGGGGACAGTAGAGGGATTTTGCTGTGATCTGGGTAGGAGACAATGGTGGCCATAAGAGGGCGTTGGCCATAGACTTGGAGAGAAGACGACAGACTTGAGATGTTAAAGTCAGGTGGATTAGAGGCAGTAGGTAGCAAGATTCTTCATAGTCCCTCATCTCTGTGGGCCTCAGTTTCCTTGTCTGTAGAATGGTAAATCATATAATATTACATTCTGTAGATCAAACAAATATGATTTCTAGCTTTCTGGAAACTGGGTGCTGTTACTCCTGAGTGGGGACATACTGGAGGAGCAGCTGGGTTTAGGGTGGAAGATGCGCCATTGCATTTGGGGTTCTTGACTCTTAGGACCCTGAAGGCCATCTACCTGGAGTCACTCACTAGCTGTTTGGATGTTGGAACTCAGATTCCAGAGAAAAATCTGTGCTAGAACTCTCCATTTCATCTTTATTATTATTTTACAAATTCATTATTTTAAAAAATGGGACTGTGTGTGTATCACAGGCAGAATGAACTTGGGACCAGAATTCCCAGTCGCCTTCATCCTAAATCTGCTTTACCCTGCTGTAGAGCCGAGAGCTCCTGCTTATCAGCGCTTTCTATTATCAGACACTGTGAAAAGTGACCAGCAGTGCACCTGGATTGCCTGCTTTGGACTTCATGACTCACCGAGATAGGGGCTATTACAGATGGAGAAATCAGGGAGGCTTCAGGAAGTTAAGCAAGTTGCCCAGGGCCACAGACCATCTGTCAGACTTCCAAGTCCAGGTTCTTAAAGCTTATCTTTCTAGCAGAGCACCATCCACTAGAACTTTCTGTGAAGGCAACATGTTGTATCTGAATTCTCCAGTACAGTTGCCACTGGCCACATGTGTGGCTGAGGAACTGAGATTTTCATTTTATTCGGTTTCAATTTAAATTGAATAGCCACACTTGGTTAATGGCAACCAACTGGACAACACTCTCCTAAGTCTTTAGGACGACACTCTTTCTTTTAGAAGTCAAAGAAAGACCCAAGAGTTTTCCTCAGACCTTGTTGCAACATCTTCTCATTTAAAACAGTTTGCAGTAGGTTCAGGAATCTTCTCAAGTGAAACATACTTCCTTCCATAGGCTCCTGAGCTCCGTCCAAAAGATGTTCTGGCCCTCAAGGGTTAACTAGAGATTTCCTGCTGTTCACAGTGTTCAAAGATACCAGATGGGAAAGTTGGATGGTATGGAAGGTGTGAAGGCCCCTGGTGACTTCTGAGACAGGAAAAGGAAATGCCCTTTTGCAGCATCCTGGAACATCAACCTCCAGGTTGGCATCTCAGGCAGTGGAACTGTTGCCTGGGAGACAAGGAGCTGGAAGAACTCCTGGGGTTGGGTGGGGGCTGCATCAAGGACCACCCTTGGAGGGTAGTGGCTACAAGTGAAAGAAAGGGTGAGCGGGCTGCACTGGACACACAATGAGGGATCCCGGGATGGTGCCAGGTTCCACAGGGGTCAGGAGGGGTCTGTGCAATGGGAATACTAAGAGAAGAGAAAGAGTAGTAGCTGGAGGTGAGTGGGGGTGGGGACCAGTGAGGAACCATGTAGAGAACAGAGTGGGGACGCAGAAGCTGAGCCTGTGAAACCTCACTGATTTACAAGTACAACCCCTTATAGTCAACCACCTGCCTTTGTGATACAACTGTCAGCAGCAGCTGAGTAGCGGTAAGTAGAGACCGGGAAGCAGCTCTTTACCCTGTGACCTCAGCATTTCCCATTGGTCTCCCTACTGTCCCCTCCATGGCTGCACTGATGCCTTAGTTACCTTTCTTCCCCCAGCAGGACTATTTCTAATTACTTCTAGCCAGGCTCACCAAGTGTGCTTCCTACTGAATCTCATTTCCCGGCCTGTTAAATGCCAAATTAATTTTTAATCACCCTCAAGGTGTTGACTTTAATTACCCAGATTGAAAGCGATAAGGAGAACAGGATGTACAGGGAAAATTTGGGGTGTTTCTTGGGACTGGGGAGCAATGCATTTCCAGAATGCCGTGTGGGTTGGGATGCCCAACTCTTTAGCTTGGATGCTGATGTATTTGAGAGCGTGGTGTGCCCAGCTCTGCAGTGCAAGAGAAAGGAAGAGCTCGTGGTCCCTGGAGAGGTCTAAGTTTGGGATGGAGAGTCTCACCCAAGCTTGAAAATCAGAAGTAGGGAGCAACGTGAGCCCTCGATAGTGGAGTGAAGCTGGTGTACAAGCCAACACACTCAGTACTTTGTTTTTATTTTTTGGTCTTTTTGTGACAGGGTCTCCCTGTAGCCCCAGCTGGCCTGAACATGCTATGTAGACCAGGCTGTCCTTGAACTCACATAGATCCGCCTGCCTCTGATTCCAGAGTGCTGGGATTAAAGGCGTGTGCCACCACGCCCGGCTACACACTGGGTACTTTTTACTGCATGCTTCTACATGGCAGCTGTGGAACCCCTGCAATCCTTCCCCCTTCCTGGCAAGGTTCGGGTAATCTTCCCTCAGCCAACCTGCCAGGTACCTAGCTACCTGGTCAATTGTGTCCTCCTAGTTCAGAGATTGACACAGGTGTACAGTGCCATCCTAGAAGAAACAGCTAGGTTGGGAGGGTAGGTGTTCAGAATGGTAATTATTATTTGGTTCTCAAATGAAGCATTCAGGAGATGCTCCCCTTTTCCATAAGGTGCTGTTGTCATGTTCAGGGGTAAAGGTAAGAGTGGGAGGGCTGGGTGGGGGCCATGAGGGGATCTATGTGAGAATACAGATTGCACTGTGAAGGTAGCAGAGGAGGAATCTAGAAGCTGTTGAACTCCTGAATTAGCCAGCCCTACCTGAAGGCTCTTGTTAGATGAGATAATACATTCTGTGGCTGTAGCATTTTGGGGTAAGATTTTCCTTATAAGAGAGAAAGAGAGGGAGGAGGGAGAGAGAGAGAGAGAGAGAGAGAGAGAGAGAGAGAGAGAGGAGAGATTGAACTCAGGGCCTTATATATAATAGGCAAGTCTATACCACTTGCAGACCAAAAGAAGATCTTTTTTTTGAGACAGGGTCTCCCTGTAGCCACATCTGGGCCTGGAACTTGCTATGTAGACCAGGCTATCCTCAATCTCTGCCTCCTGAGTTCTGGGATTAAAGGCATGTGCCATCATACCCAGTTCAGAAGATTTTTTAAATGCTCCCTCACTATTTTATCCTTTCCAAAATCTCCTTCATGCTGGGATGAGTAGGAAGGGAATTGAAGGGGAAGGGAGACAGGGGGGTAAGGAGGAGTTGCTGGTCTATCAGCATCCAGGGGTAAAGGAAATCCTGCTTCCTGACCAATGGGAAGCCTCCCCACTCTAGTGTCACCCCCTCCCCCAAGTCTAGCACTGTCCAGGCTTCCTGGGGAGAGTACCTTGTTCACCTGGAGACCCCAATCCTCCCCACATCTTATGCGCTCCCATCTGGAGCCTTGGAGAGAAGAGGCTGCTAAGATACCTCAGAAGTAGGGCCATCTTGACAATAATGCTGACACCATAACGCTAACACCTGTTCATGTCCTTTCTCCCTCTTAGTGTCATGGCACAGTGAGGGTGCTGAGCAGGGACTAGTGTGGCACTAAGACTGGATGCTGAGAATTCAAATTCTGCTGTGATGAACACTGCTAGACGCCTATATAATAAAACCCTCACCTCTTTACTGTCGGCCCCATAGTCTTTCTCTGTTTCTGTCTCACTGTCTCTCTTTCCTTCTCTCTCTCCCTTTTGGAGTGACATCTATCAACCCCAAGACATGGTCTGTGAGTTTGTGATTGGTGCAAAGTATGGGTAAAATATGGCCTGAAGGCCAAATTTGACGCCCTGTTTTATTGTTTGTTTTGTTGTTTTGTTTTTGAGATAGGGTCTCCCTGTAGCCCTACCTGGCCTGGAATTTACTACATAGACCAGGCAATCTCACCTGCCTCCTGAGTGCTGGGATTAAAGGTATGTACTACCATGCCTGGCATTCCCTTTTTTTTTTTTTTTTTTATGACTTATAAGTGGATTTTTTTCCTTTTGAGACAGGGTCTCATAGCACAAGTTGGCCTCAAAATGCCTATGTAGCTGAAGATTACAGGCATGAGCTACCACCCCCTGTTTGTACAATACTGGGAATAGAATCCAGGTCCTTGTGCATGCTACTAGATAAGCACTCTATCAACGGAGCTATATCCTCAACCCCTAGAAATAGATTTTTAACATTTTTTAATGGTTGAAGAAAGTAAAAATATTTTATGGTCCATGAAAACTAAAAAGAAATTCAAGGGTATGTCCACAAATACTTTGACCGAAGCACAGCAATACATATTTATGTGTAGCTGTTGTCATTCCTCATGGGCAGCGGTAAGCAGCTGTGTCAGACAGTGTGAGCCACAAAATATTTACTCTCTAGCCCTTTCCAGAAAAGTTTGCTGACCTTTGATCTAAGCCAGTTATGAGAATCTTCTGTCTCAGGCCTCCTTGCAACTAGGAGTGGTCACTTATTCCAGTTCTGTCCAAAGAAAATCAAGCAGATGTCTGCAGGGGAGACTGGCATAAAACATTGCTTTTCTGAAAGAAAGGGCCGGATGTGGTTGAGACCTCTCCCTCCCACTTCCTGTCTAAAATGTGAGCTTGCTCTCTGGAACCCACCTAGCCATCTTCTGTCAGAATCCATCTCCTGTTGAGAGATGGGAAATACAGGGTTATAAGCTCAGGTGGAAGGGCTGGGTCCATTGGCTGAGATCCAACAGAACAGAGAGGGAAGGTCTACCCTGGGCACCTGCCCAGAGACTGAGCTACTTGTAGCCTAGACCACAGGGGCCAGTTGTGATCTGGGCTGGACTGAGGGGTCAGTCCTGCCAGACTTGTCCAGTAGCTTCTGAGTGCTGGTCTCAAAACACGGAAGGTTATGAAGTAACTGAGGTCTCTTCATTGTTGAATTCTGGGGTCCTGGAGCCAGCATTTCTCAGTATCTGTTGGGTTCCCTTATACCCTGAGCTCCTTCTGTAGTTAGTAAACAAAATAACATTGAATGGAGCCAGGCATAGTGGTGCATTCCTTTAATCCCAGCATTTGGGAGGCAGAAGCAGGTGAATCTCTGTGAGATCAAGGCCAGCTTGGTCTACATAATGAGTTCCAGGCCACCTGGGGCTACAAGGGGACCATGTC
>NW_008345690.1:817657-941359 GCF_000622305.1 Nannospalax galili | reverse complement strand
TTTTCCCCCTGGAAGATTCCAAAAATTCTACCCCCCTGGGCTGACTCTGAGGTACAGCAACTACAGTCTGGACTGGGGGTTCTGCTGTCAATTTCTTAGGGGTACTTCTAAGAGGTGTGCATAGATAAATCAACCTGCATACCATTAGCTGGCACTTACTCTAAGTCTGGCCAGGACAAGGAAGCTTCATAGACTGTGTGAGTAGGTCTAGGATTCCCAGACCAGAGGAGAAAACAAGAGGCAGCCCTCAAGAACCCTACAGACTCACTCACAGTTGTAAAAACAGTTAAGTGTCAACTTGTGAGCATCTCCCTGGGTTCACTGGGACTTTCAAAATGACAGGGAAGTCAAATAACAAAGTACCACAGACTGAAAGACTTGAACAACAGAAATGCATTATCTCGGCCCTGGAGGCGGGAAGTCTGACATCAGGATGGCAAAAGGGCCGGTTCCCTCTGAGGCTGCGGGGAAGACTGTTTTGTGCCTCTCTCTAGAGTCTGCTGGCTCACTAACATTCATTTATAGGTTTCAGTTTCTGCTGTTGAGGAGATATTAATAAGATGCATTCTATCACCCTATTCTCTCTGCCTTCGTCTTCACCCTCCCTTTGTTCTGAGCGTGTGTCCCCATATTTCTCTTTATAGAGAGGTCAGGCGTAGTGGGTGGGGAACCCATTCTCTTCATCTTAACTAATCACATCTGCAAAGACCCTCTTTCCGTACAAGGTTGCATTTGGAGGGGCTAAGGGCTAGGATTTCAACACATGAATTATGGAGGTACATAATTGAAAGTCTCTCTGTATTTGGATCACACCAGTGATCTTGTGCCAGTTTATAGATCCCCAAGGAGTCCTCCTGAAAATGACTTGCAAATATTCAGCCCATTCCAGTGAGGTGGTACCAGGCCCCAGGGCACCACATTTCCTTGCAACCTCTCAGCCTCAGTGAGAGGGTATCTGCTAAGGATTACCACTGGGAGATCAAAGTTAAAAATAACTCAAGCAGTAGTGGTTGGTAGGTGGAGTGAACTGCCCTTTGCAACTTTGATTTTCAAACAGCACAGCCTGTAGGTCACCAGGTCTGGATGACACAGCAGCTTTCCACTTGGCACCTGGAAATTTCCAATCCTGGGAAAGTGTGACCATACATGGCATCCACTTCTCTTTCTCCTTGCCCTGGCAGACCTTTAGCTGCTTCCAAAGAGTGGGAGGGATTCTTATGAGGGCTTTGAGGTAGCTCTGTCTGGCCCTGTGAAAAGAGACAGTGGGCTCAGGAGAATTGCACTTTCAAAGCAGCAAAGTGACTGGGATCCAGTTTAATTCCAGCAATAGACATGAGTCAGGGAAACCATGTAATTTATTTGAACCTCTATTTTCCCATCTGAAAAATAGGAATAAGAAGGAAGACTTACCTTACCTGCTTTGGGATGCGGGAAGGATAGAGGTAGCACTGGGGCCCATCAACACCTCAGTTTGCCCTCACTTGTTGCACAAACAGGAAGAGGATTTGGCTGGCCTTGAACACAGAGATCGCTTGCCTCTGCCTCTTGAGTGCTGGGATTAAAGGCGTGTACCACCATGCCCAACTTATATGTCTTTTTCAGAGACAGGGTTTCTCTGTAGCCCCAGCTATCCTGGAACTCACTATGTTGACCAGGCTGGCCTTGAACTCACAGAGATCTGTCTGCCTCTGCCTCCAGAGTGCTGGGATCAAAGCTGTGCACCACCACTCCTGGCAAAAATATTTTTTGCACTTAATTTTATGTATATGAGTATATTGCTTGCATATATGTAAGTGCACCAGTGTTGTGCGTGCCCAGGGAGGTCGGAAGAGGGCATCAGATCCCCTGGAACTGGAGTTAAGGATGGTTGTTAGCTGCCATGTGGGTATGAAAAATCAAACCTGGGTCCTCTGCAAGAGCAGCTAGTGCTCTTAACTGCTGAGCCAACTCTCCAGTCCCAGAAAAAAGTATTAGATACTGTCAGACCCTTGCTACCCTGAATGTGGAACCCAGGGGTGCAGTGTCAGCATGAGTGTGTGTGTATTTAAAAAGTGTTGATTTGGGGGAAGTGCTAAGATGGTTCATGGGCAAAGAGGTGCTTGCCACCAAGCCCAACAACCTGAGTTCTAGCTTCCCAGAACCCATATGGTGGCAAGAGAGAACTGACTTCTGCAAGTTGTCCTCTGATCTCCACATGTACTGTGACATGCAAATGACACTCCCTCACCCCCAACACGAATACACGAATAAATGTAAAAAAAAAAAAAAATTCTGACACTTGGGTCTTGTCCCAGAACTATTAAGATCAAATGTGTATTTTAACAAGATCCTCAAGAGATCTGTGCACTTATTAAAATCTGAAAAGCTCTGTTTCCATGGGCATCGTTTGGGTTATCCTGGCTCCTTTCCAGTTCTTCTGGTAAAAGTGATATTATTTTCTTTGGGGACTTGTGTGCCTTCCCCAGCTGTAGCTCCAGGGGTTTCATTGGGGTTGATGTTCTTTTGGGATTCTTGAGCCCTGCTCCAGGTCAGACAGAATCAGCCCTGGGAATTCTTGCAGGGACTTTGGAGGAATGGCACCAGCTTCATGCAGATCCTTCTTTGGCTGCAGGAGGGAAGCCTGGAACTGGGTGCTGCTGGCTTGGTTACCATTGCAGAAACCGAAGACAAGGGCCCTCACAGAGGAGCAGACGAGCACACAGACACTGTGTGCAGACCAGGCGGGCAGAGAAGATTCCTGCTTAGGCTTCCGAGCTTCCAGCTCCGTCCAAAGGCTTTTCAGTCCCTCTGAGACGTGAAGAATGGGTCTTATGTGGTACCCCTAGATAAGGGGTGGGGGATGCCTGAGGAGGCATGTGATGGCTAAATCTTCAAAACCCAAGAAGATTGGGATAACAGGCAAGGGAAGACATTTCAAGCAAGCAGTCCAGCTTCAGGGCCCTGCCTAGCTCTCCCACTCCCCCTGTACCCCTTGGGCTTTGGTCTGAGAGCTCTGAACCCATTAACTCAGGGCCTGACAGGAACCAGTTGATGCAGCAGACTGCTTGTGCACCATCCTCTTCCAGGCCGAAGACCTTGGGAGAGAAGAACCAATGACCAGTGGCTGAGTGGTGGCCAGGGCTCCAGGGCACTTGTTAAGAAACAGCCACAGCTCCAATTTACAGACCTGTAAATGCAGGGGTAAACTCAGAAAATGAGCAGCCTGGAGGCATGAGCCAATATGATATATGGTAGGCATTCCTTTTACCCACCAGCACCAAAGTGTGTTTCCTAGAGAGAGAGCAACCCCTGAAGGGGGTTCCAGCTAGCTCAGTCAAGATAAGCTGGTTACCCTATTCTGTGACGCTTCTGGACCTACACCGGCATTTCCTTCCACAAGGGTTGGACCCGGAGAGCTTCCAGGGAGGGACCAGGAGGACCCAGGCCTGAGTGTGCGTGCCAGTGGCTGTGTGGACAGGACTCCCCTTTTGTGTCTGGATGAGGGACTGAGTGAGACAAGTTCTGTATGGAGCTGCTGGGTGTAAACTGGGGGCTGTGAGGGCTGTAGGCTGTGTGTGAGGAAGAGAGAGCAAGCTGAGAGTTATCCTTATGTCTGTGACTCTACTGTGCGTGTGCACTGTGGGTTGTGATGAGCAGTGGACAGTGTGAGTGGAGAATTCTGCTGCCTGAGGGTAACAGTTCTGTGTGTACGTTTTATATATTGGTGTTAGTTGTGAATGGGAGTTGTAGATGGAAAATATTGTTATTTCTAAGAGTTTGGAGGGTTTTGTTTTGGTAATTTTTTTTTCTAAGCATGATCTCCAGCACCCCAGGCTTCCAAACACACTTGTATAGCCAAGGATGACCTCGAACTTCTGATCCTCCTGTCTACCTCCTGAATGCTGAGATAAGAGGTATATACTACCATGCCCCATTTATGCAGTGCTAGGGATCAAACCCAGGGTTTCCTGCATGCTAGGCACTCTACTGAGCTACATCCTCAGCCCCATCCAAGAGTTTTGAGTACAACTGTGGGATAAAGCAATGATGGTGCTTGTGTGAGTAGTCGAATGATCTGTTGGTGATGAGATCAATGTGTATGTCAAGGTTCTGTGGATGGGGAGGGAGTGACTGCCCCCAATAGTGTGAGAGTAGGGGATTGTGTGCCCAATGAGCAGATAGGAAAATTGAGTCCCTCCAGAGTCAAGTCCCAAGTTGTCTCACTTACTGTCTGCCCTGAGGGCAGGAGCTCCTATTCCAGGACTCAGATTGTCCTTTGTTTAATTCCCATGTTGTCAGGGGTGATACCCCCACCTGACCTGCCAGCTCCTTCCCCTACACCATCTGCCTTCTCACACCAGAAGAAGCAGCCAGCTCCTTGGTAGCACAAAGCCCTTGGGTTGCACTTTGCCACATTTTTTATAGAGAGATAAAATTTCTGGTGACACTTCCATCCTCCACGCCCAGAGCCCAGAGAGTAGCTTTCAGTGCAGATGTGCCTCCATGCCAAGGCCTGCACCTCGGAGCCCCCAACAATTCCTCAACACTGTTGCCGTAAGTCTGGAAAATATTAGAATAATAGTGTCACAGGCTCCCACTATGAAAAGATGAGGAAAAACTCCCAGAGCCTTTGTGTGAGGCTAAAAGGAAGTGAGGATGGGGGAGAGGGCAGGAAGGAAGGGGAGGGGAGGGTGCCTGGTCGGAGACAGGGAGCCATGACTGGCGCTGCCCACAGATGTGGCAGTTGTATGTGCTCTGGGCCTGGGGAGGTGGAGCCTGGGAGGCTACCACTGTGACAGAGCAGGGAGAGGGGCTCTTTTTTCCCACCCACACTTGACTTCTAGACCTACTTATCTGCGTGGGACCAACAAGACTAGAGTGGAAAGCCCCACTGACGTAAGTGGGTGACAACCTGCCTTAGATCTCAGCCTTACCCACACTTCATTTCTTCATCCTCAGCCAGGGACAGATGCCTGCCAAGAAAAGAAGGGGTCTCACCTGGGACAGATGGCCAACATCAGGACAGGAAGTGCTTACTGTGCCTTAAAGGGGATTCCAGCCACACCTCTTAGCACACAAAGCCCACAGACAGGGCTGCCTTCCCCTCACCATTGCTGAGGTGCTGGGCAAAATGATGCCAAATGACTTTCTTCTCCTAAGTTCCATTGAGGGAAACTGTGAGGAAATAAAGTTCCTCTCTATACCCTGTAGACTGAGTCCAGCTAGCTTCCCAGTGGCCCATGAAATAATAGCAACATTTACTGGGTACCTGCTTTCGTGCCAAGTGCTATTAAGCAGACCATAAGGAGAGACACTTATAGTATCTTCACTACTTAGGAGAGGGCAGGAAACTCTGCCAGGCTCACAGAGTCCAGGAAATCCTGTGCTGAGGCTGGCACCTAAGCAGCTCACTACCAGAGCCCTGGCATAGACTGCCCAGCTCTTGGGAAAAGTAATTAATGGGGTTGGAGAAGAGTCCATCCCTTGGAAGCTAGGCCACAAAGTGGGTATTGCTGGAAGACTTGAGCTCTAGTGTGCAGAGTGAGTGCTCTGAGACTGCATAGCCAGGATTTTGGAAAAGTCAACTGCAGTGGAGACAGTCATGGAGCAAAGGCTCAGCTTGATCTGTAGAGATAAGCCAAGACAGAAGAGCAAGTAAAGACCAGAGGCTGTCCAACAGCAAGACTTAGAGCCTGCAGCTGACGTTACAGAACTAAACCATGCTGCCCTCCCTGGTCTCCAAGGGTTGCTCTATCTATGGACAAACCTGTTCTCTGACCAGCTGCAGAGCCTGTGGGATGGAGGGAGGTGGGGGGACTGCTTTCTAGTTTGTTCCCATGACTAGTGTCTGCCCCTTATCTTTTCTCCTCATCATTTTATCCTAGTGCCAGTGTAAAAGAAGCCTGAATGAAACAGAGCAGAGAGGAGGCCCTAAGGGCTGCCGGCCTGTAGAGGAGCAAGCCATCCCTGCATGGTGGCCAGGTCATCGTCCTTCAGCTGGCACAGAGCAAGCAGCCACAGTGGAGGAAGGGTCTGAGTTGTATAACCCCACAGGCCAGCAATGGGTGGCTTCACTTGCCAGGCCAAGCTCAGGGGCTGGATAGAGAGCCCCTTTATATCCTTCATGATAACCACGGTCTCCTCTAAACAACAAAGGAACACTGTCTTTTAAACGTCTTGTCCAATCAATCCCAAGGGGTCCTTCAGTTCATAGTCTGGAAATGAAACAGGGGAAGACACCACCCCTTGCTGGTCACCCAGAGGCATATTATATAGGCCCTTTAATACCACCCAGACATCTCTGGGTCAGCATGACAATGAGTCTCCTCCCTGGCAACCACAGGATCGTTAACTGAGAGGTTTATCACCAATGACACAATGGAGCTCTGTGCTTCACCTTGTTGTTAAAAGGTCATCGGAGGTACAAGATATCTTAAGACTCACAAATCTCAGACTCCTTCCTGCCCCTCTGTCTGGGATTGGGTACCGGGACAGTCACCCATGAATGACTCCTCCCAGCTACCAGGCACCTCGATTTGTTATGCATGCCATGATACATTTCTTTTTCCTGGACTCACCAGGAGGGTGTCTCTATCCTGCCTAAGACCCCTACTGGTAAGGAGGCTGAGAATCACTGGGACTAGGTGTACTCTGTCTCAGCACTGGTGACTTTTAGAGACTATCTGTGCCTTGTAGGATGTTTGGTAGTATCCCTTGTCTCTGCCCACTAGATGCCAATATCAGCCTACTGCCTACCAACATATTGTGCAACCCAAACTGTCCCCAGCCATTGTTCTGGGACAAGTCGCCTAGCCAAGAATCAGATCCACTGGTGTGTACAGTAGAATTCTGTGTATTGAGAGTGATGACAGCTGGCTGTGATAGTTTATACAAGTAACCCTAGCACTTGTGAGGCTGAGGCAGGAGGATTGCTTTGAGTTTGAGGTCATCTTGGGCTACATAGTGAGTTCTAGGCTAATCTGGGCTACAGCATGAGACTTTATCTCAAAACAAAACAAAGATATAACAAAACAAAAAGAATGATGAATAACAGTAAAAGTAGGAACTGAGGGAGAAGACACCAAGGACCAGGCCCAGTTCCGAGTGTTTCAAACATGAAAACTGTAATTTCACAGCATCCCTACTTTATAGGTAAAGAAACTGAGACACAAAGAGTTTAACTTGGCCGAGGTCTAGTAGCTAGAACTGGCTAAAAAAAATGGTAATGGTGCTTATAAGTCTTTTTTTTTTTTTGGAGACAGGGTCTCCCTGTAGCCCCAACTATGTAGACTAGGCTGGCCTTGATCTGAGATTAAAGGCATGCACCACCACGCCTGACTGATTTCATATTTAAACATACACATACACACACACACACATAGGTGTGACAAAAATGTGTGTGTGTTAGTGGTTCTTTATAGGTTAGGGATTGCAGATGGAGCTCATTTTACTTTTTTTCTTTTTATATAAAACCTATGCTATTTATGTAATAGATAATAACAGTAACAAAAAAACAGGGTCTCACCCCCAGTCTTGGAAGTAAGGTACCTGTCGGTTATTTCCTGTTGCTGTGATAAAATATTCCAACAAAAGCAACCTAACGAAGGAAGGGCTCATTTTGGCTCACAGTTCAAGGTACATCCATCATGGTGGGGAAGTCAGGACAGCAAGAGTTTGAAAGAAGGCAAACTCTTGGCATCCACAGTCAAGAAGCAGAGAGTGATGAATGCTTGTACTCAGTTTACTATCTCCTTTTTTATGCTAAGATTCCAACCCAGGGAATGGTGCCATCCACAGTGGGCAGGCCTTCCCACCTCAATTAATCTAAGCAAGATAATCCCCCATGCCCAGAGGCCCATTTCTCAAGTGATCTTAGATCTCAAGTTGGCAATCGAGGTGAACCATCAGAGTGTCCTGAGTTTCATTTCGAGTCTGTGGTCACAAGTAGGGCAGTTAGCCCTAAACTGAGACAGACATTGAGGGTTTGGGATGGCTATGGGGCCTTGCTAGGAGATGGGGATGTTCCCATCAATGCACCTCCCTTTCCAGAAGATAATAGGGAGTGGGGGTTAATATGGTGGAACCCTAGGACATTTTAGGCCATTAGAAGGTACGGGAGACCCCAAACCTGGCTGAGTGCCCTCTTGAGACAGGTCATGGGAAGCAGGAGGCCTGGCCAAGCTGCCCAGCAGGCAAAAGGAGCAGCCCAGGATGATAGCCCCAGTTAAAACTGGGGTAAAACTGGTAATAACACCCAAGTGACTATTTTATGAGAAAATGATGCTATAGATAGTATATTTTATTGTTCCTAAAATAGTCACATATTTTGCATTTATAAAATGAGTTTGGAAACATAAATATATATATATTTTGGTCTTTTTGAAGCAGGGTCTCCCTGTGGCCCCAGCTGTCCTGGAACTCACTATGTAGACCAGGCTGGCCTTGAACTCACAGAGATCTGCCTGCCTCTGCTTCCCAAGTGCTGGGACTACAGGCATGCACCACCATGCTTGGCAAAATAATTATTTTTAAAACCAGAAAAATAAGTTCTAAGATTAATGAAAGCAAAATAGGGGCTATAGCAGAAATGGCCTTTAGAATCAAGCAAGCTTAAACTGAGCCCAGCTGTGCTTGAACTGGCCCTTCTCTGAAAGGCTCAGAGTCCTTGCAGAATATGGATGTGGAAGACTGGAGGAGATTTGGGGTGAGCTGGGAGAACATGAAGCCCAGTTCCTGGCACAAGGTTCTCATTTGATGAACAGTAACTGTCACTACTGCAGCTCAGAGTGGGCTGTTTGTTTTTCCCCTTTATACTTTTTTCAGTTGCTATCTGCATATTATTTTTAGAATCAGAAAAAAATTCTCATGAATCAAAAAGGTGGCAAGAGATTTACAGGGAGCAAAGGGCAGACACACAGCTGCGCTTTAGAACCTGGCTCTGGGGGTTGGAATCTGACCTGCAATTGAAGAGGCAGAGAGAGGCAGATGGGGCACCCACTGCTTTCCTAACCCAGAACTTCCTGCCTTTGAGCCCACTCACCAGCCCCAGTTTACAGATCTCAGGGAAACCCCTGAGCCCCAATCCTCCTTTACACACTCCCACGCCCAGGCCCAGGCAGCAGGTGGGTGCCTAGTCAGGAGTTGCAATCACACTCTGTTCTCTTGTCCCCAACTGCCCCCCATCCCATCAGCTGGGGCTTCCCCAGAGCAAGAGATGTCATCAGTTAAAGAACGAAGGGACCAGCACAGAACCCTCCCTCCCTCCCTCCCTTCCTTTCTCTGTCATTCTTTTCTTCTGCTTTATTTTATATATTTTAAGTCATTCCATTAGATGAACTATATTTCATTAAAATTTAAACTTGGCTCATTAAAAGACAGCCCACAGAGTAAAAAGGCCACCCACAGAATGGGAGAAAAAATTTGCAAATTGTTTAGCTGATGAAGAACTAAAAGCCAGGATATATAAAGAACTCCTATAAGTCACGACAAAGAACAGCCCCCAAAACCAAACCAAGCCAATTCAAACATGAGCAAGAACTTGAATTGATGTTTTCCCAAACAACTTATAAAAATGGCCAATAAACACATGAAATGATACTCAACACAAGTCACCAGAAAAATGCAACCCACAATTAGATACTACTTCATTCCCAACAGAAGAGCTGTTTGTTTTTTTAAGATAATAGTAAGTGTTGGTAAGGAAGACCTGTACACTGGTGGCGGGAATATAAAATGATACTGCCTCTATAGAAAATAGTATTTGTCTCTAAAAAACTGAATTATTGTATGATCTATCAATTCCACTTCCAGGTGTGAACACAAAAGAATTAAAAACGAAGACTAGAGGGCTGGAGATAATAGCTTAGTTGGGTACAGTTGGTAGAGTATGTGTTTAGCATGGATGAAAAGCTCTGGGTTCAATTCCTGGTACAACATAAAACCAGACACGGTGGCACATGCCTATAATCTTAGTTCTCAGGTCATGGAGGCAAGAGGATCAGGTACAAAGCAAGTTTGAGGCCAGACTGGAAAACCTGAGACTCAGTCTCAAAAAACAAGGTAGGGACTTACAAGGACTTGGATATTTGTGGGGTTTTTGTTTGTTTGTTTGTTTGTTTTTGAGACAATGTCTCCGTGTAGCCCCAGCTGTCCTGGAACTCACTATGTAGACCAGGCTGGCCTTGAACTCACAAAGATCCGCCTGCCTCTGCCTCCCAAGTGCTGGGATTAAAGGCGCACGCCACCACACCCGGCAGGACTTAGATATTTGTAAACTCACATTTACAATCATCAGAGTAGAAATTACCTGAATGTAGACTGAGAACTGACCAGGTGATATGTAGCATGTAGAACACTGAAATGTTACGTTCTGCCTTGAAAAAGCATAAAATTCTGATATGTAATACAGCATAGTGAAACAAGCCTGGGGGGTAAAAACCAGATCTTAGATGATCACCCATTGTCAGCTCATAGAGACAGAAGCTGGGGTGGGAAGGAATAGAGCCATTGCTCATTATGTTTAATTTTATTTATTTATTATTTATTATTTTTTTGAAAAAGGGTCTTCTGGTAGCCACAGCTGGCCTGGAACTAGCTATATGGACTAGGCTGGCCTCAATCTCGCAGAGATCCATCTACCTCTACCTCCTGAGTGCTGGACTAAAGGCGCCCATGCCTGACTTTAGAGCCATTGTTTAATGAGGATGGAGCTTCAGTTTGACAAGATAAAAAAGTGCTGGTTCTGGAGATGAGTAGAGGAGATGGTTATATAACAATACAAATAAACTTCCTGCCACTGAATTATACTCTTAAAAATGATTAAAATAGTTAATGTTACATGCATTTTATTGCAATAAAAATTTTCAAGGAAAAACCATTAATTATTTCCTAGTGCAAACTCTTCACTCTGAAAAAGAAAAGAAAAGGAAAAAAAAAAAAATGCCGAGGTTCAGAGAGGAAAAGACAATCATCCCTGTAATCTAGCCTCCTCTGCCCTGGGTGGTGCTGGGAATCAAACCTAGGACCTCATTTTACAGACAGGTGAGCACTCTACTGTTCAGCTACACTCCTAGCCCTCAAGTCTGTTTGGTTTTCAGTGTTTGTTTCTTGCTTTTTCTGTTTTATCTTATTTTGTTTTTTGAGTTAGGTCTCATTATATATATCCCAGGCTGGCCTCAAACTTGTGGTCTTCCTGTCTGGGCCTCCTGAGTGCTTGGATTACAGGTGTGTACCATCCAGCTCGACAAATCTTTGATACCTCAGGTATTACCTCTTGGATTACCATAACACAGATAAAATGACCCCCCCCCCCCCAATCTCCTCCTCTTCTTAGTGAGCAGCTCTACTTAATTCTGGTGTGAATCCTTCTGGATTTTTTTTCTGCAGATTTATAGAAATGGAGCCATTCTCTACCTAATATACAATTTTCCATTTATATTTCACACTATTTCTCAGAGATCTTTCCATGTGAGTACATATGAGCTGCTATATTCATTTAAACTTCTGGACAGTATTTCATACACACTCCTGTACTGGTAACAGTGATCTGATCTGAAGGTTCTCACCTCCTGCCTCCACCTCCCAGACTTCATGTGTTAAAACCTAATCCCTGACGTGGTGGCTTTAAGAGTGGAGTCTTTGGGAGATGATTAGGACATGAGGGCTCTACCTATCAGATGGTATTAGCACCCTTATAAAAGAGGCCAAGGGGAACTCCTTTGCCCTTTCAATTGTGTAGTAATGCAGAAAAGTGTCACCTAGGGAATAAAGAGAAAACATTTACCAGAGACCAAATCTGTTGACACCTTCATCTTGGATTTCCCCAGTTCTAAAACTATGTGCAATAAATTTCTACTGTTTATAAAGTACCCAGTTTGAGGTATTTTGTTAGAGCAACCTGAACTCACTAACACAGACAGGTTTTTGAGGTTTGGGGGGGGGTTTGTACATTTGTCTATTTTTGTTTTTGTTTTTATTTTCTGGTCTTTTTGATACAGGGTCTCCCTGTAGCCCCACCTATCCTGAAACTCACTATGTGGATCTGGCTGGCCTTGAACTCACAGAGATCCGCCTGTCTCTGCCTCCCAAGTGCTGGGATTAAAGGCGTTGGCCACCACACCTGGTTGTTTGTCTGTTTTTAACATTTGGCTATTGCAGACAATTCAGTATAAACATCTCTTTGTGCACATGTAGAAGTATTTCTTTAGGAAAACTTCCATTTACTTATTAAGGTTGCATACAAATACTATTGCTGTTTCTGGAAATGCTAAATGTCTTCCATCCTATTCTCATTGTGACCCTTCTAATCAACCTCATGAGGAAGTACAGTCATTATCTACAGATGACAGAAAGATCCAGAAAACACAAAGCATTTGTTCATGGGATCCCAGAACTCATGGAAAAACCTGGACGTTTGGATGAACCTGGTCTAGGCATGTAAAATGTCCAAGACTGTGTGATCTCAAGACCAGGACTTGAATTTCGTTGCTGTTGTGGCCCCACATCTGATACGGGCTTGATACAATCAGAAGTAAAGAATGGGTATGTGGGGCTCTGCTGCAGCAGCTGGCCTTCTTTCGCCAGTGTCTGTGAATCCCACCCCCACCCCACACCTGACCACTACAGCTGCCCTGGGCCCAAGAGGAGAGAGTTGGATATAACCATGCCCCACTCCCACCCAGGAAATCAGGTCTCCACAGGCCCCTTCCTCATGCCCTACCTCATCCCACTTCCCTGGGACACTCAGTTAAGAAACAGCAATGACGTTGGAGGGAGGAAAGAATTTTCCCCACCTTGTTCACCTTCCTCCTGTCCAACCTGTCCAATCCTCAGACAGCTGAAAGCCAGAGACAAAGGGGTCTATGACAAAACCTATCTGTGGGTAGAAAGTGGCTGTCAACCGAAGTTCCCATCCATCAGCCAAGATCAATGGAATTCCTATGTATGGCCATAAGACTAACTGACTTAAGATCCATGCAACAACAGAGTGACAGATTTCATCTCTATATCTAAAATTCAGCCAGGGCTATATCCATCTTAATTTGAAAGCAATCATTCCTACTTCCCATCAGCCTCACCAATGAAAAGAGAAGAGGACAGGGAAGTTGGAGTGTTGGCGATAGAAAGGGACTTTCCATAGGTAGCATGGCAGAATATTTCAGAATTCAGAACCCTGAGCTCAGACTCTGCTTCTCAGGAAAGTCCCTTTAGACCCCATGGGCTTCCACATAGAGGCAGCCTGGAAATGTGGTGCTTAGAGAAGGAAAACCTTGGGGGAGATGGCAAGACAATCAAAAAAGCCTGGTCTTCAGCCTTCACACATTTACCAGATGCTGTTGCAGGGCATGCACTGTGTACATAAGGAGGGCAAGGGCTTGAATTAGGCCTAGGGCCTGCCCACATTTGGCAAAGTCAAATCCGGAACTTAGACGTGGAAAACATGGATTACAGAAGAGCGTCGTGGAACATGTGGAAAAATGTAAACAGGCAATTGAACAATAAAAAGAAACCAGACAAAAGATTCAAATATGCATTTCCCCAAAAGATATACAAATGGCCAGCAATGTCATGAAAAGATGCTTAGCATCATTATTAGTCAGTAGAGAAATGCAAATCCAAACCACAGTGAGATACCACTTGATACCCACAAGGATGGCTAATATAAAGGACAGATAATAACAAGTATTGGAAAGGTGTGGAGAGATTAGAGCCCTCACCTAGAAACAGCGCAGCCATGTTCAACATAGAGTTTGCATGGGGCCCAGCAATCCCATCCTTATGTGTAGACCCCAAGAAATTAAAACGTATGTGCATAAAAACTTGCATATGAATGTTCTAAGCAGGGCCAGCAAGGTGGCTCAGTGGGTAAAAGCACTTGCTGCCAAGGTTATGTCCTGAGTTCGATACCAAGAACCCACATGGTAGAAGGAGAGAACTGACTCCCACAAGTTGTCCTCTGACTTCTATATGCCCTCCATAACATGCACAGGCACACAGACAGGCAGACAGACAGACAGATACACACACACACGCACGCACACACACACACACACACACACACACATGATAAATAAATGTAAAATAAAAACAACAAATGTTGGGGCTGGAGAGATGGCTCAGCGGTTAAGAGCATTGGTTGTTCTTGCAGAGAACTTGGGTTTGATTCCCAGCACTCACATGGCAGCTAACAACTGTTCTGAAACTCCAGTTCCAGGGGATTTGATGCCCTCTTCTGATCTCCTATTGCACAGCATGGGTACATTTACACACATGCAGGCAATACACTCATACACATAAAATATAAAAATTATAAAATATTGGCCAGGCGTGGTGGCGCATGCCTTTAGTCCCCTTGGGAAGCAAAGGCAAGTGGATCTTTGTGAGTTCAAGGCCAGCTTGGTCTACATAGTGAATTCAGGTTAGCTGGGACTACAGGGAGACCCTATCTCAAAAGACAAAAAAAATTTTTTTTAAATAGCAAATGTTCAGAGCAGTATTATTTAGAGTAGTCCCAAAGCAGTAGTAACCAAATGCCCATCAATTGATGGATGGGTAAATAAAATGTCCATCTATACAACATATTCAGACATTAAAATGAATGGAGTAGCCAGGCATGGTGACTCATACCTGTAATCTAGCACTTGGAAGGTAGAGGTAGGAAAATTGTCATGAGTTCCAGAACAGCCTGGACTACAGAATGAGACCCTGTCTTAAAACCATATGAATAGCTAGAAATATAGCTCAAGTCGCAGAGTGCTTGCCTTGTAGGCACGAGGCTCTAGGTTTGATCCCCAGCACTGAATAAACTGGGCATGGTGGCTCACATGCCTGTAATCCCAGCACATGGTAGGTCATGCAGGAGAATCAGAAGTTCAAGGTCACCCTAATGAGTTAGAAGCTAGCCTGGACTACATGAGACCCTGTCTCAACTAAACATACATATATACATCTACATATAATAAGTTAATGAAGTACATTTAATTGACGATACAGTAAAGCTATTCTGAGTAGTTTTCTTTTTCCCCAAATAGAAAATAGAAAGTAGTTAATTTATTTTAAATCAAAGCTTAAAAAAATAGGAAATGAAAGTAATGACTAAGTGAAAGTTCTGAAAAGAAGCAAGGTCTAAGACTTTAAGTTGAAAATGTATTGTTTTTCTTCTAGCGGAAAAAAAGATGTATAATCTTTAAAATATCTATTCAACTTGTATGTTAATGTGAACACTCCACTGGGCTATCTTATTATACTTCCAATTTAAAATATATCATGAGGGGCTGGAGAGATGTCCACAGTTAAAAGCACTTGTTGTTACTCTTCCAGAAGATCTGAGTTTAATTCCCAGGAACCATGTCAGGTGGCTCATAACTACCTATAACTCCAGCTCCTGGGGAATCTGGCCTCTAAGGCCACCTGTACTCACGTGCACATACCCACACACATAATTAAAAATAAAAATAAGAAATTAGGGGCTGGAGAGATGGCACAGTGGTTAAGAGCACTGACTATTCTTGCAGAGGACTGGGGTTTGATTCCTAGTACCCACATTACACACATAGTGGCTAACAACCACCTAAAACTCTAGTTCCAGGGGATCTGATGCCCTCTTCTGACCTCTGAGTACACTGTATGACACCTACCTACATGCAGGCAATACACTCATACACATAAAATAAAAATAATAAATAAATTATTAAAAAATGATTTTAAAAAGATCTTAAAAAATTAAAATGTACACCATGAGTAAATAAAAGATCTAGTAATCTCAGAAGATTTTATCTATGAAGATTTTTAAAAAATTTTTCCTAACTTGAATCTTTCATTTAAATTCTTCATTTTTAAGGGGCAGAAGGGATGGCTTAGTTGGTGAAGTGCCTGCCGTATGAACATGATTCTCAGCATTCATAAAAAGCTGGGTGTGGCGGCTTATGCCTGGAACTCACACTGACTGGGTTGTACACAGAGACAGACCAAGCTCACTCAGTGGCCATCCAGCTTAGGCAAATAAATTGAGTGAGACCCTGTCTCAAAACAAAACAAAACAAAACAAAACAAAACAACCCAAAAAACTAGGTGGAGGGACACTGAACTGACTTTGCGGAGGACCTGGGTTCCAGGTTCCATTCCCAGGACCCACATGACAGCTAACAACTATCTGTAACTCCAGTTCCAGGAGATCCAATGCTCTCTTCTGACCTCCTCATGCACTGCATGCATGGGTGCATTTACATACATGCAGGCAAAGCACTAATACAATAAAAATAAACATTTTTTTTAAGTGGAGAGACTTGAGGAAGATACCTAGGACATCGACCTCAAGCTTACACACACACGTACACGAGTGCACGGTTACACAAACATCCACAGGAACATGTGCATACACCATATACATGTTCGTACACACAGAAAACTAAAATAAATTATTTTAAGCTGAGCATGGTGGCATACACTACAATCCCAGCACCTGATGTGGGGAAGGGTAGAAACACAAAGATCAAGGGTTCGAGGCCAACCTGAGCTACATCATGAGGTAGAGGCAGCCTGGACTGCTTGAGACCATGTCTTAAACAGAACAAAACAAAAATAATGGTTTGTTCTGAAGGCATTAGGTGAGGTGATAACTGATAACTTGTTCTTTCTATTCCTTTGATGAGCCGAGGGTTAGTGGAAATCATCACATCTTATCAGTGCTAGGAAACACAGATCCTTCCAAACAGCACAGAACACTTTGAAGTTTCCTTGTCCTGCCTTCTGTCATTTCCTGCCTGTAAGTTCCAAGAAAAGGTGGATTCAGAAATGCACAGAAAAATGTGACAGTGAGTTTGTATTTACAGGAACTAGGGTATGTGTGCAAAATACATGCTGGTGTCTTAAGATTATAAATGTCTTCTGTGGATTCAGATCTGCTGCTTGTTCACAATTTTACTCGTGTTCATGGATAGTGAAACAAATACAAGAAAGCTGAATTGTTATCTTTGTAAGAATACAGTGTGAAACGGGAGCATAAACTTCTCAAGTTTGATATTTAATTTACGTATTAAAGAAAGACCTGTTAACTAAATTAAGAGTAATTCATTTTCCGATAAGAAATTATTTTTATAATTATTATAATAAATTATAAATTATTTTTCTTTCTTTCCCTTTTTTTTCCTTCTTGCAGTGCTGGTGTTAGAACCTGGATTTTCATGCATTCTAGGCAAGTGTCTGCCACTGAGCTACATCCCTAGCAAGAGGTGCTTGTGTTTCTATGGTATGATAACTAGGTTATCTTTTAAAATAGTTTAGTCATGAGATAAAATATATTGTTACCTTTAAAAAATTGGAAGGAGCACAGACAAATGTTACAACACTCATAAACCTCGAAAACAGTACCCAAAGGGCAAGGAATCAGACTCAAAAGGCCACACATTGTACAATTCCATTTATATAAAATACCCAGAATAGGCAGATCCATGAAAAACTAGATTAGTGGAAGTCAGTGTCTAAGAGTGAAGGAGAATTCAGGGTGTGTGTGTGTGTGTGTGTGTGTGTGTGTGGTGTGTAACTGCTAAGGGTTCTGGGTTTATTTAGGAGTTGATAACAAATATTTTAGAGTTAGATTATGGTAATGGCTGTGCAATTTTTGAACATGCTAAAAGCACTGAATTGTATGCTTCCAAAGAATAAATATTATATTCTGTGAATTGTGTCTCAATACAAAGAGAACAAGAAATATAAAGAACGGTATGAGATAGGAGGTACACAGAAGGAGTGGGGATTTCATGATTCTGGGAGAAGTTTCTTTTTTTGACAGGGTCTCCCTAGTCCCAGCCTGCCTGGAACTCAGTATGTGCACCAGGCTGACCTTGATCTCCAAGATCTACCTGCCTTTGCCTCCAGGAGGCTGGGATGAAAGGCATGCCACATCTCACCAGGCAAGAAGTTTCTTAAAGAAAAGGCACCACCAGAGCATTCTAGGATTCAGCAAAAACAAACTAGGGGGATGGACTTTCTAGGTAGAGGAAACAGCATGTGAAAAGGTTCAGCATAAAGAGAGGGAATAATGTTGCTCTGGGAGCTACAAGTTCTCTAACCATTTGGAATAAAATCTGGGTACAGGAACTCAGAAATTGCGTGCAATTCCCACAGAGGTCAGAAGAAGCTGTCGGATCCCCTGGAACTGGAGTTATGGACCGTTGTTAACTTCCATGTGGGTGCTGGGATTCAAACCTGGGTCTTCTGCAAGAACAACCAGTGTTCTTAACTGCTGAGCCATCTCTCCAGCCCCTGTTTTCTGTTTCTTAAAGACAGGGTCTCACTTTATAGCTCAGTCTGTTCTGGAACTCACTGTGTATCCCAGGCTGACCTCAAACTTGAGACAATCCTCCTGCCTCAGCTTCCCAAGTGCTGAGATATCAGGAATGAACCACCACACCCAGTTTGGTTTGAGTTTTGGTTTGTTCTGTTTTGTTCTGTTCTGTTTTGTTTTGTTTTAGAGAAGAGGCCCTCTATGTAACACAAGCTATCTTTGAACTCTTCCATTCTCCTCCTTGCACTGGATTACAGAACAGGCATGCACCACCACGATCTGCATCCAGGAGTCATTTTTGTTTTTGTTCATGCCTAACTCTGAGCCCTAATCCATCAGGCTATAGAAATAATCAGCCCATCATTCCTACCACTTGTAAGTTTATGAGATGCTCCTAGGCTGCATTAAGACTGAACTCAGTCTCCAGGAGCCACAGGGCCCTGCAGAGAAGCTGCTGTCCCTGACTTCTGTTTTTGTCTCCAGAGCTACAGTCTGTCACAGTAAGGAACTGTCCTAGTTTTTTCTTCATTGCTGTGACAAAATACCCTGACCACTACCAACTTGGGGAGGAAATGGTTTATTTAGCTTACACATCCCAGGTCACAGTTCATCCGGGAGCCCCAGGTAGGAACTCAGGGCAGGAACCTGGAGGCAGGAGCTGGAACACAGGCCATGGAGGAACACTGCTTACTGGCTTGCTCCCCTGGCCCCTGCTCAGCCTGCTTTCTTATGCAACACAGGCCCACCTGCCCAGGGGCGGCACCAACCACAGTGGGCTGGGCCCTCCCACATCACTCATCAAGAAGATGCCCCTCAGACATGGCCACAGGCCAGTCCAATAGAGGCAATACCCCAACTGAGGCTCCAACCCAACACTGATGATGCACCATGGGGGCAACTCCTTCCTGGGGTCTGGCTACTGTGCACAAACCCTGCAGGAAGTGGGCTGGAGAGTAACTGCTGACGGCCTTCCCATCTCCTGCCTGAGTAGATGATGCTGGGAAAATCGCGCCCCATTGCCACCCTGCCCCCCCTCCCCAGGCTTCCTGCTCATCCTAGCAAATCTATCTCCTCTGCAAATCTCTACGTTGCCTTTGATCTTTGAACAACCAAAGATCCAACAAGACTTTCAAAATGCTCCCTCCAGCTTTGAGAAAGAAAATGGAGATATCACATTAATTCCATCCACGCTGTATGCCCCAAAAAGACAGAAGAGAGAGAGAGAGAGAGAGAGAGAGAGAGAGAGAGAGAGAGATTAACATTGCAAAAGTTCAACCTTACAAGTGACCATGGTCTTTGGTTTGATGGACCCAATATAAAGCCATAGCGTGATCACAGGTCCAAGACCACTCTGTCCTTCAGTCTTATAACTCAGTAACTGAGCCTTACAAGCTGGTGCAGTGGACACCAATGCTGTATTAGTTCCTGTTATGTATTGCAGAGCTCCAGCCCTCCAGCCCCACACAGGCACAGAATTGGGGAAGATGTTGCCAATCTGAGGCCACAAGAGTCAAGGCAGGAAAGTGAACATGTTATGGAGACAAAGTGTGTGTGTTTGTGGGGGGGGGGCGAGGGGTGCAGAGATGGGAGATCAAAAGCCAGAAGGTTTGGCTTCCCAAATCCAAGAGATGGAAAGGACTAACAGGATGCCAGGAAGCACGCCAGGCTGGTCCGCTGTGCTTTTTTTGGGGGGCGTGGGGGGCGTGGCAGGGGTGGCTGGAGTCATTAAAGGAGCCGGTGATGTAGGGACTAATAAGGAGACAGGTGATAGACAGGGGTGAGAGGTCAAAGGTAGAACTTCCACAGGCAGAAAAAAAGACATAGCTTAGATAGAATGAGGGTCCACCAGGAGTTCAGATTCTTGGGCTACTCCCATACTCATGCCTTGGGGCCAGGAGTGGGGAAGCAGGACACAGAAGTGAAAACAGTCACTGGGTCAGTTGGCCTCAGGGTCACCAACTTTACTTTGTGGGGAGGATGTTTATTTAAGGCAAATCACTATGTTTACTCGAAGCTTTGAGCTTCATGCCCTCTGGGTAGAATTATCAGTGAAAGCTACGCTATTAATCAATTGTGGGGCCTGGCAACAGACCTGCTTCCCTTTAGGAGAGTGGGAGGGACAGAGGAGAGAGGGAGGAAGGGAGAGAGAGGGCTGTGTGGGAATGACTGTACTCCCAGGAGCAGGAAGGTCATAAGGGAAGTGGCCTTGAGGTGGTGCCAGAGGCAGGAGGGGAGTGGAGGGTGGCGTTTCATGGCATGCAGGTCCTGAGACAAAGCTGGCCGGAAATTCACATTGTGGGGATGCACCCTGGTCAACGCCAGGCTGCTCAGGGAGGAAGGGAAAACTTCCTGGACAGACACTGAGACACTGAGCCCTCGGGTTGGGGGCCATGATGCAGCTGGGGCACCTGGGTCTCTCTGGGCCACATTCCTGTACCTTGGGCAAAGCCTGAACACAACATGATTTTCAGGCATGTGTGCTAGACATAAAGCTGAGCTCCACCTGACACCCTGGCCCTTGGTACCTTCCCTGTGCCCTTAGTCTTTTTTGGTTAGCCTGTTAGGTAAAGAGCAGGGCTGTTGGCCTGTACCACTGGTGAGCAGGCTGGGCAGGTGAAGGCTCTGACAGTGGTGCTTGGCTGAATGGCCTGCCCTGGAGGAGCCTCAGGACTGGGAGGGCAGCTGGCCCAGAAGACCATGGATGAAGGAGAGGCATGCTCATTTGTGAACCTGGGGCCTTGGGCAACTAAGTCTGCCCACTCTGAAGTGGCCAGGGGAAGGTCCTTTTTAGTAGACTTGGACCAGGACAGAGCTGCTCTTGCTGGGAATCTGGACCCTAGTTCAGGGGGAAACATACCATGTGAGTTTCATAAGTGATAGGTGGATGGATGGATGGATGGATGGATGAATGGATGGATGGATGGATGGTTGGATGAATGGATAGATGGGTGGGTAGATGAGTGAATGTGTGGGTAGGTGGGTGGATGGGTAGATGGGTGGATGGGTAGGTAGATGAGTGGATGGGTGAGTGGATGGGTGGATGGATGGGTGGATGAGTGGGTAGGTGGGTAGATGGGTGAGTATGTGAACTGATGGGTGGGTAGATGGGTGAGTATGTGAACTGATGGGTGGGTAGATGGATGGGTGGGTGGATGGGAGGGTGGGTGAATGAATGGATGGGTGCATGGGTGGATGGATGGGTGGATGAGTGGGTAGGTGGGTAGATGGGTGGGTATGTGAATTTATGGGTAGATAGATGGGTGGATGTGTGGGTGGGTGGATGGGAGGATGGGTGAATGGATGAATGGGTGCATGGGTGAATGGGTGGATGGGTTCATGGATGAATGAGTGGGTGGATGGATGGATGAATAAGTAGGTGGGTGGGTAGATGGGTGGATGGATGCATATACTGACAAAAAGATACCTCGACAAAAAGCAACTTAGGGGAGAAAGGAGTTTATTTCAGTTTACAATTCCAGGTTTCAGTCCATCACTGTTGGGAAGTCAATACAGGAACTTCCAACAGCCAATCACATAGCATCCACAGTCAGGAGCAGAGAGAGATGAATGCATGTGCTGCTTGCTTGTGCTCAGCTCCACTTTTCCACTCTTCAACAGTTCAAGGACCCCTGCCTAGGGGATGGTGCCTCCCAGGATGGGCTGGGTCTTCCCACATCAATTAACTTAATAAGACAATCCCACTGACATGCCCACAGGACAACTTAATGCAGACTGCTCAGTCAGGTTTTCTTCTTATGTGTTTCTAGGTTGTGTCACATGGACATAGCTATGTTATCAGTAGTAGTGACCTCATCACAGTGTGTTGAGAATGGAATACAGAGGCTAAGGACCCACTAAATGCTCAACAAATACCACTGGTATTCTTACCATGACTGTTGTAGTATGCCAGGTACTTTGTATCTTATGCCTACTTCACTCACAAGAGGGCCTCTGCCTCTCTCCATACAGGCCCTTAGAACTACCAGCTGTACCAACGTTCAGCTTGCTGTTTTGGGCTCGTAGAGCCTAGATACCATACCAGCCACATGAGCTTTTTTTTTTTTTATTTTATGTATATGAATGTTTGGCTTACATGTATGCAAGTGCACCGCATGCCTGCAATGCCAGTGGAGTCCAGAAGAGGGTTTGGATCCCCTGGAAATGGAATTATGGACAATCATTAGCTGTATGCTGTATGCCATGGGTGCTGAAAACTGAACCCTGGTCCTCTGGAAGAGCAGCAGTATTCTTTTCTTTTCTTTCTTTTTTTTGTCTTTTTTGAGACAGGGACTCGCTGTAGCCCCAGCTGGTCTGGAACTCACTCTGTAGACCAGGCTGGTCTCAAATTTACAGATCCACCTGCCTCTGCCTCCTGAGTGCTGGGATTGAAGGTGTGTGCCACCACACCTGGTGAATGGCAATATTCTTAACCACTGAGCTGTCTCTCCAGCCCCTACCTACATGATCTTGCGCTACTTTCCGAAGATACTGAAGAGCTCTATAACTCAGTTTTCTCATTTGAAAAATGAAGGTTATTATAATCTCTCTTTTTTTTTTTTTTTTCCTTTTGAGACAGGGTTTCTCTGTAGCCCCAGCTGTCCTGGAACTCACTATGTATACCGGGCTGGCCTTGAACTCACAGAGATCCACCTGCCTCTGCCTCCCGAGTGCTGGGATTAAAGGCGTGTGCCACCATGTCTTACACTACAGTGAAAAAGAAATGAATCAAGGACCAGGCAGGGTAATGCACGCCTTTGACCCCAGCACTCTCAGGAGGCATAGGCAGATGGATCTCTTTGTGTTCAAGACCAAGCAAGGTCTACATATCCAGGTGAGGTGAATATATATATAATATAATAAAATAAATACAGGAGAAATGATGACTGAAACCTACTCTTGCTGGCTTTGGGGTTATTTGTGTTCCCGCTCAGATATGTGGTCAGAGCTGGGGCATCGGGCTTGCCCCTGGGAGATGTTGGTGAAGGTAGCACCAGCTCTTAGAGCTTGAAGGAACAAGTCCAGATTAGCAGTGGAGGGAGAGGAGACTTGGAGCTGCCCTCCCACTGCCAGGTTGGCACCTCCCAATCCTGCTGCCTCCTTGGAAGAGCTCTTATCTCCCCTGTGACTGAGGTCAACTCACTCAGCCAGAGACCTACACAGATAACAAGCTTCCTACCCCATTAAACTAGAGTGTTTTACAAACACAAAACAGGGAATTTAAAGACCTAGCCCTGACTCTGCGCAGGTGAGATGGCTCCACGGGTAAAAGTGCTTGCCATCAAGTCTGACGACCTGAGTTTGATCCCCCCAGAAACCCATGTGGAAAGAGAAAACTGCTGAAAGTTGTCTGATTTCCACATGTATGTGACCATATACATACACATACATACAAACAAAATTTTTTTAAAAAACATTTAAAGATTTTTTCTTGGCTCCTCTGTACTATCTTTATAAAGCAACCACTGCCAGGCATGGTGGCGCATGCCTTTAATCCCAGCACTTGGGAGGCAGAGGCAGGTGGATCTCTGTGAGTTCAAAGCCAGCCTGCTCTACATAGTGAGTTCTAGGTCAGCTTGGACTACAGGGAGACCCTGTGTCAAAAAGACCAAATAGATAGATGATAAATGATAGGTAGATGATAGATAGATAGATAGATAGATAGATAGATAGATAGATAGATAGATAAAAATATAAATAAATAAAAAGCAACCATTATGAATGGGGTTAAGCATGTGGCAAGGTGTTGTTCAAGGGCAAAGAGCATTTGTGGTATATTGGCTGGTGGTGGTGGGAAGTGAGGATGGAGGGAGAGTGGCTTCCTGGAAGTGGAGCTTTGGGGGCTGGGGGTTTACAGGAGGCCTTCAGGAATGGCTCTGTCCCCAGAGTTCTAGTTCTGCCCTATCTTCCTCCTTCAGACTCTCCAGGGAAGAGGGTGAAGCTCTCCTGTGTCCCTGCTATGGCCAAAGGCAAGGTGCAGCCAAAGGCAAGACTGAAGTCCTGGTCCACTGGCTTCTCCTCTTCCTGCTTCCTTTAGTCACACTGATGGAAGGCCTGTTCCTTCCAGCTCTGGGAGCCCCAGGGGGATCTGGGCAGGCCTGGCTGCAGGTCATTACAGCTTACCTGGGTATTTCTTGTCCATCATCACCTTGGACCCTCACCACTACTCTGTGGTTGAGAAAGAACTCAGACACAAAAGAGCTGATATAGCCAGGCATGATGATGCACACTTGTGATCCCAACACTTGAGAAGCTAAGGCAGGAAGATCTCTGGTGAAGACCTCCTCAGGCTATGTAGGGAAACCCTGAAAAGAATGAAAAAGAAGGAAAGAAGGGAAAGAGAGAAAAAGAGAGGGAGGGAGGGAAGGAAAAAGGGCAATGCAAAACCTCCCTTGAATGCTGCAAGGACTAAGCAGAGCCCTCACTAATCGCCTCCTCCTCCCTCAAGCTGGGGAGCCAGGGGTCTAAAGGTCTAGTCCTAGTCCAGCTCTGCCCATGACTAGCTGTGCGACTGGATTTAGCTACTAAGCTCTGCTGTCTCCGTAAGGACAGTGCAGCTTCCACTCATGTGCTGTGTACAAGGCTCTATGCTACGCCTCCATGTGTTCTTTCATGGAGCCCAACCATCCCATAACTTGGGTATTGCTATCCTCAGTAACAGATGAGAAAATCAAAATGGAAAAAGGCTAAGTAATTTAATAAAGTAACATGGCTGGCATGTAGTAAAACCAAGATTCCAGCCCAGAGTGGGAATAAGGGAATTTCATTCATTTTTGACTTCTTAGATCATGTAACCCAGGCTAACTAAAGGCTCACTATGTAGTAGAAACCATTAAAATGATCTTTCTTTTTTTTTTCTGAGATTATAGGCATGTGCCCCATGCTCAGCCTCTCCTTGCCCTGGGTGAGGAGGGCGATGGGAATAAGAAGTCTCACACCCTTCAACTATAGAAAATGTAATTAACCATGTGTGGCTACTGTTCTGAAATCATGGCTTTGTGGGGAAAGGACTGAGACTGGGTCTTGCTGTGTGCAATCCAGACTGACATGCTACAGCCCAGGCTGTTCTGGAGCTTATGATCCTCCTGCCTCAGCCTCCCAAATTGCCAGATTACAGGCCTATACATGTCACATTCTTCAGCCAGTGACTGGCTGCAGCAGGGTTCTGAGGCTGGCTCCTTCCTGAAAGACAGTGGAGTCCTCTACCTGTGCATCCAGCCATCCATTTATTTCCTCAGTGTGCTCTATGTGCACACTACGTCCTGGGCATGGAGGGGACAAGAAGAAGCAGATGATTCTCAGAGAGTCTCTTTCCTGGAGAGGAAAGGCCTCATGAAGAGAACTGGGGGTTTCTAGATAAAAGTCAAATGAGTTTCTATTTCCCGGTCACATCACTTATACTTCTCCCCACGCCCACACGGGGTTTTCTCTGAAAGGGCAGCAAGCTCTCTGGGGAATGGTTCCTGCCCCATGGATCTGAATCAGCCCAGAGGACTTTCGGCTATGACACAACCCCTAGAGTCTCCTAGGAGCTACTTGATGCCAGTTCTCTGACAGGAGCAGAAAAAAAGCACTCCCCACAGTCTTTCTTCCAAGGAGAAACACCTTCATCCACAGCAGGATGTCATCCAGGAGCAACACAACTCTCATACCTCTTTCCGTGTGCTCCAGGAAATACTGGAAAACCAAGGCTCTTCCTGGATGTTTCTCAGGAGTCCACCTCTTCTTCCTCATGTAGAAATAAATTAGAATCTATTGACTGAACATTGAACTAGTAACCAAGAGGAAGGAGATTGAGCGAGTGTAAAGCAGCTCTGAGTTAAGCTTAATTCCATTCACGTTTTACAGTTGATTCCTACCAGAGCCCAGGTTGGATCCCCATTTCACAGAAGAGGACACTGAAGCTCAGAGAGAAAAAGAAAATGCTCAAGCTCATGCAGTTGGTAGAGTGGGGACCTGACCCCCAGAACATGCCATCCCTACAGCCTATGTCTCACCCACCACCCCACCACACTGCCATGAGATGCCCCCATTTGTGGTTTCCCTTTCAGCTTTGTATGTAGTCACCCACCACCCCACCACACTGCCATGAGATGCCCCCATTTGTGGTTTCCCTTTCAGCTTTGTATGTAGTCACCTTGGCCATGGGCAAAGAGCTGGGGCTCGACTATAGTCACACCTCCTTTCCAGCACTCATCAAGAGTTGAGGAGGGAGTCAGTTACCCCTCCCACCCAATCAGTCCACCTTAGCTGCGTGTGGGGGAGGGGCTAAAGATATATAAGCGGAGAACGCCAGGAGGCACCTCTCACCATTTTCTGAGGCTGCCAGGAAGTCACAGGATCTATATTTGAGTGTGAACTTTCCAGTGCAGCAGTAAATGGGGGGGGGGGCGCCCACTCCTTTGTAAATAAACCTCCACCTTATGCTCTATTTTTTTTAAAAAAAGGAAAATGATAGGTGCTTGCATAGATAGAAGAGAGGGATCTGACTAGACTGCAAGTGGATGGACTTGCACTGGGGAATGTCTGGGGACACTGATTTGACAGTCTGTCTTAACACCCAAGACAGAGTATATGAGTTCCAGTGGGGAGGCTATAGGAGGGTGCTGGTGAGGACAGGGCTATGAAGATGATTCAGCTTGTTTGAGATAGTCTATATGAAATACAACAAAATTTAATAAAAAAAACTTTTTTTAAAAATTAAGGGCTGGGCATGATCCCAGCACTAGGGAGGCAGAGGCAGGTGCAGCTCTGTGAGATCAAGGCCAGCTTGGTCTGCATAGTGAGTGCCAGGCCAGCTGGGGCTAAAGGGAGACCCTTTCTCAAAAAGACCAAAAGTAAAAAATAAAACAATAAATACACATACACAAAAAGAGTTGGGGCTGGAAGCCAGGGCATGGAATCAGGCCTCCTTGCCCACTGCTATGTGTATTTGGTGTTACTTGATGTATATAGAGATCATATCTTTGAGTTCACAACTACAGAGCCAATGGCAGAATTGGGATACCAACATCCACAGATACTGCTATGAATCATACTCCCTAAAATAGTTCTAAAACCCATGGAGAGCTATCATCTCTCTTTTTTTTTTTTCTTTTCTTTTTTAAAATTTTATCTGTATGAGTGTTTTGCCTTCATAAGTATACCACGTGTGTGCAATGCCTGAGGAGACCAGAGGAGTGCTCAGATCCCCTGGAACAGGAGTTATGGTTGTTTGTTAGCTCCCATGTGGGTGCTGGGAACTGAACCCAAATCCTCTGCAAGAGCAACCAGTGCTCTTAGCCTCTGAGCCATCTCTCCAGCCCTGATTATAGGTAATTTAATAGAAATATCTCTGATTTATTTTTCAGTGTTACTGATTATATGCCCAAGCTTGATTCTTTCTCCATAAGTAAAAGGAAGTAGAACCAGTCAACCTGACACTCAGCAGAAGGACAAAATTCATATAACAAAGGCAGGGGAGTATCTCATAGCAGGTAGAGGTGCTTGCCACCAAGCCTGATGATATGAGTTTGATTCTTGACTCCCTCATGGTGGAAGGAGAGAACCCACTCTTGCACATTATCCTCTGACCTCTACTAGCTGTGGCACAACAGGCATATGCACACATACATACATACATACACACACACATACACATACACACACACACACACACACACACACACACAAAATGCAATTTTTTTTAACTCTTAGGGACTAGAAGGCAAAGGGACCACCATCATCATGTACCAAAAAGGAAACAGAGGCATGGAGAATTTGGATGCCTGTGCCAGGCCATGAAATTTATTTGACCATGTAGCAAATTTTATTGAGTCTTTTCCCTCTGAGTCCTTTCCAGCAGACTCTCTCTCCCTCTGTATCTCTGTTTCTCTCTGCCTCTCTCTCTCTCTCTCTCCCTCTGTATCTCTGTTTCTCTCTGCCTCTCTCTCTCTCTCTCTCCCTCTGTATCTCTTTCCCTCTCTGCCTCTCTCTCTCTCTCTCTCTCTCTCTCTCTCTCTCTCTCTCTCTCTCTCTCCCCCTCCTCTTTTTAAAGATGTGTTTCTAAGATCTGGAAGTATCAGTAACAATTATGACAACTTCTAACTACTTCCTGCTTCTGTGATTAGCTAGCAAAATGGGAAATGTTTGCTGTATGTTGGCAAAGTGGAACACATACGCTGTAGAAGGGTATTAGTTCTTCCAAGGATGCATGGAGTTCAAATGGAGCTCAAGGCCACTGGAGGCAAAGTGCTCCAAAGGGAGAATTTTAGGTATCTGATGGCAACTTTAAAGTAGACATTCTCATTTCCTATATTTAGCATGGGCTCAGATTCTGCTGGATAGACCCATACGAGGCTTTTGAGCAAACCTGGCAGGCTGAGGAATGTTGTGTTGCTTTATAATAAGGTAACTCACCTCCCCAACTTGCTTTGGCTTCTGTCCTTTTTAATGGTCTTTCCTAATGCCTTGTCTTTGAGAAGCTGTTCTCCTTTGAAGCTCTGGGTCAGCCACCTGACCTGGCTCATTTAGAAAGCCAATGTGGCCTGGAGTGTGCACACAAGCTACTGCCCTGGGCCCTGGCTCACAGTTTCTCAAAGCGTAAGTAGGTTTAAGAGGAAAAGAGAGGCTGAGTGGATGATTCCAGAGGCCCAGAGACAGGGTACTTTGGGTTCTGAGGGGTTCCATTTGACTAAGGGCAGCCTAGGCCCAGATGCCTGGACTAGGAAGGACTTAGCTTTCTTTACCTCCTTACTGGATTGCTGGCATTTGTCCAACTCTGCCTCACACCTCAGTTTCCTCAAATTCCAAGATCAGGGATGGGTTGAGTTATCAATATACTTCCATTTTCCTTTGAAAGCTAAACATGGGGCTGCAGGTGACTTTCCGGTACTCATTCCTGGCTTGGCAGTGGGTGCTAAAGAGAGAGGCTTTTATTTGTCTCCAAGAGGAAATGACCAAACACAGGATTTAATTCATCCTTAGGGTAAAAAAATAGGGTTTCTCTTCAGGAGCAGTAAAGATGCTCTGCTCTCCAAAGGGGAAGCAGACCAACCCAACAATTCTGAGTCATTTCTTAACCAGGTGTGGTGACACAGCCCTGCAATACCAGCTGCTCACAAGGCCTCAGTGAGGAGGAAAGGATCGATCACAACTTTGAGGCCAGCCTGAGTCATTTAGGAAGACTCTGTATCAATAACTAAAATTGAACTACTGGGGGATGTAGCTCAGTAGTAGAGTGCTTAACCAGCGTGCACGAGATCCAAGGTTCAATTCCTAGTAATAGAAAAATAAATCAATAAAAATAATAAATTTTAAAAGGGAGGGCAAGCTGGAGATGTAACCCAGTGGTAGAGCACTCACATAGCATGTGTGAGGACAGGTTTGAGTTGGAGGCACATATAATCACTGCCCACTGAGCTCCTGTGCATGGGGCAGAGGCTGGGAGCAGGGGCCAGCAGTGCATCTAACAGCCATAGCAGTCAAGGCAGAATCATCTCATTTAATCCTCAGAGCATGAAGGCAACGGTGATGGGTCCATTCCAGCTTTACAGATGGAGAAACTGAGGCTTAGAGGTCCTACAGCTGGTGAGTGGTAGACCTAGTATTTGAATTCTGGTCTGATTTCAGTCTGAGCCCTTAGCTGTGAAACCAGGGTTCTCACAATTGAGCCTGAGAACCACCTGGGTGGGAATTTCCCAAGACTGATCAAAATACTATGTCCAGGGTCCTGCTCGCACTTTCTGAATCAGAGCTCTGAGGAATGGGGCCAAGAAGCTTCCACTGGCTGTCTCTCTCTATACATAAAGTCTGAAATCCCCTGCCTTGTGTTTCAGTGTCTAGTGAGTGGGGCAAGGGGCAAGTGAAGCATGAGGTAAGAAGGCCCTAAGCAGTTCAGGCCCTTTGAAATGTGCTAAGGGTTTGGAATTGCTTCTGAATCCCTTGGAGAGCTCCCCCAGTCCCTGGTGCTGTCTTCATACTCTGCTTGTATTAATGGGAGCCTAACTAGTGAGCTTCTCTGCCTGTCTGGGCTACCCAGGTCCATTGACAGTCCTCACAGGAGGTCTGGGGCTCCTACTGCCAGGATTGTACCCAACCCACCCTAAGGTCACCTGGAAACATCATTTCTTCTAGGCTGGCTAGCAAGCTCCCAGGATACATCTCCACTTCCCATCCCAATGCTGGGGTTATGGGCATGTGCAACCATGCTTGGCTTTTTTACATAAGTGCTAGAGATTCGAACACAGGTCCTCATGCTTACACAGCAAGTGCTCTTACCTACTGAGCCACCTCCCTAGAGCCCTTTGGCATTATTTTTAACCTGATTTCATCTGGTCTAGGTGGAGTGGACTGGATTTGTTTTGGACAGCTCCACAAGAGACCTGGTCCCAGACAGGAGCACAAGGAGACAAATAAAGTACTCTTCTGGTACTTTGACGAGTTTCTAGAAGGAACCTAGAAAGAGGCTAGGTCTACCAGGAGGGGAACTCTACTCAGACCATCTGCAAACTGATCTGCACTCACCACCCCACAGCTCTTTCCTGACTCAACTGCATGGCCATGTTCTGTCTTAGAGTAACTATCTGCACCTCATCTTCTTTACTCCCTTCCTCCCTCCTTCCCTTCTTCTCTCCCTTCTTTCCTTCTTCCCTCCCTCCCTCCTTCCCTCCCTCCCTCCTTCCCTCCCTCCCTTCCTTCCTCCCTTTCTTTTAAAGCACAGACCTACTATGTAGCCCAGGCTGATATTAAACTTCCTTTTCTCCTAGGTACTGAGATTACAGGTCTGCACCACCATGTTCAGCCTCAGCACCCTATTTTGATGATATCTCGGAGCCAGGAGGTAAGGCATCCTTGGACCTTTCCGGAAGCAGCCTAGATCTCTTTCAATCACAGCTGAGGCCTCCTCCCCCTCATGTCCTCTAGGATAAGGAGAGTGCAGACAGACAAGCATGCTGCCTGTTTGGAGCTGGTGGATCCAGACAGCAAGTTCTGTTCCTTCTCCATCTGGCTTCCTTGGTGAACTTTCTGCTGAACTCCTTCCAGCCCTGTGGGCAGCTCTCCTGCCAGAAGTCAGTGCCAGGGAGAACAGAATAATTGCTTTTCATGTTGTGTTTGCAGAGCCTTCATTAACACATCCCTGGAGTGGCATTTGCAGCCCTCTGTCACAGTGGCCCACCACTGACTAGTGCCCAATTCATCACCCTCACATTCTCCACTGTCTTGAAAGAGCCAATTAGCTCCCTGTTTCTGTGGGTTGTGTTGGTTCACTAGGAAGTCACACCATTGATGCTGCTGTTATTTGCGGAGAACACAATTGACTTGTTCACTCAATGGCACATATAAGTGACCAGGCTCTGCTGCTCTCCATTTTTTTTTTTAACCCTACTTCTGCACAAGGAATGCTTCTAAGTCAAGAAGGTTGTGGATGATAGGCATATTGTGAAATCAGAAGACCTGGGTTTCAGTAATTAGTAGAAGTGCCAGTGGCTACATATGTAACCTTGGGAACAATACATTTCCGAATGGCATTTTCTTTCATTTACAGAATAAGAGGACTTACATTGATGCACAAGCTCCCAGAATCTGAGAGCTCATTTAGTCAACTGTCTTTTTATGGAAAGAGAAATTGAGGCCCAGAGTGGCCCTTCAACTCATCCAAAGACATGCAGCTAGATAGTGTTAAGATGGAACTTCAGGCCCGGATTTGGGTGAGATCAGACAAAGGACAGAAGAACTTAAAATTGTTATTACATTTATTTATTTATTTTATTTGCGTGTGTGTGTGTGTGTGTGTGTGTGTGTGTGTGTGTGTGTGTGTGTGTGTGTGTGTGTGTGTGTGTGTGTACCACAGGAGTCAGTTCTTTTCTTCTACAATATGGGTTCTGGGACTCCAAATCAGGTCTCCAGGCTTGGTGGCAAGAGTCTTTACCCACTGAGTCAGTTGTCTTGCTGACCCAAAAGATGGAAGCATTTTAGATCAAAGACACAAGGAAGAGATTCCTCTCCATATAGCAGTGAACACCTAGGGGTAGCTTTTACTTCAGACCACACATTCCTGGGCTCATTTTCCCCCAGGGCAATTTTGGCCATTGATGGGACATTTTGGGTTGTCACAACTGGGGGAGCAAAGAAAGGAGTGAAAGGAAAATTTTTCCTGATCCACTCCTGTGGCCATTCATGATCCATTCATAAGAGAGCCACCCCATGAGCTAGCCACCCACTACTAACCATCCACCACCTTCACACTGCCATCCTGGGAACCAGGCTCCTGGTACAAGAAAACTTGGGGCACAGTCCAGACCTTAGCAGTATAGATACCTATGTAAAATTTGTTTCCACCAAAACTGTGAAAGAAGTGTGATGGATCTCTTCACAAGCACAAACAGTGAGATTCAGACAGGCAGCAAACTTTGCCACAGGTCATGTGATTCTCCAGAGGGGGCTCTAGGATTTAATCCAGGCCACCTGGTTCCACGACCACGTGCACCTCTTTGAAGTATCTCCTTGGAATCTACCTGTCCCTGTCTACCTCTGTTTCTACACCAAGAGGCAGCAGCAGCCACCTGTGGCCTGGCAGGCCCTAGGTGAGGCAAAGGGAGGTTACAGAGCCTAACCTGTCTCCTTGATCGTGGGAACCTCTGACAGGCTATATGAGCTGCTAGGTAGCTGCATGGATGACAGGTGTGCCACTCAAGGTTACAAGAGGCCAAGTATTTCCAGGTCTGTGGGCTGGCAGCATCCGGAAGCCTATTCTGTAAGAATTTCCCAATGCCTTGCACTAAGTATATCTCGTGGGAGGCGGCCAATGGGTAGGCTCACCCTACAGACATCTGTGTACTGGAGGGACAGCATCCTTCTCCCTGGTGGGGACATTGAACATTGGCTGACTAGGGTAGGCCAGGTCTGGGCTGGGCTCTGCCAGAGGAGGATATGTGTGTCCTTCCCAGATCTCCCTTCCAACGCAGCCAGGCTCAGCCTTGTTTTCCAAGGTTCTGAAGTTATTTTTAAAACTTCTGAGGAGTCCTTTCTTGTTTCACAGTGTGACAGAACTTCTAGTTCACATTTAGCTCTGTCTCAAGGCCAGTTCTGCCAATAGAGTCATCTTGAACAAGTTTCTTTTTTTCCTCACACCTTGACTTCTCCATCTATAAAATGGGCATGTCACTCAACCTCAAATGGTTGGACTGAGCATTGAATAGGTGACAGAAAAACTGGTTTGTAATGTGTACTCAGGTCTCTCATCCTTTCTGGTGGGTTGAAAATGGAAGAGGGTAGGAGGGTAGTGGGAAAACATGTGGGAGAGGAAAGTGGGTTGGAATGGGGATGCTGGGCGGGGCAGGCAAGGAGTGGCCTGTTCTCCCCCGTTTGTTTTTCCACCTGGTACCCTAGTGGAAGGGGAATCCCTCTGCCAGTTGCTCTCAGCCTGGCTCAAACACACTTACTTGTTTGTACTGATTAAACCTGTTGTTCTAAGCTGCACTGTGGGCTCAGAATCAGACTTATCCCATTCTCATGAAGGAAGTGGAGCACCATGGTTAGAACCTGACCCAGAGGATCTGCCACTGTATGGCCTCTGGCTAGTTACTCCATCTTACAACCTCTGTTTTCTCATTTGTTGATGTGAGTTGTTAATATCTTATTGGTTGCCTGGATGATTAAGTTAGATGTATACAGGTTGTGCTGACGCAGAGCCTGACCTGTGGGATGAGATGTATCAAGGCAAGCTACTCACTGTTGTTATATCAGTGCTAGCCATAGACTGTGTTCTTAGCCTGTTGCCTGTCTTGGAGACATGCCCATTGGGAGGATGTAGCTGGTTGCCTCTGGACCCACCCTGGCTGGATATTCTGAGGATGAGCCAATCAGCCAGAGTGGCCCAGGTGTAAGTGGGGGCTGCATTCTAGCAACAGTCTTCCTTGGCAGAAACTTCAAAACTTAGGGGGGTAGGAAGGGCATCCACAAGGCCAGCCCCGTGGCCTATGAGGCAACCTCGTCTGATGTTGCTGAAGAGTGCAAGGAAGAGCACTGACTGGACTATGGTCACCCTGCAGCAGATACAGCAGGGGTGGGAGTTTGGGGTGGGGGTAGGCTGAGAGTGGAGGCTGATAGGAGGTCTCACTCCATCTCAGGACTTAAAGGAAGCAGCTGAAGACAGAATTCCAATTCCTTCTTCCAGAATGTCCTAGGAACAAGCCTCCAAAAGTTGTGAATCCCCATCCTGTGTTCCTCCTCCTCCTTTTCCTCCTGAGGAAGTGCCCTGGGCTGGGGGATGAGGCTTAGCAATTGGGGGGTGGGGAGCAGCAAGGTTGGAGGCAGAAGACTGTCTTGGACAGGAGGTGGTTGCCAGAGTTAAGAAATAATGAAGATTGGATTGGCCTGGGTAGCAGAAACAGGGAAGCAAGATGCTTGCTACTAACATGGGTGGTCCATCCCTCCCACCTCCCCAGGCTGCCCAGTATGCTGGTGAAGGAGATGGAGGGCATAGCCCATTGCTTAGTTCTGGGTGGAGGACCAGAGGGTGAGCTCTGTGGTTCAAGGAGACAGTGCACCAAGGGGAAGGAGGGACTGGAAAAAACAGGAAGGGTGAGGTGCTGAATACTCATGGAGGGCCTACTATGTGCTGAGCATTGTGCTAAGATTTCATCTAGTTGCAAAACATCTCTGAAGTGGACCTTAATGTCCCCCACTGACCAGGAAACCGAGGTCCAGGGAGTAGCAGTGACTCACACAGGCAGACTCCAGATCTCTGACTTCAAATTCTTCACCACATTGCCTATTTATCTTTAACTGTCTCCAGACAAATAAAATCCGTGGGAGGAGAGCTACAAGTACTTGAATCAGATGATTCAAACCAGCGCTGCCTCACAGAATGTACAGATATTACCACTTTTGCTTCATTTAACTCAGCCAAGAACTTCAAAGGAACATCATTCCTGGACTGTTTGTTCACCAAATGTCCAGCTAGGGAGCTTAGGAGCAGTAAAGAAATGGGCAGGTCCAGAGATCAAACCATCTATTTCTTGTGTGTCTTGTGAAGTTGGGGAGCTGGGGGCCCAGGGTTTCTATGGATGGTGGGCTTCCCTCCAATTTAGAGGACTTAGCTGCCCCCAGAGTGAGCCAGAGCATAGACCATGGGGCCAATCAGATGGATGTGGGAGAAGGTACCAGCAGGTGGCATTTCTACAATAGGAAGGTGCTTTCATGGCTCTACTTTAGAGTAGACCCAGTAGCTGCACCGTCTTGTCAGACACAGGACATCAGAGATGCTAGGTCAAATGGTCCTTGTCACACAGACAGGAAGGCATTGATGTAAGATTCTAACAGGCCTTAAGAGTCTTCCACAGACACTTATAAAAGTCTGTACTTGCTGGAAGGCAGTTCCTTTCAGATGTTGCTTTTTTCTGTTTCATTTTTAAGCCTTGGGGTTGGGTTTGGAGACTGAAGGTGGGGTTATTTTGCACAACCAACCTGCCTTGCACGTCATCTAAACACCAAGTTCCGTTCACGGAGGAAGTGAGAGGTATCCGATTTGGTCATGCAGAACACAGCTGGGCTGCCCTAAACTAAAGGCAGAGGCCACTGGGAAGGAGGTGTAGGCTCAGGGTTGATCTGGCTTGAGTCAGAGCAGACACCACTCCCACGTCAAAAGTACGGGGCCATTGTCCCACAGACCTTGGCCACTCATTCAGGGCATTTCTTCCCCAGTCTCTGAAATCCACATTAAAGAAAAAAAAAAAAAAAAAGAAAAGAGGAGTGGGGGGGAGGAGGAAAGGAAAAGAAACAGGAAACAGGAAAGCTAAACAGCCTGTCTGAACAGCCTGAGCTAACTTGGCCTAGGTTATACCCCAGACCCAGGAGTAAATCTAAGCTTCCTGAGGTCCAAGGACTTGCAATTTGGGACATTCTTTAATTAAAAAAAAAATTTAATTATAAAATTATGGAAACAAAATTAAGTTAAAAATAAATATTTATGGGACTGGAGAGGTGGCTCAGTGGGTAAGAGCACTGACTGCTCTTGTAGAGGACCCAGGTTCAGTTCCCAGCACCCACATGGCGGCTATGAACCGTCCTTAACTCCAGTTCCAGGAGAATCTGAAGCCCTCTTCTGACCTCCACGGCATTGCATGACACAGGTGTACTCACATACATGCAGGCAGCACACTCATACACATAAAAAATAGAAATAATAACACCTACAGACCCCATCCTGCAAAACCACCATGTTTCACATATAAACTGGGGTTTTCTTAGACCCTCTAAAGCATATCTGTGGGTCCCAGGTAGGTAACCCTGACCTAGTACATTCTTCTCATGCCACAGACGAGGCAACACATACCCAGAGGGGAGACTGGCTTGCTCAAGGTGACTCAGTAAGCTGGGGTACAGTCAGGATGGGATTGAGCTGGCTCCTCCCCCTCTTCCATGGTGACTGTCCAGGCAGCGTCTACAAGTTGGGCTCCCTCAGAGAGTGTTTCTTGTGTCTTCTATTCTTTCTCACATGTGTATTTTTGCTCAGTGTTAACTCAGAAAGGGCAGAAATGATGGTATTGAAACACAGACAGGAAAGAGGAGTGCTGCAGCATCTGAGCATGAAGACAGCGAGAAATGGGGGCAGGGAATGAGAACAACAAGAACTCTCCAGAGAAAGAACTTGGTTGGCTCTGGGGAAGTCCCCATAAGAGTTCTATTTGACTGAGTCCAACCCTAGCCCCTGTGCTCTCTCCCCTCCTACCCAATGTGGGTGGTTGGAGTCCTTTGGTGCCTCATGCTGTGTGCTTTGCAGGTAAGCAGTCTCCTGTCCACTGACTGGTCTTCTCCCTTCCTCCAGATCAGCATTCCCCTCCTGCAAAGCTGTCCACTTCCTCTAAGCTACCAGCTAAGATCTCACCCTTAGTACCCAGCCCTTCTCTGTCATAGCGCAGTGTGATTTTCAGTTTTGTGTTTATTGGTTTTAGGCTTGTGTGCCCTGTTGGACATGAATCTTGTGGGAACCGTGCCTGAGTCCTTGATAGTTTGGGGCCTGGCATGTGGAGGCTTTCCATAGTCACTCACCAATTAAACGAATGGTGGTACTGAATGGTGTTCTAGTTTCTTCTCTGTTGCTGTGATAAAATATTCTAACCAAAAGCAACTTAGGGGAGGGAAAGGGATTCTTGGGCTTATACTTCCAGGTCACAGTCCATCATTGAGGGAAGTCAGGGTAGGAACTCAAGCAGAAACTTGAAGGAGAAACCATGAAAGAACACTGCTTGCTGGCTCTCTAGCTGGCTCCTGCTTAGTTAGCTTTCTTAAACAGTCCAGGACCACCTGCCCAGGGACTGATGTGGCCCACAGTGGACTGAGCCGTCAAACGTCAATTAAAACTCAAGACACTCCCCAACAGATATGCCCACTGGCTAATCTTTTCTGGGAAATTCCTCAATTAAAACAACTTTTCAGGTGACCCTAGGCTGTGACAAGTTGATAGAGCTAACTAGGCCAGGTGGTTTGGACTGGTGCACCTGGAATGAATGCCCATTATCAGCTCATTCCTGAAATCTTAGCAAGGCCTGCGTGCAGCTGGAAGCTTGGTTCAACTCCTATGGCACAAGGGGATGGTGAGTGGTACCCAGCCCCTCAGAACAGATGTTCTCCAAGCAAGGGCACACCTCCAGGCTTGACTTCCTGGGGTTCTACATGTTCTGCCCTTTACTTAATAGCCTATTGAAATTGTGAGGGTACCCCGACCCCCCACTAGCCAGTCAACTAGCTGCTGGACTATGGGGCTATCAGCCAAGGTCATAAGCATGGGTGTCTCCTGCAGGCTGCAGGCACTGAGACATGATTAAGAAACTTGGAACACGACCTGCTCCTGGCTTCTGCCTCCAGATGATGGAGCCGTCTATTGAGAGAGCAATCTGATAGTCACACTTGATCTTTTGTGTTTTTTCCATTCCATTTAGTTTGCGGTAGAATTTTTTTCCTTTTCTTTTTTTTTCAACCTGACACCCACAACACCATGAATGATGCTGTGTGTGACTATCTTTCAAGAACAAGGGAACCCTGATCAGTTTATTCTTTGGCCTCCCTCTTGTTTTTCTCAGTATTGGAATGGTGGAGTGGGGAGGTGAGAGATTTATGCCACAAAGAAAGCACTGAGGTACAACCTGTTTTTCTCCTTCCAGGCTCCCTGCCTGGGGAACAGAAGATGTGGGTGGAGAGCACTGATACCAACAGCTGGGGACCAGCCTTCTCAACAGTCAGCCTCTCTCCCAGGCTCCAGCAGCAGGAGGTGGAGTCTGACCTCAGACATCAGGGACCAGCAGGTGCCAGGGGCAGGTCAGTTCACCTCAGTGGGTAAGTTCCTGCTTCTAGCTGCCCCCTGCTTCCTCTTCAACAAACTCTAGCACAGCAGCTCCTTCCTCCCACCCACCTCAGATGAAATAATCAGCATGAAATTGGTTGTCTCTTGGCAGACACCAGGTACTTAATTTTCTTGCACCAATCACCTTTGTGGGGAGATAAGAAATAAGCCAGGATAGGGTATTCAGACAGCTGATGATAGCTGATTGGTGCTTATGGGTTTGGGGAGTGCACTGCCCATGTCCTACCCTCTTCAGTTGATCACATGGCTTTCTGCAGAGCCCTACAGCCTGGGTAGATGTGAGCTGTCCTTAAGTCCTGGCTGACTCGTTTCTGAGCATCGTGACAGGGCCCGTAGCCTCCCTCCCGCCTTACTCAGCTGGTGACTCTGCCTTAGATCACTGCTCCGCATTTTGAGTGCTTTGTCTCAGTTCCGGAAAAGGTTTTGCTCTTTCAGAGCTTCCCTCCTCCTAAGGACTGTGCATCAAAAGAGAGTCAGCACCCTACAAATAGTCTGTGTTCCCAGGTGAGTGGCAGGCACCACACGTTGGGGTGTCTGGGGCTGTGAGGAAAATGGGAAGAAAATGTCTGTGTGGAAAGAAGCAGTTGATTCCTGTTACAGCATCCCACACTGGGCCTTCATTGCAGCATGGCTATACACACTTTCTTGTGGAAATTACTGAATGCTCAGGATTCCTAAGGGTGAGAGGCAGTGTGGTACTCAGGGTTCCACACATAGCCAGCTGGGAAATCCTGCCTTTGCTGCATACTAGCTATGTGAGCTCCAGCACTTGATCTCTGGGTGTCCCTACTTCCTCACCTATAAAATAGGGGTAATCCTAGTAATAAAGAATTACATGTAAAACAGTTAAGAGGTTGGCTGGCACACAATAAATACCATATAAGTATTTGCTATTATGAACACTAAACAGAGTCACTCTGAGGAATTCAACACTACTTTTAACCAGGAGCTGTGATTTTCTTTATCTTAAAGGCATTCACTCCCTTATCCCCCGTGAGTTCCTGCTACACACATGGGGCCATCTAGTGGAGAGAGCCCAAGTCAAACAGTAAATATTCAGACTTCACAGGTCACAGTTTCTAGCCCAAGTACCAATTCTGCTGTTGTATGAAAGGCCAAGACGGTACGGAAATAACGAGAGGCTGTGTTCTGATAAAGCTTTATTCATAAAAACAGAAAGTAGGTCAGATTTATCCAGCAGGTCATAGTTTACCAACCCCTGATCTGTAGCAATTCTTTTTATAAACATTCAGCATCTTCTCTATTACCAAGAGTATAGCAGAGTCCTCTGACATAAAGCTTGGCTATGGGTCTGAGTGTTTGCTTCCTTTAAGAGAAAATTACATTATACATAGAGAGGTGGAAAAGTTTTAGCTGAAATTGATGAGAAATTCTTAACTGGTCTACCTTTGCCCATACAATGTATAGAAAAGATGAAACAAAAACCAGGGCACCTGTACATGGAAATTATGTTTCTTCTGGAAGAAGTCTTTCTTCGGAGGTCAGGGCTTTTTCAGGTAGCCCATTTTGACTCCTCTAGGTCATTCCCTCTAGGTATTTCCTCTAGGAACCCTAGTTCCCAGGTCCCAGTTGTATCACCTCTTCTCAGAAGTCTACCAGTATCTCTGCTGGGCAGCTTCACTTTCCTCTCCCTGAACTTCCACATCACTGGCCTTGGAAGGAGCTTAGTGCCCTGGCAAGAATCTAGTTTCAAGGTCTGACTTTGAGGAAAGCACTTAAGATGTCTGGATGGCTGGGAATGGGACTAGATTGTAGAGTGCTTGCTTAGTATGCGTGAAGCCCTGGGTTCCATCATTAGCTAAAAAAAAATGGGCATGGTAACACATTGGTATAATCCCAGCACTAGACAGCTGGAGGCAGGAGGATCAGAAGTTTAAGATCATCCTCACCCAACCTGGAATAATACATGAGACTTCATCTCACAAAAAGAAAGGAAGGAAGCCTAGTGTCTGGAGCCCGTTTATCCATCTTCAAAGCTGGTTTAAAATGGGTTGTCTTACTTACATTATAATGCAGTCTAAACACCTAGGCAAATGCACCTAGATGGATGTGACTTGCTACTTGACACATGGATGATGTTCTGTTTCATTACTGTTTCTCCTGATGCCACTGTCTGAGCTTTTGGCACTGGACTGGTTCTAAATGGGATCTGAAGTTTCCTGGAGATTTTTTTTGAAAGAATATTAACTGGGCAGTTATGAGAAGTGGGTATCAGAAGGTACCATCAGTACCTTACTTAGGTCCGTCAAAGTAAAAAGAGAAAGGAAACATTCACAAACAACTATTGATTGAGTGCCTACCATGTTCACCCCCCAAAATGAAAAAACAAAAACAGGACAGAAACAGCAGAAAGAAATTCTGAAGGAGGGAAGGGGCAGCTGAAGGAAGCTGAGGGAACCAGGAAGCCTGAGGTGACACAGGGTTCTGCCTTAGGCATCCTCTTCCGCCTCCTCACTGGACTCCTCTCCCTCTTCTGAGGTGGCATCCTGGTACTGCTAGGACTCAGAGATGAGATTGTTCATGTTGTTCCTGGTCTCAGTGAATCTACCCTGTCCACACCCTCGCCTGTGTGCCAATGGAGGAAGGCCTTCCAGAGAAACATGGCGGCAAACTGTTCAGAGATGGCTTGAAGAGCTCCTGGATGGCAGTGCTGTTGCCGATGAAGGTGACCACCATCTTAAGACCACATGGCGGGATGCTGAAGACAGACAGCAGTCTTTTTTTTTTTTCAACTTTTACAAAAACTTTATTGAGAATTTCATACATGCATATAAGGTGTTTTGATCAGATCCATGCCCACCCCTTCCCTTCCAAGCCTCCCGTGTCTCCCCATCACTTGTTTCTTGTTCTTTTTTTTTCCTTCTTTCATTTATTTATTTTATGGGGCTTTTGGATATTCTAACACTCCCCCCTCTGAAGAGGTAACCCTAAAATCTTTTAAGGATTAGCTATAAGCTCAAATACTTTTGACACTTTTGGCCTTTGGAACAGAATATGTCGCTAACAATCCCAAGGACATTTTGACTTTTAGCCAAGAAACTGGCTACTTTTCCTTGGGGTCTTTTTACCCTAACTGCCTAGCCAATTCCTACCTCCTATTCTTATCACACCATCCTCTGAAGGTGTTAACCAAATTGCCAATAGGAATAGGGATGCAGACTGCTCTGGCTTCTTCCATGCTGAACAGGGACACAGGGTGAGGCAGTTGGAGTACCCCTTCAGTGGGTCTATTTAAAAGACTCCCAAATTGTATAACTCATCTCTAGGGGGAAAAGAAAGCCCTTGAATCATGAATAGGAGATGTGAAGGAGAAGTAAAGGCAAGAGTAATTAGCATTACAAGTTCTAGACAGGGAACTAGAAAAAAGTCAGAACAGGACAATTTTCAAATGTTCATATGAGAGTCCATTGGAATTTCTCGACAAGGGCTTCCAAAAGCATCCCTCTATTGGGTTCTTCCTCATTTTTGACAGCAGTCTTGATGTGGTTGGGGATCCATTCCATAAAGTAGCTGCTGTCCTTGTTCTGCACATTGAACATCTGTCTGTCCAATTCCTGCATGGGCATCCATCCACGGAAGACAGCAGTTACAGTGAGGTACCAACTATAGCAGGGGGTCAAAGCAGCCATCAGATTCTTGGCATGGAAGACCCCAGTCACAATGAGGGCCCAATACTGCTGGCTTCCATGGCTGGTGAAAGTCACAAAGTAGAGACTTGGGAAGTGTACCATATTAACTGTGAGCTTGTGGAAGTCAGCACTGAACTAGGCAGGGAAGCAGAGGCAGGTGGTAACATTGCTCATGGTGGCTGAGATGGGGTGGGTAAGGTCACAGTAGGTTGGTGTGGTGAGCTTCAGGTTGGAGAAACAGATGCTCAAACAAAACAATTAGGTAAAAAGCACAAAAAGTTTAGGGACACTTACCCTGGCCAGGACTTAGAAGAAAGAAAAACTAAGGAAGGGGAGGAAAGCTTAGTAGAGGGGCCACAACAGGTGGAAGAGAAAGGGCCCATGGAGGCTGGGGAACCTTCTTCCTGAACATGGTAGACCACTTAGGACCCAGTAGGAAGGTAAAGATTCATGTTCCAGAAATCTCCACTTTGCTTAGACATGTGGGAAGCTCAGCTTATGTAAGGCGGTTAAACTCAATGAACTGCACCTTTGCTACATGTGCATTCCTTCCTAAGCCCTTTCCTACATGCTGTCTTCATCCTGAAATGATCCCTTTGTAGCTGGTTTGATTTGGTTTGGTTTGGTTTGGTTTGAGGGGAGGCTGGGCATTGAATCCAAGGCCTCATCCATGCTAGACAAGTGCTCTGCCACTGAGCTGTACCCCAAGCCCTGATGTAGTTTTAATATCCGTTCCCTGGAGACAGTGAGGTAGGACACTTCTCATGTGCTCACCAGGCACTGGAACCTCTTCATGTAAAGTGTCTGTTCCTGGGTTTCTTCATTTGAATCATTTTTGTTTGATTTTTTTGTTTGTTTTTGGTTTGGGTTTTGAGATAGGGCCTCACTATGTAACTCTAGCCTGGAACTCATAGGGATGCCCCTGCCTCCACCTCTGAGCGCTGGGATTAAAGGTATGCATCACTACACTTGGGAAATGCCACCACACCCAGCAAATAAATCAATTTTTTTGTTTTGTTTTGCATCCCTCCCCTTCCTCCTTTTCCACTTCCCCTCTCCTTCCTGGACAATTCATGTATCACAGATATCCACCCCTCATATTATGGCTTTTTCCCCCATCTTTTATTTATTTGGTTTTTTGATACAGGGTCTCACTATGTGGGTCTGGTTGGCCTGGAATTCTCTATGTAGACCAGGCTGGCCTTGAACTCAAAGAGCTCTGCCTGCCTTTGCCTCCCAAGTGCTGGGATTAAAGGCATGTGCTGCCACACCTGGATGAAGGAATTCAAAAAAATTTAATGTCTATTTTATTGCTTCTCAAACTACCTAGGAGGTGGTGGAACAGGTTTATTGTTTATTGTTTTCACTTCCATTACAGCGGCAGACTGGTATATTCTAAATGAAGTAAGAGTATTAAAATTTAATTTTTAAAAAAGTACTAAATACGCCAGGCGTGGTGGTGCATGCCTTTAATCCCAGCACCCAGGAGGCAGAGGCAGGCGGATCTCTGTGAGTTCAAGGCCAGCCTGGTCTACATAGTGAGTTCCAGGACAGCTGGGGCTATAGGGAGACCCTGTCTCAAAAAAACCAAAAAAAAGGTACTAAATTCTCGTGGAAATCTGGCTGAGTCTTGTCCTGTGATTTGGCTCTTAATACTCAGGTTTTCTTTAAGTGATACACCTTTGCTGAGCCAAACACATTTAGATATTTAACAGATGCTTCAGAATCTAGAATGGAGAGGATTAATGCTAACTACTCTTGCCTTTACTTCTCCTTCACATCTCCTATTCACCAGTCAAGGACTTTCTTTTCTCCCTACAGATAGGAGTTATGGAATTTGGGAGTCTTTTAGATAGACCCGTTGAAGGGGTACCCCAACTGCCTCACCCTGCGTTCCTGTTCAGCATGGAAGAAGCCAGAGCAGTCTGTGATCGATTCCCTATCAGCAATTTGAGTAACCTCTTCAGAGGATGGTGTGATGCGAATAGGAGGTAGGAATTGGCTAGGCAGTTAGTGTAAAAAAGACCCCAGAGAAAAGTAGCCAGTTTCTTGGCTAAAAGTCAAAATGTCCTTGGGCCTTTTAGCAACATTCTCTGTTCCAAAGGCCAAAAATGTTGAAAGTATTTGGGAGCTCTTAGCTAATCCCTAAAAGATTTTAGGGTTATCTCTTCAGAGGGGTAATGTTAGAGTAGCAAAAAAGCCCATTTAAAAGAAAGTACACGAAGTTGTCAAAAAAAAGTGATGGGGAACTATGGGAGGTGTTGGAGGGGAGGGAGTAGGCATGGATTTGATCAAAGCACCTTATATGCATGCATGAAATTCTCAGTAAAGTTTCTGGAAGAAAAAAAAAAAATCACACAGGACTGGAATGCTGAAGACCGAGCATGAGAGATAAGCAAATCCGGCTGGCAGCGTTCTGAGGAGGAACTCTGACACACTGGGGTGACGGCAAAGTGTCCTCACAGCAGCCTCTGAAAACAGCTGGAAGGTAGGAATGCATTTCCCAGCGCATTTTTCGCCATAAGAGGTCTACCAGAATCGCCTGCCAGCCTGGAGGGAAGCACAGAGCTCGGAGATCTTCATTTCCATGCCCTTACCCAGAATGCTCTGGGCATGATAGTTTTGAAGAAACTGCTGGAGACCGAGCTCGGATACAAAAACAAATTAATTTTAGATCTGGCAGGATCATCTATTCCACTAACTTATGGGACTCTTCATTGAAGTTTTTGGTTTGTAACACCTGACATCAATTAATTTGTCCCGATGGTTTCTGGAATAGTCTCTAAACTTTTAAGCTTTGTGGGAGAAAACTCAGAATGGCCCCTTTAAGCCTCCATTAAAAGTCATAGAAAGGCTGGGCATGGTGGCGCACACCTTTAATCCTAGCAGGTGGATCTCTGTGAATTCAAGGCCAGTCTACAGAGTGAGTTCCAGACCAGCTGGAGCTGTATACAGGGAGACTCTGTCTCAAAACAAAAACAAAAACAAAACAAAAAAAAAGAGCCATAGTACAGACTAACCTTTTGTTGAGCGCATTTGTAACGGGTCACCTTTCCGGGACAACGTTTTCATAATCAAAGATGGAGATACAAATGAGGTTAAGGAAGCCGGGTGTGGTGGCGCATGGCTTTAGTCCCAGCACTCGGGAGGCAGAGGCAGACGGATCTCTCTGAGTTCAAGGCCAGCCTGGTCTACATAGTGAGTTCCAGGACAGCTGGGGCTACAGGGAGACCCTGCTTCAAATTGACAAAACAAACAAACAAAACAAATGGGGTTAAGGGAACCAGTAGAAAAGGAGCTCTCTTCATGTACCAATTTCCTGCCTCTTTGTTGGATAAGCTTGTCCTCCAAGTAGCAAGCAAAAGATACTTTCTTCTCTAGCTTCTTACCTGCTTGCTTCAATCACCTCAAACTAATTGGACTATGAGACTCTCTGTAAGAGGGGAGGGGCAGAGGGAGACAGTCACCTTTCCCACCCAATCAATCAGTCAGTCTTAACTGCATGAGGGGAAGGGACTAGGGATAGGGACAGGGGAAGCCAGAGAGAGGGAAACTGCTTTGCCATCTTGGACTGGCCAGCAGCAGGTCAGGAAGCTGTGGCCTGAATATAGGGAAAAAAGCCCAAGGGTGCCCTCACCTTTGTAAGTACCCCCTCACTACCACTCTATGTTCTGCTACCAAGCCCAATAAACTCATAAGGGTTTTCCAAACAGCAGTTTGGGAGAATTCTTGTCTCAGGTTTTCGTAAGGATGGTGGAAGGAAGGGGCTGTGCCAGGAGCTTGGAAGCCATGCGTGCCTCCCAGCAGTAAATTTAACTTACACTGGTCTACTTAATAAGCACCAGGCTAGCCTGGGCTACACAGAGACTGCACAAAACAAACATTTTAGGTCACTCGCATTCTCAGGAATCCTAGGGTGGCTCATAGAGTTGGATTTCTTTTGTGTGTGCAGCTTGGAACAGATGAGACAAAAAAAAGACTGGGCATTATGTATTGGAGGACATTATTTTGACTAGTTGGTGAAAACAGGACCCCAGGGTTGTTCCCATGAATGGCATCTTCCAGTCTTTTCCTCATTTCCAAATGGCACATAGCCCATTTTTACCCCCTTTCAAGTTAAAAATTAAAACTATTTAGAAGCTGACGAGATGACTCAGTGGGTAAAGGCATCTGTCTCCAAGCCTGATGTCGTAAATTCAATCCCTGGCACCTACTTGATGTTGGGAGAAAATCGACTTCTACAAGTTGTCTTCTGATCTCCACATTGGAGAGGTGCAAAGTGGAAATGGACCTGTTTGTCTGAGAGCCTGTGGGAGTGCCAGGCACTGTTGTTTAAATGTGCTGTTCAACAAATTTAGTGCTCTCAAATCCTAGTAGTTGTATGTTATTATTCCTGGTTTTTTTTGTTTTTTCTTTTTGAGACAGGGTCTCCCTGTAGCCCCAGCTGGCCTGGAACTTGCTATGTAGGCCAGGCTGGCCTCGATCTCATAGAGATCCCTTGCCTCTGCCCTCCTGAGTGCTGGGATTAAAGGCATGAACCACTATGCCCAGCCGTTATTATTTAAGATTTATTTTATTGTTTTTAATTATGTGTACATATGTGTGTTTGTGTAGGGGTATGTGCATGTGAATGTGGATACCTGTGGAGGTCTGAGGTGTTAGATCCTCAGGAGCTGAAGTTACAGGGAGTTTGTGCCTGGCATGGGTACTGAGGACAGAACTCAGCAAGAGCAACACACACTTTTAACTGCTGAGCCATCACTCCAAACCCATGTTTATTCTTGTTTCATGGATGAGGAACGTAAGGACTTCAAATGTTAGATACCTTGCTCAAGCTTACACTGTAAACACGTAGAAGAGTTGTGCTTTCATAACAGATCCCAGCTCCTGGCTCATCATGAGATTTGTATACAAGTTTATGAAGAATGGAAAGTTAGTTGTAAATGGTAGGATTTTTGAATGTTCCCAACACAAAGAAAAGGTAAATATTTGAAGCAATAGATTGTAACAATTACCCTGATTTGATCACTACATTGTTTATATGCATTGAAATGTCAAGCTGTACCCTATAAATAGGGTCAATTACTATCTATCAATTAAAATAAACTTTTTTTTTTTTTTGACAAGGTCCCAGCCCACTTGGAAGTCACTATGTGGACCAGGCTGGCTCGATCTCACAGAGATCTATGCCTGCCTCTGTCTCCTGAGGGCTAGGATTAAAGATGCATCTGGTGTTTTGTTGTTGTTGTTGTTGTTGTTGTTGTTGTTGTTGTTGTTTTATATAAACATATTTTTAAAAAGAAAGTTAGTTCCCCAAATCAAAAGGCAGCAGAGATCCAACTGAAGGCACTACAGAGATGAAAGTACTTCATCATTTAAAGTGCAGACATTTTGAAGATTTTGTTCAGCTGCCAAAAGATACGACTTTGGAAGCCTGGCGTGGAGGTGCACACATTTAGTTCCAGCACTTGAGAGGCAGAGGCAGGCAGATCTCTGTAAGATCTAGGCCAGCCTGGTCTACATAGTAAATTCCAGGCCAGCTGGGGCTACAGGGAAACCCCCATGTCAAAAAGACCAAAAAACAAGCAAAAATCCCACAAACCAAAGATATGACTTTATCAATGCTCTGTTTCTCAAACGGGGGTGACCCTTGGGAGTTTGTGTTAAGCTCCAAGTGACCATTTTGTGTTTCGTGTTACGTTTTCCTATCCTTTATTATTTCCATGGTACTACATCACAGTGGAAATTTCAGAAGGAAGGTAAAGCTTGGGGTTAAGTTTAGTGTGTCAGATCAAAACAGACTGAGCCCATTTCTGTTTTGGATGCTTTTCTGTTGGTGTGTTACATTTCCCAATAAAAGGTTTAAAAATAAACTTGAGGGTCAGCAAAATGGCTCAGTGGGTAAAGGTGCTTGCCACCAAATTCGATGACCTGAATTCAATTTCTGGGTCCCACGTGGTGGCAGGAGAGAACCAACCTGAGTGGCCTGGGGATGGATGGTAGCTGATATGTGACCATCTCCTTTCACAGTGTGGCCCAGTGTTATAGTTCCCAAAACCAGTAGTCATTGAAACTACTTGAAGGAACTTCTTAAACGAAAATTTCCACCCAACACCCAGGGACCTAGAATTTCTTAGAACACAACCCAGAATTTGTATTATCACAAAGCTGCCTGTGACTGTCAGGCTCAGCCAAATTTGGGAACTGCAGGCCTCAGGTACTCCAATTCTGTTAAAATGCTTTTTTTTTTTTTTTTTTTTTTGCAATGTTTGTCCCAATGGCTTCTGAAGATGTTCAAAATAAGCCTTATGCAAGACAGAGGCTGATTGATTCAATGCCATTGTGTATTGTCTGTTTCAATCCCACACACTGAACTAACCCCAGCCTTTACCTTCCTTCCGGTTTTTCCACTGTGATGCTGTACTGTGGAAATAAGAAAGATGAGAAAATGTAACACGAACCACCAAATGCTTATAAAAGTGTTTCTTGACATCTGGGAAAGACTTCATGCCACCCTGAGAAGAGAGCCTCTTAGGATGGCCAGAGCCCAGCGATGCCTACCACCCTGGGGAAGGGAATGCAGCCCTCTTACACTGGCAGTGTCCGCTGAAAAGCCATGGGCACCAAGGCCCCTCCAGGAAAGAAAGGACAAAGAAGAATTCAGGAGTGGGCTGTCTGGCATTCCAGAAACCAGTAAGGGACAGGTGGAGCCAGCCTGTAAGGCCTCCCACAGAGGGAGCCAGCCTCCCTCTCTAGGGCCTTAAGAAGCCAGCTCTGAAAGTATCACTTTTCCCCATTCTCTAGCCTAGAAATAACACAAAGCGCAGTTCCATTTGCTTCCCTTCCTGCAAAGAAAGAAGAAAGGAGCAGGGGGCTCAGGATGTGAGTGGCAATTTGAATCTCAGGATGCATAAGAAACAGCCTGCCTCCTGTCTCTTAGCTGAGACGCTCTATTGAAATTTGACTCATCCTTGGCAGTTTATTGTGTTTTCTCCTCGCCTTCCTTGTGACAGAAGAGTAGGTGAGTAATGCGCAGGGAGAGAAAAATAGATCCCCAAATGCCTTCCATTATGTGGAAGGCCTGTGTCACAAGCTGTGGCAGCACTGGGTGTGGTGGCCATCTATTGGGAGAATATCTGACTCCCTCTGCTGAGGCTATTTGTGGTTCTAAAATGCCCAAGAAGGACTAGAAAGCTGATAAACACTAAGGAGGCTAAAAGTCCTGCTGGGAGTCTTGGGGGAGCCAGAAAGGTCAAGAGCCCTTTTGGGGACCCCTGCTGTTAGGGTCGCAGTTTCTCCATGTCTGGATAGCCTAAGGGGCTCGGCGTTTGATGGAAAGACTCCCCTTTTCAGTGGGGCGCCTCCTACTCTCCTCCTGGCTCACCTTTGAAGTGCCCGTCACGGATGCCTTACCTAAAACATGACCTCTGGTATAGAAACTACTGTGTTTTTTCTATGTGATAATCAGGCACTGTCTGACAGCATAGAAGCCCACCGCCACATGTAAATAAAGCATACTAGGAGCACCTATCAGCTGAGGCTTTTGCTACTGCCTCCACACTATAAATCTTCTAGTTTCACCCTAATAAAGTGGAGCTGTATCACTGAGATCATTGAACTTGGCTGATCTGTGTCTCACTGCGCCTGCGACCAGCCTGTGATTCAGTCTCCTCGGAGAGCTGTCCCCCATCAACATTCACTCTCGAAGCTTCTGCGTTGCCCTTCCTGCGCTCCCCGCCTCGGCTCATGGGACGGTGGCCAACGTCCTGCGGGCATAGTGAGAGCGTCCGGCAGCTAGCCTGAGCCCCCTGCAGCTTGGCGCAGCTAGCCTGCCTTGGCACAGAGCCTACACTCGCCATCGTCGCAGACCTGCCCGATCTGTAGCTCCCAGTACCCGGCAACCACGGAGAGCCAGAGACCCGCCCAGCAGCGAAACCCGCGCACCCAGCCAACAGCTGGCGCAGCAGCGCGACCCCTGCACACAACAACAGAGCTCTCCACTGCAGGTGATCCCAAAGGTCCACTAAAGGGACACAGTCAGATCTACTCTCCGCTGCCTCACCTTGTCCAGCCCCTTCCCACAAGGACCACCTCTTTCACCCAAGTAGAAATAGCTAATATTTACTGAGTTCCTGTTGCATGCTGGTTACTGGCCAGAGCATTTCCCACTGTGTTATGTTATATAGTTTATGTATGTACAAGTATATGCATGTGCACACACACACATACCTTGAGAGGGTGTTCTCAGTGCCTCCTTTCAGAAAGGAGGAAGTTCAGCCTCTGGAAGTTTCTATAACTTTCCCAGAGTTCTCAGACTAACCCAGAACACAAAGTCAAGCAACCTGCACAGGGCTCTAAATAAACGTGACCATGGGAGAATGTCTGCTTGGTTAAATGCAGATGCTTGAATAATGAGCAAGTGAAGGAAGGATCTCTGTTGCTTCATTAGTTTTGCTCTGATGGATGGATGACCCCATTTTTGTGACTGTCAAAAAGGAGGAAAAGGGGTTGCAGTCACTGTTAACAAGATGACAGGAAGTAGAGATCACAAGCGATTTTCCTGTCTCTCTTATGGAAACTTTAGGGTTTGGGTCTGGGGAGATGGTTCAGTGGATAAAGTGCTTGCTATGTTATCCCCAGCACCCTCATAAAAGCTGAGCAGGTCTGTAATCCCAGAGCTGAACTGGGGGGCAGTGAGGCAGAGACAGGTGGATCCCTGGGGATGGCCAGGTCACCCAGTCTAGTCAAAACAGCAAGCTCCAGGTTTAATGGAGATTCTGTCTCAAAAGATAAGGTGGAGGACTGGATATAGTGGCACACGCCTTTAAATTCCAGCACTTGGGAGGCAGAACTAGACGGATCTCTGTGAGTTTGAGGCCAGCCTGATCTACATGGTGAGTTCCAGCCTAGCCAGGGCTACATAATGAGACTTTGTCTCAATAATAATAATAATAAATGTGGAGAAGTGTGACTGAAGAAGACATTTCAATGTCAAGTTCTGGCCTCCAACACATTAACATGGCAAGTGCATCCCCCTTCACACACACACAGAGAGAGAGAGAGAGAGAGAGAGAGAGAGAGAAATATTTTAGCTTTGGTTTTTGAAATAGGGTCTCTAGCTCAGGGTGTTCTCAAACTCCTTATATAGGCAAAGATGATCTGCACTTCTGAGCCTCCTGCCTCCATTTCCCGAAAGCTGTTGTTACAGGGACTGTGGCACCTTGTTTGGTTTATGCAGTGCTGGAGACTAAATCCAGAGCTTCATGAATGTTAGGCAACAATCTACCAATTGAGCGACATCCCCAGCCTTCCTACAGAAGCAAAAAGCAAAACAAAGCTCAAACAAACCCCAATCTTCTCTTATGCAGTTAAAAAAATATATGAAGCTCTTATATACTAGAAAGACATTTTCCCCTTCTGGAATTGACCTACCCAGCTGGATCCACGGTAGGAGAAAAATAAATGTTTTTTTCATTGCCATTTTCTTATCCAGCTAATTGATTTTTGGGAGAATAACAATAACTTAGCTTGAACATCCAACCGCTTAATTACCACCACCTTTTTATTTGCCCTGTCATTAACTTCACAGCTGTCTTCTCAGTGACAAGTAGGACTACAGAGATGTCAGTTGCGACTGTAAGTTTCTGAAAGAGGTTGGACTCCAATTTTGCCAAGGTTAGGGCAAGTTTCAGGTGAACTTCAGCAATTCAAGTGGGAGAAACTGCTGTGGAACTGTAGTGGGAAGCTGGCTCAGCCTCTCCATTCACGAGGGAACAAACTCAGGGTCTGGGGATGTTACATGACTTGCCTAGGGATCACACAGCTAGTAACCTTCACAGTGTTAGGAGTAAAGTCCAGACTCTTGGTTCCCTTTTTTAAAAATTTCAGCTGAAACATGCATATAGAAAGTGTATGCATCAGAAGTGTGTTGGTTAAGTGATAATCTTTACATGAACACACCCAAGGTCAAGGAATATATCATCTCCAGCTCCTCACAAACTCTCTGGTATTTCCCACCTTTCCTTACAAGCTCCTCAAAGGTAACCACTATCCTGTCTACTAACGCACCACAGGTTAGTTTGGCTTCCAAATGTGCTTTCTATAAATAGCTGTTTCATCAAAATGCAGCTATTTGGACCTAAAAAAGTGAACTTTGGGCAGGTGAGATGGCTCAGTGAGTAAGGGTGCCTGCTGCCAAGCCTACAACCTGAGTTCGATTCCCAGGACCTACATAGTGGAAGGAGAGAACCAACTCCCACTAGTTGCCCTCTGAACTCCACACGTGCACCATGGCACAAGTATACCCACACATATACACACATATGTGCACAAAATAAATAAATTAAAATGTAATTAAAAATAAAACAAGAACTTCCTTTTTCATGGAATGTATTAAAGCGGTGCACTAAAACAGTATATTGGTCTGGGGCTACGGTTCAGAGAGGCCCTAAATTGAGTCCCTAGTACCTCAAAACAAAACAAAAACCAATAAATAAAATCAAATGAAAGCATGTTCTCAAAGAAAGTCCCACACCCGTTAAGGAGGGTGGGGTCTCCTTCCAGGGAGAGAGAAATGTTGTGGAGGTAGAGGTAGTTGGTGACTAAACCACACTGTGAATGTACTGGATGCAATGGAATTGTTTGCTTTTAAAAATAAATTTATTTTTATGTATATGTTTGTGTGTGTGTGCCTGCGTGAGCTTATGTGCTCCAAGTGTGTACAGGTGCTCCAAGTGCATACAGGGTGTTGGCACTCCTGGAACTGGAGTTATATGTGGTTCTGAGCTGCTGGAACCAAGCCTGGGTCCTCTGCAAGAGCTGTAAGTGTTCTTAACTGCTGAGCTGTTTCTTCAGCCCCAGAATTGTTCACTTTGAAATGGTTGATTCTGTGATGTAAATTTCTTCTCAATTAAAAGGAAACCTAATCATTTAAGATGTGTGTTTGTAAATTTAAACTAAAAATAAATAAACTAAAAATATCCAACTCTTAGAGCAAGATAGCCTATCTGAACCAAGGGCCCATCACTGCACCCCATGTCTCTGGAACCCTCGGGACCTGGCCCTGAAGCCTTCGGAGACGCACTGGGTGCCTTCCTCTGGCTCTCTTTTTCCTTGCACATCGCTATCACTCTCAGGCCTCCACCAGGAGACATCAGGGGCATCTTGCCAAAGCTCATGGTCAGATCTCTGTCCTCTCCTTAGCCAGCCTGTGAGCAGCGCTCCCCCCAGCAGTCCAACTCCCTTGTTCTGGAAGTGCGTGTCTAGGCTTCTGTGACCCCATGCTGCTCTGGCTTTCTTCCCTCCTCCCTGGCTCTTCCTCGTTCTTCCTTTCCTCCCCTTTCTGAATGGGTGGCACCCAGGGCTCTGGGGCCATGTCTCCTCTGTCGGTTAGCTGGGTGAGCTCATCCCATTCATCTCTGACTCTATGACTTACAACAAAGTATCTCCAGACCAAGCATCCCCTCTGAACCCCAGGTCTGCTATGTCCTATGGCCATTTGTCATCTCTGCTTGGATGCCTCACAGCTGAGACAGATACATGGATTCCTTCCTACTCCACTGAGGTCTTCTTATTTTTGTAAATGACACCAGCATTCATTCAACTGCTCAGGCTAAAACTGAGTCATCCTGCTTGAATCACACTTCCCTTCTAAGTCACAGCACCTCACGACCTGCAATGCGTCCTGAATGTTCCCTTTCTCCATACACATTTCCACTGCTCCAGTCTGGTCCACCATATCGTGCATCCTTTCTAAGCTCTCTCCTCCTTCCCTCTTGCCTTTCTCCAGGACAATCCCCAACCTTCAGCCAGATTCATGTTTTCAATGGTAAGTGAGGTCTTACCAACATAGTGTGAGTGCCCATTACATTCAAGATAAAGCCTGAACTCTCACGAGACCTAGGGGACTGCCTCAGCTGACCTTTTCAGCCTCATCTCCTCCTCAGGATGCTGCAGCTGTATTACCTTTCTGTTCCTAGAACAGGCTGGTCTTGTTCCTGTTACTATCTTCCACATGGCTATGACCCCGTCTCAAAGGCTGCCTCCACAGAGAAAACCTCCCTGCTCTGGCAGTTGTCTCCTGTTGAATCTTGATAGCTCATTTTCAGATCTAAATCATCTCTATGTATTTCCTGCTCGCTTATTTAATGACATTCTCCTCCTACTGGAATGTAAGTTCCTTGAGGGCAAGGACCCCTATTCATGACTATCTCTGCAGTCCTCAGGACAGCATCTGGTAGTAAGCTGACTAGCAGGACTCATCAACTCTGAGAAGATGAGGAAACAGCATCATTATGATCATAGCTCTATTGTTTACCATTTCAGGAGACCAAGTTGCAAGTAATGGAAACCCAATTTGGGATGTCTAACATAATAACAGAAGACCAGGAGTGAGCCTCCTGTATTAGTCTGTTTTCTATTATCATAACAAAATTCCTGAGGCTAGATGATATATAAAGACAAGAGGTTTGTTTACAGTTTTAGAGATTCAAGAGCATGGCACTAGCAACTCAGGTCTACTGATAGCTTCCTGGAAAGTGGCATCACCAATGGTAGAAGGGAGAGATTATGTGGTGAGACAGGAATCCAGAGAGTGGGAAGAGGCCAGACTTGCTCTATTACAACAGCCCTCTCTTAGAAGTAGCCAGGGTCTCACAAGCACTACCTTACCCTTTTCAAGAGCAATGCTCCAGGGGCCCAGTATCTTTTCAGTAGGCCTCACCTCTTAAAGGTTTCACTACCTCTGGACATTGTCATACCAGGGACCAAGTTTCCATCATAAACTGTTGGGGAACAAACTATATCAAACATCTTGGCACAGCTAGTTCTAGAGATATCACAAGAATCACCCTTCTGATCTCTCTCTCCTCTCTCTCTCTCTCTCTCTCTCTCTCTCTCTCTCCTCTCTCTCTCTCAGCCTGAGTCTTCCTCTGGGTTTGTTTCACTTGCTGACAGGCCCTCCTCACACTGTGTCTTCTGCCAGCTTCAGTCCACACTGCACAGCTCAGCAACTGCAGAAAGAGCATTCCCTCTGAGGAGTTGCAGAAAAAATTCTAGAGTTTTCATTGGGCTAAGGTTGGCTCATGTGCTCATTGTGACCCAATCATTGTCCAGAGGGGGTAAAATTTGCTAATTAGCCAAGCCAAGGCACCCAGCCACTCCTCACGGAAGAATGTAATTGGGAATTGGCATCAGGGCTCATGGTTTGAGGACAGAAGAAAGGTGGTCTTCTTGGAAAACCACACTGCTATCAGCATTAAAAGAGGGGCAAACTGGAGGCAGGAGCAGAAGCCCATCCCAACCAATTTTGTTTCAGAGAACCAAAGCACGTGTGTCAGTTCCAGAGGAGCTGCCACTTTCCAGGGCAAGCATGAAGAACGTAGACTGCTGCCATCCTTCAGCCTGTAAGTGTGTCCACTCCTGAGCATGAGCACAGCACTGATTGTGTGATGTGTCACACAAGGCCTATCAGACACATTCTACTTGCAGAGATCACCCTTTACCAGGCTCTTTTCTGTCAGCTGGTGCTGTTTTATGGCAAGAGCCTGATAACTGGACCTCAGGGTCAAAGGCCTTGTTTCTTGCCTCTCCAGGGCCCTGCTCTGAGACGCCTGCACCTCCCCATACTAGAGTGCTGGCCGCTGCCTTATATCATTGCTGCTCTTCATGACGTTGCTCCTCATCTCATTTTGCTGAATTCTCCTTCCTATCCTGCTCCTTGGAATTTGCTCTCTGGTCAGCCCAAAGCCTGCCTTCATTAGGTCATTTCACTTTCCAGAGGACTCTTCCTACATCCCAGTGGTGGACACACTGACCCAAGGTACTATTCCTCAGAGGTGTCAAGGGCCCACCCCATCTCTTATGCTAAGACTATGTCTAGGGCAATTTTAAATAAGAGTCTCTCCCATGTAAAGCTCTCTATAAGGGAGACTGTCACCCAGGTTAGGTAAGCACTGGATGGTTTTCAAGTAGAACGGCAACTTCCCAGTGGCTGCTTTCCTGCAGACAGAAGATCAGAAGATGAACGGGTCCTACCTTACCTGATTGCCTCTCATAGACTCAACCATCAACATTCAGTAAGTCATCAGTTTCTCTTACTCCCAGTTTCACTCATTTATTAAAAATCAGGGGGCTGGAGAGATGGCTCAGCAGTTAAGAGCACTAGTTGCTCTTGCAGAGGACCCGGGTTTGAGTCCAAGCACCCACATGGCACATGGTGGCTAACAACTCTCCTAACTCCAGTTCTAGGGGAATCTGATGCCCTTTTTCTGCTCTCCATAGGCATTGCATGACATGGTGCACTTACATACATGTAGGCAATACACTCATACACATAAAATAAAAATAATCAATTAAAAGAAAAAAAATCAGGTTATACAGAGCTGGGTGTGGTTAGCACAAGTCTATAATCCCCACTCAGGAAGTAGAGGCAAGAGAATCAGGAGTTTGTGACCAACCTTAAGTACATAGTGAGTTTGAGGCCTGCATGGTCTACATGAGACCCTGTCTCAAAACAGCAAAATTAAATTTAAATGAAAATAAATCAGATTTTCCTAATTTTCACACTGATCCTCCCCACTTGGTTCCTGCAATTCTGTGTGTCATGCTCAGGGACCAAGATCTGGGATCAGGACCACTATAGTTTTTTCTGAGTCATAAACTTGGGGACAAAGAATTCTTTATGATCTTAGCTGTCATTTCCTTTCTCTTTAACTGCAGAAAGTCACCATAGTGGTCAGGTGAATTCCTGAGCCATGAGCCTGTGGCCCAAGGTTTCCCATCCTAACCTCTTAAATTGGTTGTACCTACTTGCATAAGCAGAAACATAAGCTTGTTTATCTAGAGAAACTAGCAATCTGACCTATGAGTGTAGCTTTATTTCAACAAGAAGATAAAATCTACAAGGACAGGGACTTTGTCAGATAATACTTTAGTCTCGGTCTTTGGCATACACACACTGTCAATAATGATGAATTCATTTATTCATTCGACAAATGCTTATTGATGTATTTACTAAGCAGGACACAGAGTTGGGTGGTACTTGAAATAAAAGGATTAAAAGCAAAAGACTATTTTAGTCACAATAACAGAACTGTCTTAACCAGTAAGTGGTACCCGTAAACAGCTAAATTTACTCAAATTTTGCTCAAATTTTGCTCAACCCATCATCAAAGACCCAGGATTTTTTCATAGTAATATCCTAAGACTTATTCCCATTGGAGAAGGGAGAGAGAGGAGAAAGGAATATCATCCGATAAGTGTCAGTAAAACTAGGCTAAGGGAAGTCAAAAGGGGACCATTCTTAGAACAAGGAAGTCCCTTTCCAGAAGCTTCCACCAACCCTCTAGCATCTCAATGGCCAGATATGGGTTACACACCACTTCCTGAATCCTAGATTTAGCCTCAGTCCAGTGAAACCCTCACCTGACACAGCAGGTGGGGCCAACACCTGGGGAGGGGGCTGGAGCTAGGAAACAAGGGTGGGGCAGCCATCTGTTTACTATAAACAGTAATTGGCTTTTGTCTGGTCATTTAAAACTATGTCACTATTTGTTAACTGTTTGATCTATCAGTGAAGGCAAGCAGTGTTCTCCCAGTAGGAAGTGCAGATCACCTACGGAGTGATTCTCCAGAATGGTGAAGCCCGGACACCTGTAGTTTTAAAGAGCTGCACAGGTGGTTTAGCAGCCCAACCAGCATTGCACACCTAAGCTGCCAACTAGGCAGCACCATCCAATAGGTGTGCAGATGAGAATTCAGCACAGTCCCTGTCCCAGGACCATCTACAGTAAATGTCAACAAAGGCTTTTTTTGTTTTGTTTTGTTTTTGAGACAGGGTCTCCCTATAGTGCCAGCTGGCCTGGAACTCACTGTGGAGACTAGGCTGGCCTTGAACTCACAGAGATCCTCTGCCTTGCATGTGCTAGGATTAAAGGTGTGCACCATGCCCAGCCAACAAAGGGATTTTGACAGGTGCCAGAGGAGTTCAGAGGAAAAGCTCCCCACCAGGCAAATGTTTCTGAAGGATTTTGGGAAACAGTGGGACCTCAGGAGATGACTAAGACTGGAGAAGAGAGCCGGTTGCGGGGGGGGTGGGGGGGGAGAAGCAGTGCAGCCAGAAGGGCACAGCATGAGCTGGGGTGGGAAGAGATGGAACATTTGTCACATTCGTGTGTCATCTTTGTCATCAGAGGACAGGCTGATCTCTGGCTCATTGGCATATTAGTTCATAGGAAAAGGGAGTTTGCTCACCTCAAACCAACAGCTAGAGAAACTGAGGTTTCCAGGGCTTGGTGAATCAGTGTTATCTGAGATTTCTGATACTTTGCAGAAACCGTTCGCTGAGCTTCCTCCTCGAACAGGGGATTTTAAAAGGCAACAGTGGGGCTTTCATGTGTTTTCAAAATCCTATCCACTGAGTGGAAAAACCCTATGAGATCACCTCTATGCTCTACCCTATCGTCTTCTTGGAAAAGAAGGCACTGCAATTCGTCTTTGAAGCCAATAAAGATAAACACAATCAAACCCAGCCAGGCTACAGAAGTGATTAGGAAGAAGGTTGGGAATAACCTGCACATACATACAGCAGAGGCAGTCAGAGCATTGGCTGGCAATAGGATTCCATTCTAAGATTCAATTAGTGCCAGATTCAGAAGTTTTCTTTAGTGAGTGTGTTAACCACCAGACCGAAGACTAGCCTTACTGATAGTACACAAGATGATTCATCCAGCCCTGGCTCACCTGAGAGAAATGTCACCCACTGGCTTTGATGGATGTGCCCCATTCATAGACATATGTGGACAGATACTGACTTTTTTGAGCTCCTCCATTACTCACTGTTCTTGACAACTCAGTTTCTTCTTTGGCTTACCTTTGTTGATGCTGCTGCTTCTAAATTACCACTTAGTGAACAATGAGATCACCCTCATACTAAAAAAGAGAGGAGTTGACAACAGATATTCCAGGTATGGCCTGGACTAGACTCTCTAAAGGGGAATAGTGCCTCCTAGAGAAGAATAGGATTTTAAAATAAATCCTTCCCTACATTTTAAGTGGGTTCACATAAAAATGTGGGCTAGTCAAGAGATAAAACTACAGAAAGCACTAGAGAGGTGTCCTGGTTTGGTTTCTGTTGCTGTGATAAAGCACTGACCAAAAACAGCTGGGGAGGAAAGGGTTTATTTGGCTTACATTTCCACTGCACAATTCATCCCTTGGGGAAGTTAGGGCAGGAACTCAAGGCTGGAACCTGGAGGCAGGAACTGAAGCAAAGGCCGTGGAAGAACACTGCTTACCGGCTAGCTGTCCCTGTCTTGCTCAGTTACTTTTGTTTTGTTTTTTCAAGTATTTTCTTTTCCTTTTTTAAAAAAAAAATTCTATTATTTTTGCTTTATGTGTATGAGTATTTTGCCTGCATGTAAGTGTACCACATGCATGCAGTGCCCCACAGAGGCCAGAAGAGGGTGTCAAATCCCCTGGAACTGAAGTTACAGATAGTTGTTAGCTACCATGTGGGTGCTGGGAATTGAACCTGGGTCCTCTGGAAGAACAGCAAGTGTTTTTAATCGCTGAGCCATCTCTCTAGCCTCCTCAGCTACTTTTCTTATACAGTCTAAGCCTACCTGCCTGGGGATGGCACCACCCATGATGGGCTGAGCCTGCTTTCATCAACCGGCAAACAAGAAAATGCTCCAAAGACAGATCCACAGGCCAGTCTGATGAGGAAGTTCCTCAGCTGAGGGCCCTCTTCCCAGGTGCTTTTAATTTGTGTCAAGTTGACAAAAACTAACCAGTGCAAGTGGTAATTAGCTTCAAAAATAAAAATAAAATATGTGCATATCTTACCCTTAAGGGTCATGATGTAAGCTCTGTAAGAGATGGTTGTCTGGGAGGATATGGGAAAGAAAATAAGAAATAAAAGAAATACCTAAGCACATGTGCAAAGTTCTTTTTAGGCTTTGGGCCCAGGTCTTTTCTGATTTTCTCACCAGGATATTTTTAGCTCAGAAAGCTTGTTTTGTTTTTTTAAATATTTTATTTATTATTTTTATATTTTATGTGTATGAGTGCATTGCCCACATGTATGTGAGTGCACCTGTGTTGTGCGATGCCATGGAGGTCAGAAGAGGGCTTCAGATTCCCCTGGAAATGGAGTTAAGGACGGTTCGTAGTCACCATGTGGGCGCTGGGAATCGAACCTGTGTCCTCTGCAAGAGCAGTCAGTGCTCTTAACTCTTAACCTCTCTCCAGCCCCTCAGAAGGCTTTTTTTTAGCAGGACTTGGTGGCTAAGAAATGGATAGGCTCCATATCAATTCAAACTCGTGTTTCATTCAGGCATTAACTCATTCAACAAACCTGAGCTACTACTTGCCATGTTTGGAAGCTCTGCAGATGAATACACCAGATCCTACAGGGACATCAGTGGAGAGAGAACAGAACACCAAACATAACAGAAACAAGCAAGCATATGATTCCACAGCATCCCATGGGGGACATCCAGTCCGAGGGGGTGGCAAGTCAGGGACATTTTCCAAAAGGACATGATTCTCCAGCTGAGGATTGAAGGATGAATATAATTATCTAGGAAACAAGAGAAAAAGGATCTTCCACAAAAACCCATCGACATCATCAAAGCCACAGAGGGTGACACTACAGTTCACTCAGAAACCTCGTGGTGTGGCTTGATTAAGGCTGGAAATATTGGCAGGGCCCAGATTTGAAAAGACTTTCCAGGTCATGCTAAGGTACTGAAATTAATTTCTGAGAGCATGGAAAGCAAACCACTGAACAATTTTACACTGGGAAGTGGCAAGGTCAGAACTGGGCTTAAATATAACCATTCTGGTAGTGGGAGGAGGAGAGAGCAGGGTGACAAATTAGGAGACTCCCAAGCTACAGATGATAAGGGACTGAACTACAACAGCAGCTGTGAAAGGAAAGGGGTGTCACGTAATGGCATGACAGATGGAGCTGAGGTCTACTGAGGAGGAAAGGACAGAAGAACGATGAGACCAGAGGGACTCCAGGCTTCCCTTGAAGGACTGTAGTAGGTGACACCTTTCCTGAGAAAGGAAACACAAAACAAGGAGCAACTTGGGAGCAAAGAGGATCACACACACACTCTGCCCCCGCCGCCTTTTTTTTTTTCTGGCAGTACTTAGGATTGAACCTAGGACCTCATGCAGACTAGGGAATGCTCCATCACTGGGCTGCAGCCCCAGTCCCAATTCTATTTTTAACATGTGCTTAAATGGACTGGCTTCTTTGGCTTTTAGCAATTTGAGCAAAATGTGGCTGAATATAGTTTTGTGTGTTTATCCTGTTTAGCATTTACTAAGATTCTTGAGTCTAATTTTATATCTTTTACCAACTTTATAAAAATTTTAGACAGTTTTGTTAATAAAGAAAATAACCAGTATTATTTTCTCTTCATTGTGGAGTGCAACTATACCTATGTTTAAAATTTCAGAACCTGGGGCTGGAGAGTTGGTCAGCAGTTAAGAACACTAGTTGTTCTTGCAGAAGATCTGGGTTCAAATCCCAGCACCCACATGGTAGCTAACAACTGTCTGTAACTCTGGTCCCAGGGGATCCGACAGTCTCTTCTGACCTCCGAGGGCATTGCACAACATGGGTGCACTTACCTACATGCAGGCAATACATGCATACACATAAAATAAAAATAATAAATTTTTAAAAAATGTGGAACTTACCCAGAGGTCACTGAGACTATTTTCTTCAGTCATTTTTCTCTCTTCTCTTCAGTCCTAATCATTTCCTTTGACCTGTTTTCAAATCCACTGACTCTTTCATCTGCCACTCTCAATCTTTTATGCTTACTGAGTGAATTTCTTTATTTCAGATACTTAAATAATAAAGATAGAAACAAGGACCTAGCAACATAGATGACAAATGCTTATTTTTTAAAAATAATTTATTGAGCTGGGTGTGGTGGCGCATATGAGTGTGTTGCCTGCATGTACATGTGTGCACTCGTGTTGTGAAATGCCACAGAGGTCAGAATAGGGCTTCAGATTCCCCTGGAACTGGAATTAAGGATGGTTTGTAGCCACCACGTGGGTGCTGGGAATCGAATCTGGGTCCTCTGCAAGAGCTCTTAACCGTTGAGCCATCTCTCTAGCTCCTGTGTTTATTTTTAAACTCTTTATTTTTACATCACTTTAAAAAGACTGCTTTGCTGAATATAGCAGTTTTGATGAACAGTTACTTGCTCTCGGACTTGTAATACATCTTCCCATGCTTTCCTGGCTTTGAGCATTGTGACTAGAGATCTGATGTTAGTCAGAGCTCCCAAATACTTTTGACATTTTTGGCCTTTGGAACAGAGTATGTTGCTAAGAGGCCCAAGGACATTTTGACTTTTAGCCAAGAATTTGCCCACTTTTCTTTGGGGTCTTTTTACACTAACTGCCTAGCCAATTCCTATCTCCTATTCACATCACACCATCCTCTGAAGAGGTTACCCAGCTTGCAGACAGGGAATCGGGATGCAGACTGCTTTGGCTTCTTCCATGCTCAACAGGATGCAGGGTGAGGTAATTGGGGTACCCCTTGACTGGGTCTATCCAAAAGACTCCCAAATTGCATAACTTATCTGTAGGGTGAAAAGAAAGTCCTTGACTGATGAATAGCAGATGTGAAGAAGTACAGGCAAGAGTAGTTAGCATTACAAGTTCTAGACAGGGAACCAGAAAAAAGTCAGAACGGGACAAATTTCAAATGTTCATATCAGAGTCCATTGGAATTTGTTGACAAGAGCTTCCAAAAGCATCCCTGTACTGGGTTCTTCCTCATTTTTCTTTTGTCTGCCAAGGTTGGACTCAAGAGTGATGGATTCAGGATTTGCTTCAGGCACTTTGATAGCTGTTGGAGTGGCTAGAATCAGTGCCAGTTCCCTCACAAAGGCTTCTAGACAGGGGGAGAAAACAAATTTACCCATCATTTTAGAACAATAGCGGGTTGTCTCCCTTAGCTACAGGTGGGAACTATAGTGCCCAAGATTTTAAGTCTTACATCTGAACAGCGCTTTCTGCTTAAAAACAAAATCATCAATGAGAAATAATTGTCTAAATAACATTTTATATGGACTTAAGCCTAATGCCTGAAAAGTGTAATCTCTTGAACTCTTAAAAAAAATATACTGATCACTTTAATCTTTGGTTATACTTTCCTTTTGGGTGTTTAAGACCACACAGTTGGCCCAAATAAACCAATTTATTTTTACTCTTAAGGTTGTTTGTGGATCTGTTCCTCAGGGGTCACCTGGGCTTAGGAGGAGCCCCTGGCTCCTTTCTTTTACCAGTTCCATCTATGTGAAGATAAGTCAAAGGTCCTGCTTGACTGCTGGCTTCACTTGGAAGCATGGAGGAAATGTTTCCTCAAAGTTGACCCTCCTCTTTGTAGATTGGACACTGGTTCAAGTCCATCTGGTGGGGTCTCTATGTCCTCCTTGAACAAGAAGACAGGTGACTCACCACAGTTACAGGACATTTTGAGAGATGCTCCATAGTCCCCTGGAACTTAGTCAACCTTGGAGGGCAAGGAGCAAAACACTGCCCTTAATCCCTCTGACCAGATTAGTATAGGCCTCAAAGTATGGCTGTTAAACATCCAAGAAGGTGAGTTCCACCAGTCTGGTACTTTTAATTACCATGTGCTATGTAGATAAAGTTTGGGAAAAGACTAGACATTCTCAGATAAACCTTACCTAGACATATATTGTGTTCCTTAAACTAGTTGAGTAAACTATGACCTTATAAATTTTAAGATTATGTGTATATTATTTTTGTCTCATCCTTTATATATCATAACAAACCTACACAGATCTTCATCACTTGCTTAGGCTTTCTCATTTTTTCTGTTTATTTTGGAAAACATCTCCATTTCCCCTATCCTTTTAACATCTTTTACATTCTCATTTTCTTTTTTTTAATAATTATGAGACATAATAACATTAACAAATACATTTTCCATCTGTTGTGAGAATTCTTTTCCTGGAGATACTAAGCAATGCTTATCCCCTTTTAAGGTTCTAGTATCAAACCAATGTTCAATCAAAGTTTTCCTGGAAAACCAATAAATTTACTGAGCTTACTCACAGAGACGAGTGAGGGGTTGCTGAGGTGTATGAGTGACCTGAGGGTATGCACACTGGAAAGCCTTTACCCAGCATGGATCAGGCCTTCTCTTCCTAGCCTTCCCCAGATTATATACTTTAGGCCTCCCCAAATCCAGGAGGCCATGTGTGATTAGGGACAAATTACATAAAGTTGGCAGAAACCAACCTTTTATAGGCAGTTTATATCACAGATCATAAAGCATGAGCATGTCTCTTTTTCTATATATGGTACATCATAGTCATTTCCATGTGAATATTTTTCTCAAGTCTATCTGCATATTTTTTTCTTTGAATAAATTTCTCCCAAAATAAAAAAAAGTAACTCAGACTCACAACTATTTTCTATACACTTACAGTTACTTTAAGACTTAAATTCATTGAGGGAAAATAGTACTTTATATTAGTATTCTATTTTGGCTAATATTCTATCAGTATAATTAAGTACTGGAACTAGCAATACTTGCTGGTGTTCAACTGCTAGTTCCATTACTTACTGTGTTACTTTGGACAAGTTATTTAACTATCTATAAAGTAATGTACTTACCTGGTGAGAAGGATTGATTCAATTAGATCATATAAAGCATTTAGGACAGATTCTGTTACTCAAAAAAAGCAATTAGTATTGCCTATTTCATTCACTAAAAACTCATTTGGTGATATGCTCTATAAAGCCCACAAAGATTCAGTGTACTTGACTAATTGACTTCTAGAGCTTTTTTAATACTCCCTATGAATTATGAATAAATATAACCAGTTTTATATCATTAAAATGTTAAGTATGCTGTGCACTTGAGGGACTATGAAAGCCATACAGCCAATGGAGATGGAGGAATGACCACTGTCCAGTGCCCTGATGGAGTGATCTTTACCTTTAGCACATGTAGCTTTAGTAGCAATGGCACAAATCAAACCAGAGGACAGATTCCACAGATACTGTACTATAGGTAGGTATGTCTATAGGTAGAAATGAAGTGTGCCAAAGTGGTGTGACATTTACTTCTACAGAAATCACACCAAGTGGGTAGTTGGAGCTAAACTATATAATTTATCTTCCTAGCACACACTTGTTCACATTCTTATAAAAACACCTCATTTTAAAATGTAAATTTAGTATTAATTGTAAAGGTGAACACTTTTCCTTTTTTTCTGTTTTTTTTTTTAATTATTGAAGGGTTTTTTGTCCTGGTGCATATGCTACTGTCTCATTTTAATTTCTTCCTTATACTTTAACATGCAAGTGGAATTTATTAATTTCTTTTTATAATTATTTAAATTGAATGATCAGTCTGAGTCAGTCAGCCTTGGTCCTGTTACCCAGTCTAAGGAATATTTTGAAAAAAAAAAAAAAAAAAATGAGTTCAAAAAGATAATCATAAAAAAAGATTATTTTGATAGTTAAAAAAATCTTTTACCTGCCCTGGTTAGCCTTTGAGGCTCTAGAATGTATAGTGGTGGGCTTTTTTCTTATATTATTTTGGCAAAAACTATCTGGTAGGTAAACAGTGGAAACTAAAGCATGCTAACAACCTTTGGGTCCAAAAACCTTTCAAAAATATACATTTAAATTCTTACAGTACCTCACTTGTAGTCTTAGTTCCATTAACCACATTCATCATCAACCTAACTTTATACCAAATCACTAATGTTGCGTATCTACTGCTACCTGTGGTTGCCTTGGCTAGCCACATGGTACGTACTTTCTGATCCCTATTTCACAGAAGAGGCAGTTGAAGCACTGAATGGTTAAACTTCTTTCCCATATCACATTTGTAGTGAATTATGGTACAGGGATTGTAGGTAGGAACTTAGACTCCAGATAAACACACTCTTCAATCACCAAACCACATGTCCTCCTTCAAGATTCTTTCTGTGGTTGACTGACAGATATTGTAGATTTAACATGATGTTCATAGTTCTCACCCCCCACCCACAGTTGGAGCCAAGCAACAAGTGCTTATTTTTGTGTGTAAATGTGTATTGCCTGTATGCATGCAAGTGTGCCTGTGTCATACAATGCCCACGGAGAACAGAAGAGGGTGTAGGACCCCCTGGAACTGGAGTCATCAGCTGCCATCTGCAGAAGCAGCCAGTGCTCTTAACCACTGAGCCATCTCTCCAGGCCCATGAAAAACAACTTTTAATTTTTTTTATTTTGACTTCTAGAGTTTCTTTTTTTAAGTTTCTAGTCCTCTGCTGAGGTTTCCTTTCTATTCAGTCATGATAAACATGATTTTGTTTATGTTCTCGAGCAGAGTTCCTGTTGTTATTTTCAAATAATCCTAATTTCAACTTCTGCATGTCATGTAAGCATCACTTTCCATAGATTTCCTTTTCTTTTGGATATATGTGGATCACAGTTTTCTTTTTCTGGTTTTCCAGTGATTTTTGGAATGTGATCTCTGCATTGTGACTACAGACTATAGTTTCTTCTCAAAGTTTCCAATTATTTGTTTTACTAAACAGTTAATGTTGAGGTCAGGCTATGCTTTAAGCTACTCCATGTTGTATAAAAGTGTTTTTTTTTTTTTTTTTTAGGTTGTGAGTTACCCTGCAAGACTCCATTTTACAAGCAGGATGACTGCAGCCCCTGGGTGGACCCAGAAACTGCACCATCTGCAGGCACCATCCACCCAGCACAGACTGATAAATGACTGTTACTGGGAGGATAAAAGGAGCCACTTTATAGGTTTATTGGGATGAATTTAGACAGTGGGGACACATGAATATATTAAAATTTTATGAGAAACCAGGCCCAAGAACTTATTGGACATGCCAGACCAAGGAAAGGGTGTAACTCCCTCACCTGGACTCCATAAAGTGATGGACATTTAACACTGCAGTGGCATAGCCCCACACCAACCTGTCATCTGATACCTGATGTGTGCATCAAGGACTGAGGACTCTCCAGTTGTTCTAGAAGCTTTGGCTCAGCTCAGTCACCTGATATTGATGTAGCCTACTGCCTGCCCATCCACCAGTTCACCCATCTGGACCCGACTGGCCATGTCCTGCTCCAGACCTGCCTGGTTCAGTCTTTCACCTTGCAGCTTTCAAACCCTGACTCCAGCAGCTCCCTCTTGAGCTGGTCTGCTTCATGATCTTATCAATACAGACTCTCACCCACTTCTGAGCCCTCCTGAACTCTGCTGCAGCCTCTTTGACTTGTATTCATCCTGTAAACCGTATATATGCATATAGATAAATAGATCTATTTATTATGTGCTGTGTAATAGAAGAGTTAATATTAGTAACAAGGACTGGAATAAAAGAACCTGCACTCACCTCAGCCAGGCTACAAAGGCAGGCACAGTGTCTGAGGAAGTGCTGTCACTGAAACTGCTAAAACTTGTAGTTTATTGTTATTCAATAAATTCTAACATTGTAGAAAGGGACAAATGTGTCTGTCTATGTTTCTGGCATAGTACACTCATGACAATTAACTTGGCTAGACTGAAACTCCAAACTCTCTCCTGTGAAAGGCAAGGGTTAAAAGTTCTGTTCAGTTCTTTTATCATTAGGTAAATTGCATCATTTGCCCCACGTATGTATAATTCACAGACTGGCCAGAGATTTGGCCTTAGCTCCCAAATGCTAGGATACAAATATGTGCTACCACACCCAGTTGTTTTTCTTTTTTCTTTTCTTTTCTTTCCTTTTGTCTTTTCTTTTCTTTTCTTTTGTGGAGACAGAGTCTCATACCATACCCTAGGTTGGCCTGGTACTCACTATGTAGCCCAAGTTGGCCCCATGGCAATATCTTGTCTCAGTTGTCCAGTGCTAGGATTACAGGCCACTATACCCAGCCCAGAATTTGAGATTTTTCTTCTATGATTCCTTCCTTTCTAGGATATTCACTAGTACACTGTTTTCAAGTTGCTATACTAAACTGTGAAAGTCCAAATAAAGCTCTATCTTCTAATTCCTCGAGTCAGTTCTCCAGAACTGTGGGTTTTTTGAAAAAAAGATTTATTTTTTATGATTTATTTATTTTTATCTTATATGTATGAATATTTTGTCTGCATGTATATGTCTACTGTGTGCATGCCTGGTGTCTGTGGAGGCCAGAAGTGGGTGTTGGATCCCCTGGAGTTACAGACAGTTGTGAACCACCATGTGGGCACTGGGAACTGAACCAGGTCCTCTGCAAGAATAACAAGTGTTCCTAACTGCTGAGCCTTCTCTCCAGTCCCAAAACTGTGGGTTTCTACCCAAATTCTAAGTATCCTGAGAATGAAGTTGCCTAGGGCCTGTCCCAAGGCAAAAAAAAAAAAAAATCAGAACACCAAATAGACACATGTATCCACACATATATACATACAAATAAGTAAATAAGTGTACTAGAAATATTTAAAAACAAAAGACAAGCAGAAACATATCCAGTACCATTCTATCTTTCCAAGTATCAGCTCACTGGTTTCTAGTTTGTTCACTCTTTGACACTTTCATTTTTTTTCTCCAAAGTTTATCATTGTTATTTGCAGAAGAGAGAAACTGATACAAGCCATGATGCTGTTAACAGACATGGGAAGGTATTCAATAAATATTTGTTGAATAAATTTAAGTACCTATTTCATATTTCTAAACTGACCTCTAATGGACACCACACACTTAATTCAGCCCAGGTTCAGCTAAAATTCTCATTCTTTCCCTCTCTACCACTTCCACCTCCAACAAACCTGCTCCTCTTCAAATATCTTTCTCTTTCTTTCTTCTTTCTCTGTCTTTCCCTCCCTCCCTTCTTTCTTTCTTTCTTTCTTTCTTTCTTTCTTTCTTTCTTTCTTTCTTTTCTTTCTTTCTTCTTTCTCTCTCTGTCTTTCCCTCCATCCCTCCCTCTCTCCCTCCCTCCCTCCCTTCCTTCCTTCTTTCTTTCTTTCTCCATGTGCCTACTTGCAACATCATAGGCCTTTCAAACTCAACATATCTGAAAGGAACACTCTCACTTCAGAGCTTCCCACTGACTGACCCTTCTGCCCTGAATGGTCTTCCACAAGTAACCACATAGCTCAGAATTCTTACTCCCTCAGATCTCAGCCTTAAGGCCATTTTTTGATGAGGCATTTCTGACTGCTGTAAAATGAATATAACATATTCCTTTCTTTTCCACAACCTTTCTCTTTCTATTTTTCTCTGAAACACTCATCCTCTAACAATTACAGATCTGCCTTTAAAATTGTTAGTTTCTCTCTTCATGAAAGAAAAAAAGCTCTTAGTGACAGAGCTTTTCCCATGCTGTGTCCCAGCCTGATAAAATAGCTTACTGTGGAGGAGGCATTCAGTAAATATTTAATAAATGACCACTGAAGCTACTTGAATTAAGATAGTGAGAAGAAAACCCAGTAAGGAAGTAAGTCACCAGCTCTGTGACAGAACAGGGTCCTATAAAATGAACAGAAGCCCCACAGCCAAAGGAAAAGATGAGGTGTGAATAATGTCACAGAAGCCACAACAGGAGCTTCCACAAAGAAGCTGTAAAATATTCAGATGAAGTGAGTTGAGCACTGCAGTGGGTTTCTGCCTTGGAGCTTGAAAGCTTTGTGCATGGCAGGCATTTTGATGAAGCAGCAGAAAAAAACAGACCACAGTGGGATATGAAGTGGTACCAGATACAAATACAGGGTCAAAGGCTGGAAGAAAGGGCTGGAGGCTGAATCTGTAAGAGCAACAGACTAAGGAGAGGGGAGCGTGGAAGTGATGAGCTCAAAGGAAGAGTTCATTTTTTGACTGAGATGTAAAAAAGAAAGGAAGAAGGTACAACCTGTTTGCTGCACAGCGTCATACAGCTGTGTTGGTTATGTGCTGTAGACAAACCCCTGACCAATAGGACTTCTGCCCTCCAAATCATGAGTTCTGAAGAAAGAGGCATTGTTTATTGATGTAGTGCATAAGACATGCCTCTCTGGGGGTCTAAGGTCAAGGGTCAAGGGTCTGTACTGGGTACTGGCCTTCTTGTTTGTGGGATTCTACAGAGTCCTGATATGGAACAAGGTATCACATGATGAGAAGGGCTTATTCAACAGAGGCCAATGGCTGGAGAAATGGCTTGGTGGTTAAGAGTACTAGCTGCTCTTGTAGAAGACCTGGGTTCGATTCCCAGCAGCCACATGGTGACTTACGACCATCTGTAACTCCAGTTCCAAGGGATCTGATGTCCTCTTCTGGCCTCTACAGGGCATTGCATGCATCTGGTGCACTTACATACATTCAGGCAACATACTCAAATAATATTCAAAAACTAGAGGGTCCAGCTAGCTTCTATAGTAGATCAACTCTTGAGATAATCCATTACTTCACTAATTCATGAGGGCAGAACCCTCACAATTTAATTCCCTTTTAAAGTTCATCTGGCCCCACTTCTTTTTTAAAAAATATTTTTAATTTTTATTTTATGTGTATGACTGTAGTGCCTGCATGTAAATGCACCCATGTCATGCAGTGCCCAAGGAGTCTAGAAGAGGATGTTGGAATCCCTGGAACTGGAGTTACAGATGGTTTAGCCGCCATGTGGCTGCTGGGAACCGAACCTGGGTCCTCCGGAAGAGCAGTCAGTGCTCTTAACCGCTGAGACATCTCTCCAGCCCCAGGCCCCACTTCTTAACAACTCACAATGGGCATTAAATTTCAACCCAAGTTTTGGTGAAGACTTTTAAACCATACCATTCAGATATTTTTCAGCCTTTTCAAGGATGAATCAACATAATTTTGGGGGTGGTGCTGGAGGGGAAAGTGTATCTAAGGAAACTCTGGCCTTCCTTCTCTCTGTAAAGCGAGAAGTGAAGTCACGTGTAAGGGAGTTCCTTTTTGGGGGTGGTGCTGGAGGGGAAAGTGTATCTAAGGAAACTCTGGCCTTCTCTCTGTAAAGCGAGAAGTGAAGTCACGTGTAAGGGAGTTCCCGAGCTTCCTCCTTCTTTCAGGTGCATTAACTGAGTCCACACCTAACGCCTACACCTGAGAGCAGATGAGTCTGGTGGGGGAGGAATGCAAGAGGATTTCATGCATGGATTTTTGCCTTACTAGAATTAACCAGCAGAAGATTATCAAGGAACGGCCCTGTAATGCTGCTCTAGAAACTCAGAGGAAAGAGAGATGGGGGTAGTGAATTATTGTCTCTGTCATCAAAGGAAGACAAGAAGAAAGAAAAAAAAAAGACTTTCTAAAAACTTAAGAATTGCAGTCAGGGTTGTTTACAAGGAAACATTACTAAGGAAATACAGGCTCACCAAAGTTAAGGTCTCTCTGCTGAAGTTCTTGCAGGTAGTGAGAGGAAGAATCCACGCTAGAACTACAGACTATTTATCCATTGTGCCATTTCATGTCAGTCAAGAATGTTAACATGTCTTTCTTCTATCATAGAGATCTGAGTGGTCAGATGTGATGGCCCACACCTAGGGAAGACTGAGGCAGGAGAATCAAAACTTCAAGGCTAGCCTAGGCTACATAAGGAGACTTTGTCTTTAAAAAATATTAAGACTTTGTCTTCAAAATAATAATATAGAAAGCTGAGAATGATGCAAAAAGAAAAAGTAAAAAACAAACAAGCTAAAATAGAATATTAGGGCCTGGAGAGATGGCTCATCAGTTAAAAACACTGGGCAGAGGACCCAGGTTCTGTTCCCAACACCCACATGACAGTTAACAACAGTCTGTAACTCCAGTTCCATGGGAATCTGACACCTCCTTGTAGTCATCACAGAAACTGTATGCACCTGCTGCACCTACACAGGAGTAGGCAAAACTCATCCACCAAAAAAATAAAATGTCAACAATAACAAGAAAGCCCATGACCATTCCTTCTGGGCTGACAGACTGCTAGAAGCAGTCACTATCTTTACAATTTGTTTGTCTCATGAGAGTTCAGAGAAATATGTCATCTTGTGTTTTTCTCCCATATGGGACAGAAAGAAGTAAAGTGACTTAATTAACCCTGGTCACTTTACAAACCCCAACGAAAGACAGTACATGAGCATGGGCTCCCTATAAACCAAAAGCTCCTCGGACCTTTCTATTCATATCACTGACACTTCCCTGTTATATGAATTTTGTCCTTCTGCTCAGTGTCAGGTTACTGGCTCTACTTTCTTTTACCTATGGAGAAAGAATCAAGCTTGGGTATATAATCAGTAACACTAAAAAATAAATCAGAGATATGTCGATTAAATTACCTATAATTGAGTCGGGCGTGGTGGCATATGACTTTAATCCCAGCACTCGGGAGGCAGAGACAGGCAGATCTCTGTGAGTTGGAGGCCAGTCTGATCTATATAGTGAGTTCCAGGCCAGCTGGGGCTGCTGGGAGACCCTGTCTCAAAAAAAAAAATATCTATGATCGGGGCTGGAGAGATGACTCAGAGGTTAAGAGCACTGGCTGCTCTTGCAGAGGACCCAGGTTTGATTCCCAGCACCTACATGGTGGCTAGCAACCATCCATAACTCCAGTTCCAGGGGATCTGACACCCTCTTCTGACTTCTGCAGGCATTGCACAACACAGTTGCACTTACATGCATGCAGGCAACATACTCATACACAAAAAATAGAAATAAATTTAAAAATTTTTTAAAAATATTTTATTATTTTTATTTTATGTGTTTGAGTGTATTGTCTGCATGTATATGAGTGCACCCATGTCATGCAATGCTGCAGTCAGAAGAGGGCTTCAGATTCCCCTGGAACTGGAGTTAAGGACAGTTCATAGCTGCCATGTGGGTGCTGGGACTTGAACCCAGGTCCTCTGCAAGAGGAGTCAGTGCTTTTAACCACTGAGCTATCTCTCCATCCCCTAAATAAAATATTTAAAATTACTTATAATCAAGCTGCTCTTGTGGTCCTCATTTTTCCTATCTACATCCTTCCCTGAACACACGAGTGTAAAAACTACTTCCAACTATCTGCAATGCAAGAGGCAAGTCGTAATTAGGATCAATCAGAAGTTCTCTCCATTATGAAAATGCCTAAAACATTAACTCCTTATATCTTACTATAGTAATAAACATATGCAGAAATTAATATAGTACATGCCAGTGTTAGAGAAATATCACAACACCAACTTAAGAAATCTTTAGAATATTCACCAAAGTGAAATATGATGTTCACTGACATTGAAAATGTGCTTCTTCAAGTTCTCAGTCCAACTAGATAGGCTCCAGAGCACCCATTAGTACCACGCATACTTTGCCAGGAGTTGAAGTTGCAAAGAACAGGGTGTGATTACTCCTTTGGATATGATAACCAGGGTGCGCATAATAGGTGTAAAGTCTTTAAGGGAGCAGAAGATAGACTCTAGACTCTACCTTTGAAACAGTGCAGTGTCATCCTTGCCTATCTGAATTGTGTCTAATTTCAAAACTTTCTTCCAGGAACAGAAGAAGACATTCAAGGTAGAACACACATTAGATGAAAAGGCAGCAAGGTTACAAAAGAACAGGGCAGGTAGTTTGTACGAAGAGTGTGCAGCCTGTATGTGCAAAGCCTGTGACCCCAATGCTGATGGCCTTATACATGAGTTGGGATTTTAAACTTTTTTTAATTTTTATTTTATGTGTATGCATGTACTGCCTGCATGTAGGTAAGTGTACCCATGTTGTGCAATGCCCACAGAGGTCAGAAGAAGCTATCGGATCCACTGGGACTGGAGTTACAGACCGTTGTTAGCTGCCATGTGGGTGCAGGAATTCGAACCCAGGTCTTCTGCAAGAACAATCAGTGTTCTTAACTGCTGAGCTATCTCTCCAACACCATGAGTTGGGATTTTTAATATGTAGGTGTGGCATGTCTAGACCTGATGCTTCCAGAAGGTTAATCTGACAGCCCAGTGTGGAGGACACATCTCAGGGAAGGAGTCCCATTCTTAGATTATGGGATCAGGCCCAGTGAGAAATGCTGATGATGTAGTGTGCAGAAATCTGAGTTCTTTTCCTAGAAAATCCAACCTACAAACCCTATTAGAACTACAGAGAGGCTTTCACAAGCAGCAGTTAGAAAAGATGATACTTTACCATAAAAGTACGAAATCTATGTACTGGGGTCTTGGACAAGATGGGCCATATTTCCTATGATATTCTAGCAGTACAAAGGTGTGTGCCATCTACAATTGGTCTAAAAGGTTTTTGGCTATGAAAGAATTCATGGGGCTGGAGAGATTGCTCAGTGGTTAAGAACACTATGTTCTTGCAGAAGACCTGGGTTCAAATCCCAGCACCCATTTGGCAGCTAACAACTGTCCGTAACTCCAGTTCCAGGGGATCTTAGTTTGTATAAGTTACTATCTTATAATGCAATCATGTATATTCCTTGTATATTTATTGAGTATTGACTAGTTACTTTCTATAAATTCTTATGAATACTAAATAGCAAATATTAAGAAATATGAGCAAAGCGGGGCATGGTGGTGCATGCCTTTAACCCCAGCACTCAGGAGGCAGAGGCAGGCGGATCTCTGTGAGTTCAAACCCAGCCTGGTTTCCATAGTGAGTTCCAGGCCGGCTGAGGCTTCAGGGAGACCCTGTCTCAAAAAGCCAAAAAAAAAAAGAAAAGAAAGAAAGAATTCATAAAACTTATTCAAGACTCACAACAAGCACACTTAAAAACCTGCGCATTCCAGTCAAAACGAGAGCTGAGTCATCATTCATTTACTCTGGTTCCATATTGTTTTGTTGTTGTTTTGGTTAGCACGTCATAGTATTATGGGTATTTATTTTCTGTATCTGTATTTTCCTCCAAGCCTCCCCCCACCATGTTTCTGCACCAAGGATCCATCACTGTTAAAAAATAAAAATAGGGGTTGAGGAGATGCCTCAGTGGTTAAGAGCACTGGCTGCTCTTGTGGAGGACCCGGGTTTGAGTCCCAACACCCATATGGCGGTTAACAACAATCTGTAACTCCAGTTCCGGGGAATCTAACATCCTCTTCTGATCTCCAAGGGCACTGCATAACATGGGTGCAGTTATAATACTTGCAGGTAATAAACTCATACACATAAAAATTATTAAAAAAATTAAAAATCAGAAGCCAGCTGTGGTGGCGCAAGCCTTTAATTCCAGTGCTCAGGAGGTAGAGGCAGGCAGATCTCTGGCTCGAGGCCAGCTTGGTCTACATAGTGAGTTCCAGGCCAGCTGGGGTTACAGGGAGACCTGTCTCAAAATAGAAAAAGAAAAAATAAAAGAAAAATCAGGGTTTCTTTGTCTGGATCCTGACTGCCACCTAGTGGATTCTTTAACTATCAAAGCCTCCATTAACTTTTTTGTTTTGTTTTTTGTTTCAACAAAATGGCTGAATAGTCTAACATCAAACTCTGGGCTACTAGTCTTGAAAGGGTAAAAATCAGGGCTCATTTTGGTTTCTGTAAAAAAAAAAAAAAAAAGTGAGTATGGGCTGAAGAGATGGCTCGGGGGTAAAGCACTTGTCATACAAGTGTGAGGACCTGAGTTTGAATTCCCAGAACCCATGTAAAAGCAGGCCACGGTAACAGATCTGCAACCTCAGTGCTCCTATGACAGGGTGGGAGGTGGAGACAGGGACTTCCTGGAGGCTCCTGGGCTAGCAAGAAGCCTGATGTTTGCAGCAGTGAACAGAAGACTGTCACAAACAGAGTAAAAGGCAAGAAGACTGACACCTGAGGTAATCTGACAATGTGCACACACATTTATAAAAATATATTAAAAAACAAAAGTGTCTCCCTTTTCCCTGTGTGTGAAAACAGATACCCACTGTCATCCAAGGTTGACTGGTTCAATTAACAATCAAAAAAGACTGTTCCAGGGCTGCAGATGTAGCTAAGTTGCAGAATGCCACCCTACAATGTGCAAAGCCCTGGGTTTGATCACCACTACACAAAAATTGATTGTTCTGTTATCCACTGTACAGTAAAAATGATGTGAAGTGTTTTTGTTCCTTCCTTCTTTTTTTCTAAGAGAAATAAGCTATTGGTTTCCTGAATACGGGGTTGGGAAATGCCCAGATAAAGAGGGTACTTTCAGCCAGGTATGGTGGTGCATGTCTTTAATCCCAGCACTGGGGAAGCAGAGGTCTGCCAGATCTTTGCGAAATCGAGGCCCACCTGGTCTACATAGTTCCTGACCAGCTGGGGCTACAGGGAGACCCCGTGTCAAAAAGATAAAAAAAAAAAAAAAAAAAAAGGGTACTTTAAGGCTTTAAAGAGCTGTGATGCAAAGGAATACCGCTAACTCTAGAGATCATCTTTGGACTACTGCTGGAGTTGTAGAAAGCCAAAGTCCTAGGCAGAAAAACGCTCCTATCACATCGGAGGGCAAGGCCCACTGGACTCCCCTGCCTGAGGGGAGGTAAGAGCAATTCCTTCAGGAGTTTCTCATGTTTCCCTTATTAGGCTTCCAGAGCTCCTGATGATTGCACCTTCATTGCTATATCTTTCTTGCTACATCTTGACCCATCCTTCCTCCTGTTTTTTGTTTCTGAATACCACATTTGTAATCCCCGGTTCCTTCCCTGCTTGCTAACTAATGGCTAACACCTAGAGTTTCCTCTTTCTCCGGCCATCATTATCAACACAACACACAGACACTAACATGACCCACCCTTACTCACTCACCTACCGAACCATTCAGTAAGTTATTCTAGCCAGTCTGTGAATATTTTCCCCATGTTTTTATTTTTGAAAAAATTTTAAATATTGTATTTTCAATGTATATGAGTGTATTGCCTTCATGTGTCTAAGTGTACCCATGTCATGCAGTGTGCCCTCAGAAGTCAGAAGAGGGCTTTGGATTTCCTGGAACTGGAGTTATGGACGGTTGTTAGCCACCATGTAGATGCTAGGAATTGAACCTGGGCCTTCTGCAAGAGCAGTCAGTGCTGTTAACCACTGAGCCATCTCTCCAGCCCCTATTTTGAAATTTCTTAAACACACAGAAAAGATGAAAGATGAGTACCACAAACCCTTACCTATTCTCCATTAGATTCAGGAACTGTTAACACCTTGCTACATTTTTAGTCTGTGAACACATATATGTATATATATATATATATGCATGTATGTTCATAAATATGACTATCATATTTTTTGCATAACTATTGTTTGAGACAGGGTCTCATGTAGCCTAGGCTGACTTTGTATTCACTACATAGCTGAGGTTGCCCTTGATCACTTTGTCCTCAGACTTCTGCTCCCAACTGTTAGGATTATGGGCATGTGCCACCACACCCAGCTACTTAGTATATACTTTGACCATGCCACTTAAAGGTTAAGTTACAGCTGTTACAGTAGTTACTTTAGCCCTAAACACTTGCGTATGGGATTTTCTCCTAAGTAACTATAAAAGAAATTTCACGCCTAATAAAACTAGCAATTTAACATAATCTAATATTGAATCCAAGTATCATGATATTGAATCTATGTTCAAATTTGTGTGTGATGCTATAACTTTGTGCATGCCAAGCAAGCATAATACTGCTGTTACATCACCTGGCTGGCTCCCAAGTTTTAAAAAAAAATTATTTTATTATTTTTATTTTATGTGTATGAGTGTATAGCCTGCATGTATGTAAGTGCACCTGTGTCATGTAATGCCTGAGGAGGTCAGAAGAGGACTTCAGATCCCTTAGAACTGAAGTTACGGACAGTTGTTAGCCATCATGTGGGTGCTGGGGATTGAACCCAAGTCCTCTCCAAGAGCAGCCAGTGCTCTTAACTGCTGAGCCATCTCCAGTCCCATGGCTCCCAATTCTTTATAAACTTGTTTTTTCAAACCAGGATAGAGCTGATTTATGGGCTACATTACTATTTATATTTTTCATTTGTTTGTTGAGACAGCTTTTGCCATGTACCCCGGCAGGCCTGGATCTCACTAGTACAGGCTGACATCACACTTCTGTTGATCCTCATACCTCTGCTTCCTGTCAGATTACAAGCTTGCACCACCTTGCCTAGCTTCCTATCTCTTAAAACAAACCTCATTCTTTTTAATAACGTTACTTTTTAAAATAATTTGTTTGATTCCTTATAGAATATCCCACGTTCTGGATCTGCGAGTCTTTCCTCCTGGCCATTCAACATACTTCCTTATGCCTGTATTTCCTGTGAACTGGAAGATTTGATTGTGTTCCCTCATAGATGTCACTATTACTCACAATGCATCAAAACAAGAGGCACATAAGGTCAGGTCATGCTACATTTGATCACTGGGATAAGTGGGTGAATGTTGAATTTCTACATAGTAAGGTATTCTCTCAGTGTAGTCATTTAGTAATCTGTGGCATATGATACCATCTATCTATCTGTGATAACTTGACTCTCTGTAAACATCCTCCCTTTCTCTGCTTCCTCTCACCACATGACTTTTTAGCTTTTCTGGATATTTCTAAAGCATTGCAAATGGTCACTTTTCCAACTCTATCAGTCCATGTACATTTATTGGTTGTATTTTCTTCTACAAAACAACAAACTATAATATCACTTTGAATATTACAGTGCTCTTTTATGGATTACAGTGGGTTTTTTTTTTAAAGTATGTTCAATGCTTTGATAATCTAGTACAGTTACTTTTTTTTGTTTTGTTTTGTTTTTGGTCTTTTTTTGAGACAGGGTTTCCCTGTAGCCCCAGCTGGCCTTGAAGTCACTCTGTAGATCCACCTGCCTCTGCCTCCCAAGTGCTGGGATTAAAGGCATGCACCACCACGCCTGAGAGTTACTCTTTTTTAAAAATTTTATTTACTATTTTTATTTTATTAGTGTATTGCCTGCATGTATGTAGGTGCAGCCATGTCATGCAATGCCTGCAGAGGTCACAAGAGGGCTTCAGATCCCCTGGAACTGGAGTTATAGGCAGTTGTTAGCTGCCATGTGAGTGCTGGAAACCAAACCCAGGTCCTCTGCAAGAGCAGCCAGTGCTCTCAACCACTGAGCCATCTCTCCAGCCCCCTATTTTTTTTTTTTTTTCTTTCTGGTCTTCTTGAGACAGGGTCTCCTTGTAACCCCATCTGGCCTGGAACTCACTATATTGACCAGGCTGGCCTTGAACTCAAGAGATCTGCCTGCCTCTGCCTCCCAAGTGCTGGGATTAAAGGCGTGCACCACCATGCCTAGCTTAGTTACTTTTTTCAATGACCAAATCAACTAGTTTTTGGCCAGTAGAATCCTCTAGAGCTGGATTTTGAGTGCTTTTGACGGGTCCCTTAAAACAAAAACTGACCAAGATGTCACAGTTCAAGGGACATCTGAGAGAAAGGCCTTACGGATGGCAACAGACTCCAACCCCCTTGAGAAGGCGACTTCCTGGCAACTTTGTCGTTTTTCTTCCCCTATATTGAAATAAAATTAAATGCACATATAATAGGAAAAGGGAGAGGCTCCTAGAACAGGTTTTCTTAGTCCAGTCCCTCGAATGTTTGGATCCGGCTTGGGTGAGATTTAATGATTTGCATTTCCAATATATTTCCACTTTATGCTGATTGAGGAGTTTACTTTGAAAGCTAACCAGCAGGACAAACTATGTATTGAGCCACACTCCATCACTTCTTTTCAGAAAAGGCACGCGCATTTACACTCCTGGGAACTTCAGGGGCGGTCCTACAACACCCACACGAAGAGAATTAACCGTTGCGCCAAGCCCCAAGCGGAACTGACGTAAATGAACGTCTCCTCTGTGCCTGGCGCATCCCAGTGACGCCATTTCCTGCCTATCAGGCCACGCCCACTCCGTCGCGCAGCCGCGGAGAACCAGGACTGCTTAGAGGGCGCCAGGAGCCACGTGACTCGAGCGACACAACGCGAGAGTTGTTATATCTCGCGAGACCTCACTTGCCTTGTCTTCCTTTTCCCGGTGTCCGGCTTTTCTCCCCTCCCCCTCGCCGTGGACGGAGTTTTTCCTTTTCCTACCGAGTCGCCTTGTGGTCGCGGGGATTTTCCCTCCTGAAGCTGCTCCTGCTGTCGCTTTTGTCCCGACCCCTTCCCGCCGTCCCATCCCCACCCCTACTCAAGGTAACGAGCCCCCGAGGCCTTGGCCTCGAGTTGAAACGGAGGCCTGAGGCCAAGTAGCCAGCCTCGCAGGGCGGTCCCGGCGCGGGCTGCGGCGTCGGAGGCCGGACTCCTCCCCGCCCAGCTTTACGGCCCTGGCCTGTGGGGGCTTCGGCGCCGCGGCGGCCTGCGTGGCATCCCGGGAGCCCGTCGGGGCGGGTGGAGACGGCCGCTCCGGGCCCGCGGATTCCCTGGAAGCTGATGTTTTCAGTTTCCTGGACTGAAAAGGTCTGGCGCCGCGGCGGCCTGCGTGGCATCCCGGGAGCCCGTCGGGGCGGGTGGAGACGGCCGCTCCGGGCCGCGGATTCCCTGGAAGCTGATGTTTTCAGTTTCCTGGTCTGAAAAGGTCTACAGAATTAGAGCGGGCTTGGGCTTGCTGGGTGACGGGGAGGGGAGCCACCTGGCTTGTCTGAGCCTTTTTCAGAGGCTTCCTGTGGACTGGAGGGAAGTGCTTAAGGGGACCCGTGAGTTTGGTTGCACGTTGAGGGTTTATCTGTATCGCATTTTCACGAAATTGTGCGGGATTTGGCAATAGCCCATTTCTTAGTATACCTACATAAGGAGAGTATCTCAATTAAAATGCATCACAATTGCCTGTTTAAGTGACAGAGTGAACAATTTCTGTTCAGAACAGTCGCTTTCAGTTGAATTGTTCTTCAGAGATAATTTGTGCTAAAAACATTTTTTAAATTTAGCTTTAGAAGTTCGTGCTCATCTCCCCCCCTCACCGGTTTTGAGTTTTCCAGCACGCTAGTGCTTTTTAAAAATTATTTTTAGGTTCACAGCACCGTTTATTATTGAGCCGCAGACTGCCTTCTATAATAGGGGTTAAAAGAAAATCATAAACTTCCCCCTTTTCTTATATTATGATTTACGGTCTTTTCTGTAGAATTTGGCATGTTTGTAATCTTAAGAATGTTGCTTTGAAGTTTTTTGGACTGAAGTCTAAAGTAAGTAAAAGTAATGGTGATGAATAAAACGTTCATGTTGATGATAAGACGTTCTGAACAAAAGTGGTTAAGTCAGGTGGGCTCATTTAGGGAAATATTTTTGTAGTTTGATATTTGATTCTCACCTTTTTCGTTTCCCTAGATGTCAGAGGATCTAGCAAAGCAGTTGGCGAGCTACAAAGCTCAGCTACAGCAAGTGGAAGCTGCTCTGTCAGGAAATGGAGACAATGAAGATCTGCTGAAACTGAAGAAGGATTTACAAGTAAGTGCAGGTGGATGTTAGAGCTAATGTTGTTTGAGAAGAGTATTTGCATTGTTCAAATGATTTTGTTGTTTAGAAGCACCCTTGGAAGAGGGTACCCCCTATCTGTATATATATGTACATGTGCATATGTACAGGCACTGAGGCTTCTAAATAAAGTTGCTTCCTCAATTTGTGTACATCAAAGTGAATAAAGCAATCACAGTTTTGTAAATCTTGTGTGTACTCATAGGATTTTAAATTACAAATTGACTTGAAAGTCATACTTTATCATGAAAAGAAACTTTGCAATGGAATATGCATATATTTTTAAAGGAAACAGTTCAAAAGGTAACACTATTAAGGGAGAAAAATAAACCTGATTAAGATTCTTTTTAGTGATGCAAGATTATTTGAAGATGAAGTCTGGCTTTTTTGTTTTTCAAAGCTATTAGGGTTTATACATTTTATTAAAAACATGTAAATATCTGAAGAGATTCATGCTGTCTAAATGATAAAAGGTGTTTGAGCTTAAGGCTAAGCTTTCTAGTTATTGACCCCCGTTGAAGCTGAATTGCTGTGAAAAGGAGATCTTAATTTGTCATGGGAGAGTTTAGGAAGTATGGAACTTCTAATAACTTATATTGGGGTTTCAAGACAAACCATCTTATGATAGTAAATCTCTGATGCTTCTCAGGACACTCGGTTAAGAAAAATAAAATTTGTAAATACTGTATATGTGAATTTTGATCTTAAGAACTTCCTTAAAATTGTGAACCCGACCTTTAAAAAGTTTCCAGGGTGTTTTGGTTGGATGAGTCTTTGTCTCATCTAAGCAGTCCTCTGTCTTCTTGATAGCCCTTAAATTAAAACTATTAAGTTTTGCCAGTTGTGGTGGCACATACCTTTAATTCCAGCACTTGGGAGACAAAGGGCAGTGGGTCACTATGAGTTTGCAGCCAGCATGGTCTACATATTGAGTTCCAGGCCAGCCAGACCTATAGAGTGAGACCCTGTCTCAAAAAAAGAAAAGAAAAAAAGCCCAAATGAAAAACCAGCCATTAAATTGTTGGCAGGCCAAAGCAGTTCATCAAGTAAAGGTGCATACTGCACAGGCCTGGTGACCTGAGTTTAATCCCAGAACCTTCCTAGAAGTTGGAAGGGGGAACCAACTCCACAACACATAACATGATGCACACAGATGGTGCCAATGAGCTTTAAAAAGAAAACTTAAGTTTTAGGGATTTTACAATTTGAAACAAAATTTATTTGAAAGGAGTTCTAGATTTAGTATTCTGGAACTTATTTGGGTGTAATTAAAATGAGTTCGACATTTTCAAATTCATATTCTAGGTTAACAATAAAGCCCAGTAGTATGTTTTTTAAAACATAGAAAATATGTGGGCTAATTTTACTTTGAACAAGTTCCTCCTTCAATGTATAGAAGACAGGTTGGTTGCATGATGCCAGTCAGTAAGGAAAGACTTGTTTGGGAAACAGTTTCTCCTAAGTCCTTGTGATCCAATGGTTGGTCCCTGCCTGCTCATTTGATTTTCTCAAAGTTACAAATGAAGTGACAAAACCAAACAGACCTGAGTGCTTATTGTAGGGCACCTGCTTTCTTCTTGCGGCAAGATGACCCATCTGACTTAAAAGCAGTCCTTTTCTTTGAAGAAAAAACATTGTGCACCTATGTTTTATATTTCGAATTGCTTCCTGGACAGTGGAAAGAGAGGTATATGTGGAACTGGTAGAGGGGGACTTGGAAGTGAAGTTAGAGCATTATTATCAGTCTTTTTAATGTTTCTAGAATACATTATTTTTAGGGTATGGGCTCCGCTGTCTTAATATGACCTGCTCTATAATGGAAAGTACTTCAGGGAGAAACCTTTGTGGTAGACAAAGGCTTACCAAGGTTTCAGTTAGTAATGACCTGGAGACTGGGGAAATAGTTCAGTAGTACAGTGCTTGCTTAGCACACATGAAGCCCTAGGTTCAATCCCCAGCACTGGAAAAAAAACCACCATCAGCAAAGCAATAATGACCTTGCAGTCATTTATATATAAAGCAGGCTCTTTTCTGTAGCTGTTTAGAACAGCACTGCCCAGTAGAAATTTTGTTGTGTGATGGTGAACATGTTTTGTATCTGCTGTTGAATGCCATAGCCACATAAAGCTATTGAATATTTGAAATATAGCTATGGTAACTGAGGAGCTGACTTTTAAATTTTACTTAAATATCCACAAGTGACTACATATTGGATGATGGAGATTTACAAGCTTAAATGCTAATACCTTAAAAAGAGACAATACAGAATATGTTATTTGACTAAAGTAATCAGTTTCTTCTCTTACTCCATTATGGGAAGAAGTCTGATTTTGGTTAGTAGATACAGTTTGAACTGAAAACAATTCTAAGATGGACATTGGTTTTTTTTTGTTTGTTTTGTTTTGTTTTGTTTTGTTTTTTGTCTTTTTGAGACAGTGTCTCCCTGTAGCCCCAGCCAGCCTGGAACTCACTCTGTAGACCTGGCTGAACTTGAACTCACAGAGATCTGCCTGCTTCTGCCTCTCAAGTGCTGGGATCAAAGGTGTGCACCACCATGCCCGGAGGAAATTGTCTCTTCAAAAATTACAAAAAGTACTTGAATATATGCTTCCGTGTAGTAATTGTTTGCACTGAGACTAGGGTATAGCTTCTGTTGGTCTGGATCTCCCCTCCACCTACTTTTCTGCTTTGGGGGACATATATATCTTGTACCATTAGTTTTTAAAGCCTACTTCTCATATTTGATAAAAAGTCTGCTTAAATTATTATTAAGCTTGTGACTTCTGCATTTTCTTTTTTTGGGTCATCATAATGACTTCTAATTCCTTGTGTTCATTTTTTCCAGTAAGGTTTCCACGTTTCTCTTCATTTATGTGTTGTCTTTCATATAGAATAATATTCCTTAGCAGGCAACAAATTAATTACTGAAGTCCTAACTGCCTTTTTTACTTGGAAGAAAAAGTAGGTATATTAAAATCCAGGCTAGCTAACTCATTAGCTCCCCAGGCAGTCTATAGTAATCACAAAAATAGTTTATTTATTAGGCTGTATTGCTGAATAAACTGGTTCTAAAGGAGGCAGGGGTCAAGTCACTTGTCTCATATATTACAGTGGCTCTCTACATCCCCGAAACGCCTTCCTTCAGTAAGCAGAGTGCTTGAGTGCACCCCCTTTGACCTGCTGATATATAGATCACAACACCTGATGCTTCCTGGAATTGCCGATTACTGTAACTGCTGCCCATCTGTCAATGAAGGAGCAGTTTCAGAACTCAGACTTGGGGGAGGAAAAGTAATTAATGGTATGTACCTTCAAGAACCCCCTCATCCATAGTTTTTCTAATATTTTGGTCCATATGCACATGTGAAGAAAGAAATTTAGAAGGTTCTTCATAATTTATTGGGAGGGACATGCAAAATCATGGCAAAGTTACAGGACATTATAAATACTCTGGTTGTTTATGAAAAGGGCCATTCCAGCCATTTCAGGACTCTGAAAATCAATAACATGCACAGCTTTTCAGGACTCTTTTCTTTGATGGAAGTGTATGTCCTTATGAATATGGTGGGAAAATGTTCTGTCATAAAGGAAAGAGTTCTAAATCTGAGACCTGTAGATGTAGAATTCATGTTGGTGCTTTAATAATTAAATGACCCCTAGAAGAATGTACAAGTAATTAATGATAAGGATTTTGTGGTCTCTTGAATGGATAGTTTCCTCTCCTTTTTATGTACTCTTATTATTTGAGGCTCTCCTGAATGATTTGCATAGAACTGTGTAATTAGAAAGTATTTGAGGGTTATAGGTGTAACCGTGGTAGGGCACTTGCCTGGTAAGCACAGGCCCTAGGTTCAGTCTCCAGTATTGCACAGTTAATTAATACAAAGTCATACTTCATCACCATTGACTTTCCAGAAGCAAAAAAACACAAGAAAGATGTCTATTTGGCAAAATTTAGAGATATTTTTGAATTATCAAGTAATAATCTCTTAGTTTTTTAAATTCACAAACTGACTTTTCTCCAAGTGCTTAATTTTTGTAAGGCCTAAATAGTTTTTCAGAAGTAGCCAGAAAGATTTAGAATCTTTAGGAAAGTGGTACTATTAACTTTGCTGGCTACGGAACCAGAACAGCTATTATGAAACCCCAGTGGGTGCCAGAAGAAACTACTCTTATTTTGCTAACACTTATCCGCACACATACAGTATGATGCTTTATGCAAGCGTGGGAAACACATATGCAGGTTCCTAGAAAATCAGACGGGGTGACACATCCAGATCTTCATTAGAGGAAGACTGAAGCAGACAGGTAACCTGTGCATCTGCCAGGTTTTTAGCCATCCCTGACACACCTTTGACTCAGTCTAATAAATGTAAGCCTGAATTAGAAAAACTGTTTGCTACACAGAGAAGCATTGCCTGCCTGTGTGAGTTACTTTTATTTTTTTCTTTTTAAACGAAGCTGTGCTACTGTGCTTGATAAAGAGGTATAGACTATTTTAAATCTAACTTGATTTGGCTTATTTGGGGTAAGATTTAAAATAACAAGAAAAATAACTGGTTTCTTACACATATGCCTGTAGTATTTTAGTAGAAGAAGTACATACAAGTAGGAACATTTTGTGTGATAACAAGACTACGTCCAGTGTTCTGGAGTCTTTGGGGAGGAGGTATCTTGGCTAGACAGTTGCTATGCCTGCCAAGCAGTGCCCTATACAACTATAATTGCATGAAATACACCTGGCAGTTGTAAAAACTGGTCTTGAATCAGTTTCAGTCTCTGTTTCTCATTGTAGAGATGATCTGTTCAGTCAGAATAGTCATTTAAGGGTAATACATGGTTGAAGCTCGTCTACCTGTATTTAAGTTGGAGGTGCTTATTTAGACTTAAATCATAGCTCCACTATGTAGCAGTATAAAAGGCTGTTCCTCAGTCTGCACATGGGGATGATAGCAGTATTCTTACTAGCATTATGAATTACACTGGTACTATACGTAACTGCTCTGTGGTGTGAGAACTGCTATTGAAAAGCCAAAGAAAGTAGTTGATAATAGTGAATTACAAAAATTACAATAGCATTTTGTTTTCTGTTTTAGGAAGTTATAGAATTAACCAAAGACCTTCTGTCAACTCAACCTTCAGAAACTCTTGCAAGTTCAGACAGTTTTGCTTCTCCTCAGCCTACTCACTCATGGAAAGTAGGGGACAAATGCATGGCAATCTGGAGTGAAGATGGACAGTAAGTGTAGAAAAACCCTCTTAACTATAACATGAATTAATAAAATACAATGGTAAGATGTTTTTATTCAGCTTGAACTACCCTGTTTTAATCTTTATGGGCAATGTGATTTGTAGAACTAGTTTAATTCTTGAGTATTTGCCATTAATACAGCTTAATTTTAGATTAAGTTTTGGGGAAGAATGGTTTGGATCCTAGAGGAAAAAAAAAATTGAATGGCTGTTTCTAAAACAGTCTAAATTGTTTTCTCCTCAAATTGAAAAGTGAATACTTCATAAATCTCATTTCTCCGAGTGCATACACTGAAATTAATTATTTAATAGTTTTTCACAAAGAGATTAAGTACATTGAGTAGATATATGTAAGAGATTTTCCTGGCAATATTTTAATTAAGACCTTTGATAGCAGGTGCCTAACTCCAAACCAGTTTTGTATTTTTGCCAAAGGGGCCCATTTAATTGCAGCAGTTTATTTTAGAGACATGTGATAATTGAATCACTGCAGTATAAGTCTTGTAGGCTGAGTACTAAATCTTTACTCACCTGCTTACAGCCATGATATCTTTACAGGTGTTATGAAGCGGAGATTGAGGAGATAGATGAAGAAAATGGCACCGCTGCAATCACCTTTGCTGGTTATGGCAATGCAGAAGTGACTCCGTTGTTGAATCTCAAGCCTGTAGAAGAAGGAAGGAAGGCCAAGGAGGACAGTGGCAACAAACCCATGTCAAAGTAAGTGGCTCTCTCTTCCCCTAAGACAGTTTCTCACTGTGTAGCACAGCATGGCTCGCAGTCCTCAGTTCTCTTGTCTCAGCCTTCTGAGTGCTCAGGTGTAACTGACTTTAACACATTCAGTTTTCCCCATTTGGGTGCTGGAGGTAGTCTGCAAAGGTAATCTGTGTAGGCTACATTGGCCCAGGGTTGTAATATTATTTGCTGTTGTTTAGCATAGGATCAGTATTGTATGTATATGTCTAGATTTAGGTAAAGTGGAGACATTTCAATGTGTACGTAGGCATTCAGGAAGTGTAGAGGATGCTGTGTACTAAGTGCATCTTACTATATTTTGTAAGCTAGGTCCTGAGGCTTAGCCACTGTGGAGGTCATCTTGGGCCTTGTTCCTGCTGAATATGTATCCAGATAAGAACAATCAAGGGAGTGTTCTTGAGCTCCAGATGTAGCTTAGTAGTAGAGAGCTTGCCTAGCCAGGTGTGTATTCCCAGTACCGCAAAGGGGGTGGGAGGGAAGAGCTTAAATAATCAAGTGGAAGTTGTGAAAGGACATTAACGATAATTCTAAGTGAACAAAGAAGAGGTACCATAGTCCTTGAGAAAATGACATCTGATACTTGAAACGAGAGTTAGCAAAGTAAAAAATGAAAGCACTGTGACCTACTGGTTATGTACATATTTGCCCCTGACTATGGCATTGAGCAAACTAACAACTGCCTCATCTATAAAATACTTGGAATAAAGTGTGTAACCGTTCTTAACATGTAGTCATAGCTTGGTACATGTTTATTTAAAAAAAGGTGTAGAGAAGTAGAGGTAACAAATTCTTATACTTAAAAGCTTGGGCCCGGAAGGTAGATAGTTCAACAGAAGAAGAGGTTAGCACCTGTTAGCCGCTGATCACATTGTAAATAGATAGGTTGTGATAATGCTGAGATTGGAGTTAAGAATGAGCCCTTAGGAGAGAGAAGACTATATGCTATGATCTAGGCATAAGCTATGATACGGTGACTTAAACCCAGAGAATAGCAGTGGCATAGAGAGTGCATTTTCAAAGATACTTATTTATGAGGCAGGATTAATAATGTTTTGGTTAACTTCATATTTGCCACCACTTTCTGTGTTTACGATTGATTTTTTTAAAGAATTTTCAAAATTTTAAGATGCTATCTAAGTGCTTGAATTTAGAAAATTTATATCATTTTTGAAGTAACATTTAAATATCCGGAATAAGAAAATAAGAGTGTAAAACTGTTTAATCTCTAGTTTTACTCTTCCGTGTTCAAAGCTGTACTTAGTTTCATAAAAATTACCTGGTACAGCAGAATCTAGATTTTTGCTGTGTCTCATCTTTTCTCTTGGGGTTAATAAGCAGAGATTTCTGGCAGTTTTAGACTTTGGTCCTGTTTCAGGAATCCTGGGTGTTTTGCTGCTTGTTGTTACTAAAGTTGTTACTAAGACTTTTTCAAGTTTCCTTTGTTGTGGCAGTCTTCCAATCTTGGTTAGATACTTTGTCTGCATTAAATCTCCCCTTCATATACATTTTCCAAATGTTGTATGTATTATCTGTATTTTTAGAAATTTATAAATTTGATGATTTTTTTGTGTGTGGGAGAGTATTGTGTTTGGATTGTTTTGGTTTTTATTTTATTTTTACTTTATGTGCATGCATGTATTGCCTGCATATAGGTAAGTGCACCCGTGTCGTGCAATGCCCGCGGAGGACAGAAGAGGCTGTGGATCCCCTGGAACTGGAGTTACAGACAGTTGTTAGCTGCCATGTGGGTGCTGGGATTCAAACCCAGGTCTTTCGCAGGAGCAGTCAGTGTTCTTAACTGCTGAGGCATCTCTTTTTTTTGTTGTCTTTTTTTTTGAGACCTGGTCTCATGTAGCTCAGGCTGACCTTGATTGAACTCAGTATGTAGCAGAGGCTCACCTTAAATTCCTGATCTTCCTGCCTATCTGCCAGGTGCTAGGATTATAGGCATGTACTATTAAGTATGTTGCTATTAATTTCCTAAAGCATAACTTGAAAAATGTATATAAAGGTCAAATAAAAGTCACAGTTGAAATATTTGATTTGCGTGTGTGATAGAATGCTGTATACACACAAGTTCTTGTTGTCATTCACTGCTGGGCATGGAATCCATGGTCTTGGAGTGCTAAACTAGTGTTTCACCACAGAACTGCATCCCCTCTTTTTTAAAAGAATGTTTCTGAGTACTCAGTGATTGTCATTATTTTGCTTTTGTTTAGTGTGTGTGTGTGTGTGTGTGTGTGTGTGTGTTCAAGTTTGAGTGTGCATGTACCACAATGAAGTCTGGAGGTCAAAGGACAACTTGCTGAAGTTGTTTCTCTCTACCATATGGATCCTGGGGATCAAACTCAGATTGTTAGGCTTGGCAGAAGCACCTTTACCCGAGGAGCCATCTTGTCCGTCCTGTTTTTCCTCTCTTTTCTTCTTTTTTTGATACAGGGTCTCATGTATCCTAGACTGGCCTTCAACTTGCTATGTAGCCAAAAATGACCTTGAACTTCTGATTCTCCTGTCTTTACCTAGGATTACAGGCATGCGACACCGTGACATCTGGTTTGGGGTATTGATTTTTTTTTTTTTAAAGTGAAAGTCGTATCATTAATAAACTAGTATGTGAGGGTTTTTGTTTTTTGGTGTTTTGTTTTTGCACTGTTACAAGGAAGTAACCTTTTAAATTTTAAGAGTTGACATTTAACTCTGGGTTTTCTACACAGAAAAGAAATGATTGCCCAGCAGCGTGAATATAAAAAGAAGAAAGCATTGAAAAAAGCACAGAGAATAAAAGAACTTGAGCAGGAAAGAGAGGATCAAAAAGTGAAATGGCAGCAATTCAACAACAGAGCTTATTCTAAAAACAAAAAAGGCCAGGTTGGTACTCTTTCATCACACTTTGTAAGTTTGAATATTCAACTATCATTAAGATAACTTTAAAATACAAAAAGATCTATGGGTTTTTCCAGATGATAGGATTTAACTAGTTCTTGATTCAGAATCCTTGTCAGTACTTATTAGCTACTGTTTGTAATAAAAACATTATGACTTTGTACCAGGAATTACAAAAATTTGTAGAAGCTTTTGGTGCCTTCAAACTTCTAGCTAATACACTGAACTGTCTGCTTTGTTAACATGTTTTTATGCTGGGCATCCATTTTTAAAAGCCTCCAGGTTCTCTTGGTGTGCTTTCCTTTCTAAGTGTGTTAGGTAGAAAGTAACTGGAACTCATTGCTGTTTTAGAATAAGGATAATATTTCACCCATAACTTGGATTTTCATTGCTATCAAGGTATCCACCATCTACACTGGTGGACATCGCTTCTAGAAAGTGATGCTTCCTTTTCATAGAGATGTCTGCTTTATGATTTACAAAGGGCAAGGGACTTTGAGACATCACAGCAGGTCTCACTATAAAATTCAGTACAGCCAGCACTATTTAAGGTCTGTTTATACCAAAATAGATAGCTCATACCTTAAATAGGAATGTGAAAGAAATGTGAATGAAAACCTTAAATTTTGAGACAATCCCAAGACAAGCTTTATGAGTATTAGCAGTATGGGATGGTATTCTCTTTTTTTTGTTGTTGTTGCCCCAGCTGCTATGGAACTCACTATGTAGACCAGGCTGGCCTTGAATTCAGAGAGATCCGCCTGCCTCTGCCTCACAAGTGCTGGGATTAAAGACCACCACACCCGATGGGATGGTATTTTCTGCAGCACACAAGTTAAAAGTTTTCCAGCATGAGACCACCTTACTAGCTACTTTAAATTGCAATGTACTTTCTATAAATATTGGAACTTGAATATATTTTAATAGTAAACGTTAATATCTCAGATGCTTTCAATTTTGTTTCCCCTAGGTGAAGAGGAGTATTTTTGCTTCACCTGAAAGTGTAACTGGCAAAGTTGGAGTAGGAACTTGTGGAATTGCGGACAAGCCTATGACACAGTATCAAGATACATCTAAATACAATGTCAGGCATTTGATGCCTCAGTAATCAAAAAAACTGTTGAATTTCATCTCTGCAGGGCTTTACATTTACCTTTTTATCCTTATATTTTTCTAAAGGTAAATTATTTGTTAGATGAGTAAGGAAAATACATTATTGTCATTGTTTGACTGCAGCAGAATGAAACTTGAAGAAATTACGTTTGATAACTGCAATTCATTCAACTTTTCATTACTACTTAAACAGTTCCCTCAGAATTTGTTGAACAAGGCAGGTTTTCTGGGTAAATGCTGCACAAATCAGCACTTAGATGACTTGTTGATCTTCAGGCCCCCACTTAACTGATAATATATAAAGACATTTTTAAGTCATAACTTGGAATTTTCAGATGCTTTGTACTTGACTCATTCTAACAGTTCATTGGAACATCAAGGCAAAACACCAACCTGATAAGGAGATCTTTTGTTGTTGTTTTCTCTGATTTTAAAAACTAGCCGTTGTCCAGACAAGCCCATGGTTCATTTATAAATGGCAAAGTTTATTTTTCCTTGAATAACTGTTTCCCCGGCCTACTAGGCCATCTCTTCTGTTGATCCACTTTTTTTTTTTGTCATTGAGTTTTAATTTGATGTAAAAACCGTGTTTGGCTGAGCCCCTTCTAAGGTGTTCATTGTTTGGTGTTTCCTCTTGTATTGTTTTTTCCTTTGTTGGTTTTTCAAATGGCAGTGATACCATTTTTTTGGATGTGTAATGTTTATATGGGAAAACAAAAGCTGATGTATAGCCCTGTATACAGTGTAGATACTATTTTTGTAAAAAAACAAAAAGGCTAAATTAATGAACAAGAGTACTGAATGTTTAATGATTAAAATTTTCTTGTATTTCTTGTGCATTAATCTGACCATAATTTCCCTGTATATTATGTTCATGTAGCTGAGTTTGTAATTTCTGTTAACTAGATCAAGTTGCCAACTTTAGTTGGTGTGAGCATCACAGTTATCCCAAGTGAGTTTAAGCCAAATACATGCATAGAAAAGGGCCTTCTGTTACTGGAAGAAGACAGTTTTTAGGATATGTGTTAATTTTGGTTTTGTATGTTTAACTTTTATTAAAATAAAGTGTTTTTAAAATCTTGAGGGTGTTTTAACAGAGGGGTGAGGTCTGTAGCTGCTGCCTTGGTGTAGTAAGCTACAAACTTGCACACGTGACTACCATGGAGGAGATGTTGAATCTGTAATAAAGGTTTCCATAAATCCTTCAGTATTCATTAGATGGAAGGAATTGAATCCTGAAGGACCAATGGTTGTGTATGGGATTGTTTGTAAATTAAATTATTCCACACGTTTTGTTAAACTGAAACTTTGTCAGTGATGAGAGTTGGAATTCTTTCTTTTCCCAGCACAGGAAGTTTTTGTTGTTGTTTTTCATGTAGGACAAAAAGAAAGGCAGAGATTGATAGATAAAGGTTTAGACTCAGGATGGAGCTCAGTGGTAGAGTCCTAATATGAGGGCTGGGAGGTATTAAAGCCTGAAAACTCAATAAAATTTTAAAGTAAAAATTCATCGTAGTATTGTTATAACAAGAATATACTAAGAGTTACAAAGAAGTCCTTTGAGTGAAAACACAGTAACTAGCAAGTAGCAAGACACTTGGTGTAATTGGGTGATCCCAGAAAATAGTTTGATACTGCCTTGGTGCTTGTATAGGCAGTTTTGTTGTAACTGAGACCATTCTTAAACAGTGGGCCTTCCTCTGTGTATTTTCCATGAGGATTTTGTCTTAGAAAATGAATAGCAGTGATCTTATAAAATTTGTTCTGAAAATAGGCATGTAGTATGAGATCAGTAGCTCTTGAGATCAAGATGTGGCTTTTGGAATATCTTAGTGTTGATGATGTTGGTATCTTTGGACTGAACTGAAGGTTAACGCTCTGGGGAAGATGAGTACCTATCAGTTTAATGCTAAAGTTGAAATGAAATAACCGTAAGTATTTTACAATATTTGAAATACAGTATTTGAAAATCAAATAGGAGCCCTGGCCTTAAAATGTTTGGATACAAAATTTAATGTAGTTTCCCTATGTCAAAAAGACTTGAAGTTGAAATGGTGACAAAGGGAAATAAAACACTACTTTTTAAGTAGGAATGTTTGCACATACCTTCTCAAAGCTTGATTTTACTTTTGAAGTTGACTAGTAGCCCAATAATTAGTAACCAAAAATATTAACAGAAATCAGTAGATGCTGTCCTAATGAACATGTAGATGTAGAGGCTTATAGAGCATATTACAAAAGCCAAGACTCTAGAACTAGATTGCTGTTTGAATCCTGGCTTACCACTTGTTAGCCAGTATGTGTAATTTCTCATTTTTCTCAGCTCTAGAGTGGAAATAATTGTTTCTTTAGGGTTTTAGAATTATTAGGTATAAAGAGGGACTGTCGCCAGGTGTGGTGGTGCATGCCTTTAATCGCAGAGGCAAGTGGAGTCTCTGAGTTTTGGGCCAGCCTGGTCTACACAGTGAATCCAGGCCACGTTGGGCTACAGGGAGACCCTGTCTCAAAAGACCAAAAATAAAAAATAAAGAGGGACTGTCTTACCTACCTGGCTGTCCAAATATGGTGAGCACTATAGAACTGTCCACCATTGACTGTGGAATGGCAGTGTTGACTGTAGTTGATTTCCTTTAAAGAATTGCTGTTCACTTTATATATAATACCCACAGCTTATGATTTGAAGCACCCAGTTAAAACTGCCATTGAAATGGCATCAAGTAAATCCTTGTAAAGGTTCTTAATTTCACATTAAGAATATAGTTCTTTGTTTTGAGACAGGGTCACCCTGTAGCATCAGCTGGCCTGGAACTCCCTGTGTAGGCCAGGCTGGCCTAGAGCTCACAGAGATCCATCAGCCTTTGCCTCCTGAGTGCTGGTATTAAAGGTGTGCATCACCACACTCAGCCAGATTATAGTTCTTAATGGGAAAGGGAGTAAAAGTTATAATAAAAAGCTTAATGCTGTTTAAAATTAAAGAACTCCTGGGTCTGGGTCCTATCCTAGACTTCCCAGGTCAATGTAAGTCTGCTATAAATGCCATAGCTGATTCTGGTGTGTGTTCTTAGCTGAGAACCATACTGTAGGTTAATGTATGAAACTTTGATTTCTGAAATGAAGAAAAATTACCTTTAGTGATAGCTTTATTAGTCTAATTATGAAAACTAGGCCTCAAAATTAAAATACATCAAATTACCCTAAATGCTTGTTTTTGTCTTAGTAAGGGTGTGTTCCAGTATGCTGTGGTTTTAATGTTGAGCGTTTCCCTTGAAAAACAAGGGCTGTCAATCAGGTAACAAAGGACAGGCGGGGTTTTTTTTTGGGGGGGGGTGAGTGTGAGAGAGAGGTGTCAGTAGGTTAGGAGTTTATAATTTACAATTAGACCTTTTAGAGGTGAAGAATACATTATATAAATTTGGCCAAGAATTTATTCAAAGATTGATTTGGCTTTTTGCCTAGCTTGGATATTAATTGAAATTAAAGAAGGTTGAAAAATCTGTTCAAACCAACAAAGTTTTTATATTTGCTTAAAATACTTACAGAAGTTGAACAAGTTTCTGCAGAATTTATTTGTATTAATAACTATGAAGCAGTCAGCATAAGTAGTAATTTATAAATTCAACAGTAAATGTAAACATTGTATCTAGGATTTGTTTTTCTTTTGGGGGGCATCTTTTTGATACAGAGTCTCCCTGTAGCCCCAGCTGTCCCTTGAATTCACAGAGATCTGCTTGCCTCTGCCTCCTGAGCGCTGGGATTAAAGGCGTGTACCACCATGCCCAACTATATCTAGGATTTTTGAGTTGCAAGTTAAACTGAATTTTTACTGCAGTGGAGAGGAAGAGCATAGCAGGTAGAGTACCAGGTAATTCTATAAACAAACAAAAAGCCAAAGTAATCAAACCCCTTTACTCTTTTTTTTAAAGAAGCATATATATTTGTGTGTGTAGATGTGTTAAGTGGTTCTGAAACTGGTATTGATGAGATGTGCTAAGAATGTTTGGTCTAGCCAAAAGAAACAAAGTTTTCATCTCCATGAGGTTTTTCAGTTGCCTTTTCAGTTTAAAGTATTTATAAAGGTGGTTCTTTTGTGGCTGTGAGTGCAGGTCTGAGAATTAACAGTGGGTCTGTAGTGGTTGGCACCTTAAAAACAGATTTTGGATACTTAACTCTTTTTAGTTCCAAAGCAATAAACACTGGTAGCTTGCTATTGTGCATCTTACCAGTTTATTTTATGAACTCTGTAAGTATAAGTCATTAGAATATTTAATTTTTGTTTCTCCAGTTAAGACTTAAAGATCTGTAGCTAAACTCAGGAAGCCAGGTTGGCCTTTTTTTTAAAAAACAGCTTAATTTCTCAACTTGGGGCCCAGAATCATGGCTATTATTTTGCTGGCTTGATTTCCCATTCTTGGTGAAACTGATTTGTGCTTGTCTCCCCCCCCCCCTCTTTCAAGGCCTGTGTTTACTTTAGCAAGATGCAGTTAATTAGTGACCTCAGAAAAACAATTCAGGCTTGGAGGAAACACTTTGGACTCCATATTCTGGGGACTCTAGAATTGAAGCCCAAGATCTGGAGCAAGGCTAGTCTTTAGTAGATGGTAACTGTCCATTTTCATGGCTCAGAAGTAGCAGGAAGGAGGAGTAAGTATTCCTTTGGTACTTTTGCCTGGACTTTGTTCCTCCAAAAACACCATTAGGTTTATTTAACATAACTTTCCAAGTATGATGAAGCTGCTCTTTTAAGATACAACTGGTCTTTCACATTTACCATCTTTTAATATATATATCAGAAATACTTTTATGACTTTTGTTTTGTGTCCTGGAGTGAACATCTGAAGTAACTCATTTATTTCCTTAGGAGTAGAGACTTTATAAGCATTCTTGATGGTGAAGAGTTACCTCTTCATAGAAGGAACAGAAGATAGTCCAAGTTGTCAGTTGGCAGGTTCCACTGTTCAGACCAGTGTATCATGTAGCCCCAATTGGTCTAAACTCACTATGTAGCAAAAGATGACCTTATACTTCTGATCTTCCTGCCTCCACCCCTCCAGTGCTGGGATTTACAGGCATACAGCATCAGTACCACTTTATGGGATGCTGGGGATCAAGCCAAGGACTTTGTACATGCTAGGTAAGCCATTTTACTAAGCTACATCCCCAGTCCAATTGGCAGTGTTTCAAGTATCATTTGAGCCATTGGTCATTTATGACCAAAAATGGATAAGACAATCAAGAAGTAAAATTGTCTGGAAGTATCTATCTTTTGAGCTGTAAACCATTAGCCAGTTTAAAAGAATGAGCAGAGCTTATGATACAGTTTAGTAGTAGAGCATTTACCTGGCACATGCAGTTTCAAAGGCTCAGCCCCTAGTATCATAAAAGATTTTTGGGGGAAGAAAAAAAAAAAAAAAGCCTATTGTTCAATCTGGTACATGGGCCAAGAAGATTTTTCTTTTCTTGCTGAGGTTAGCATTAAACTAGGGTATTCAGTTATGCAGTGGTGGTTATCAGTGTGTAATATGATCAGCCTCAGGTTGGGCTTTTAAAAAACCAGATAATCATTAAAGCTGGGCTGGAGAGATGGATCAGTGGTCAAGAGCACTGGCTGCTCTAACACAGGACCTGGGTTCAGTTCCCAGCACTCCCATGGTGGCTCACAACTGTTGGTAACTCCAGTTCCTGGGGATTTGATGCCCTCTTCTGACCTCCGCAGGCATTGCATGCACAGGTGCACTTATTGTAATGCAGGCACCTCCCCCCCCATTTAGTCTATAGGATATAAAAACTCAAGGCAGGTGAGTGCAGTCTATAATCCCATCTACTTGGGAGGTTGAGGTGGGAGCATCATGTAAGTTAATTGTAAGAAAAAGTGACCTGCTATGGAGTTGTGTTTATATGAACCAGTATTTAAGAAATGGGCCTTTTCTCTGGGCATGGTGGCACACGCCTTTGATCCCGGCATTTGGGAGGCAGAGGCAGGCAGAGCTCTGAGATCCAGGCTAGCTGGGGTGCAGGGAGATGTTTCAAAAAAGACAGAAAAGAAATTGGGCCTTTTCTAACAAAGTGACTAAAATTCAAGGTTAGGAATGGGGAAAAAATTAGGTTGCATTCATCAAACTCAGCTCTCATCAGTGAAGATTCCTCATGCAACAGAGGGTGATGAACACAAAAAGGCCACACGTAGCCTAAAGTATAGAGAAAAAGACTGCAGAGGTGGGTCCTTGGACACAACTCCTATACTGAATTTCATCCACCCAGGGTTCAGGGACCATTGTGGAAGAGAGGGTTGAAAGATTTTAAGAGCCAGATGCATAATCATAAGGGAATAGTTTTACAGGCTCCTGGGACCTTGCTCATATGAACTTAAAGCAACGGTGACAGTATGCATGAGACCCATGCGAACTCAGACAAAAATCAGCATGGAAATGGGAAAATGGGCTGGAGGCTACAACTTTGTGGAGGAACTGCTGGCAGCTGATCACTGCTGAGTGAGGGAGCATTGATCTATAAAGGACTGACTAGACAGGCTCCAGTGGATGAACTATCAAGGGACACCTGGGTACATAAACTTGGTCTTACCTAACACATGACAAAATTTAAGTCCTTCGGGCAGGATATGGGGGGGGGCGGTTCAAATAGGGAAGGGGGGCTAAATATGATTAAGATGTATGAAACCCACAAAAACACATGTATATAATTGCGTAGGAGCCTGGTCTACATAGTTCCAGGCCAGCTGGGGTTGCAGGAAGACCATCTCAAAATACCAAAAAAATTGAGTAGGGTTGGGAATGTGCTGAGTTGGTAAAATGCTTGCCTTGCAAGCCTGGGGACCCAAGTTTGATCCCTACAATGCTACATACAGGATTCTGGTAAGTACACACCTTTATTTAATCCCAGCACTCAGGAGGCAGAGGCAAGTAGATCTCTGCAAATTCGAGGCCAGCCTGGTTTACATGAGACAAAAGCTAGGTATGGAATGTGCTTGTAATTCCAGAGCTGGGGATTAACAGGAGTATCCCAAGGCTTGCCGGCCTGCTAGCCTCACTTACTTGGTAAGTCCCAGGCCAGTGAAAACATTCTCAAAAAAGATAAAAGGGGCTGGAGAGGTGGCTCAGTAGTTAAGAGCCCTGGCTGCTCTTGTAGAGGAACCAGGTTTGATTCCCAGCACCAACATGATGGATAACAACCTTTTGTAATTCCAATTGCAGATTTGACACCCTCTTCTAGCACTGCAGGACAGGTGCATTTACATGCAGGCGAAACACTCATACAATACCCCTTCCTCAAGAAGAAGATGGAAGGGGCCTGAAGAATGATGCCCAAGGTGGTTCTCTGGCCTACACATGCAGGCACACCTGCACACACATGAACACATGTGAAAAACTAGGGCATACTTCATACTCCCAAATTTCTGAGGGTATGGGACTAATTTGCACCTGTCAGTTTAAACCCTCACATTTCAAGACTGAGGTAGTAAATTGTACCAACTATAAAGGAGGAAACAGGCTCCATGAAGAAATTAAGTAGTTTGCCCAGGGTCTGTCAAATGTTGGAGGTGAGATTAAAACGTAAAGCACTTATTTTATCATGTTAGGCTCTTTTGGTAGGTATGCTGGGAATATGACTTTGGAATATTTTTTAGGTAGGAGGATAAAAGGAGAAAGGTGGTGGCTTCAAGTGAAAGAAAAAACCCTAAAAGGTTAAAACATTTCCTCAGGTTTATAACAGGAAGCATTGTGGCTGCTGTTTTAAAAATCGTTCTAAAAGCAGGCATCATCACGGAGGTTAGAAAAAAAAGTTACCATATAGTTCCCATACCTCTCTAAAACAGAACTGAGTGAAAATTACTTCATCAGAATCTGTTGGTAACATGAACTAGTATAGGGTTTACCTCTTCATATAAGAACCACAGGTATTTTTATTAGAACAGTGCCCTAAATAAAGTCAATAGACTAAATGAGAACTTGCAGTCTTGTTTCCACAGTTTGCATGAGTGTAGCCAGAGAGATTCCCTGAAAAAGTTAACAGATCAGATAGTAAGAATGACAGAGATCTTTGTGTCCTACTTAAAAGCAGCTATCAAGTACATTAAATATGGCAATCAGGCAGTAAGTAGACATTTACATTTTAGAATAGGAATTGTTAATTCATGCTGTCGAGTCAAGTGTGGCGGCACATGCCTTTAATCCCAGTACTCTGGAGGCAGAGGCAGGCAGATTTCTGAGATCGAGGCCAGCCTGATCTACTTAGGAACTTCAGGCCAGCTGGGGCTAAATAGAGACCCTATCTCAAAAAAAAAAAAAAAAAAAAAAAAAAAAGAATCCTGTCATTAGTTCTGGACTTTTGATTTAGTAGCAACATATAAAGGGTGTGGACACTTGTAATTTTGCCTTCATGGAGAGGATGTTACAAAAATAACTCATATTCATTATTCAGTTTTTATTTATTGTAACTTTTGTGTCTTCAAGTTAATTTAATCTTTTAAAAAGTTAATACTTAATCCCAAAGAAAAACAAGCCCAGGAAGTAGTTTAGGGGGCAGTTGATATATGTACAAGTTTACAAAGGCTCCAACCATCCTGTATATACGCAAAGTGGCAGCACATAAAAGTTTGCCTGAATGATCTTCGAATTCCAGTACTGAGCCAAAAACTCCTTTTCACTTGGGCAAGTGTGAAGGAAGCAGATGTACAGAGCAGCATCTTACCTGGCCAGGAGTGAAATCAGAAATAGTTTATCTCCACCACAAAAATGAATTTGCTTGCTTCATGTTTTGATTTTTTTGTTTTGTTTTTTTTCCTCAAGCCCCCAGCACCTGAAGTGTGGCAAGTTTCTGTAGTGGGTTTCTAAAAGCATGCAGTTTTTCAACACACTTCTATTTCAAAGATTTTCTCATCCTCATACACAGCACAATCAAGGAAAAAGTACTTGGGGGGGGGCACACAGGAAGAACATGAGTGAGTGAGTTTGTAAGCCGAGGCCTTATGTATGACCAGAACAGTACATTTCATACATGGAAATGGTGTTGTTAAAGTGCTGCTCACAGAGATCGTTCTAACATTAACACACAACTGCACTGCTAAATATGGTTGTCTTTATTCTCTTTTTTCCTTGCCCAGCCCTATCTAAACATAAAATAAAACTACAGGACTGAAATTAACAACCCATTAAAATCAGCAATAAGTTATGAAAATCATAAAGCTTTTTTAAGTAATTAAGGGTAGTTAAATTATTTAAAGAATACAAAGTTCAAACAGCTGGGGGTAGGTCTCCAGGAAGGCTTCCCAGGGTAAAGGAGAGGACCAGAGGGAAACCTTAAGAGTTTGAAAGACAAAGGGAACAAACACATGACATCAAAGTGCAGGCGAGAAATTTCACTTAGAAGAAAAGAACATTTCTGAAAATATTTATCAGAGCAACAATAGCACCTGCACAGTGGCTTGTGGGAGAGGAGAACGCCTGTGGGAAACAGAAGCAAATCTTCACAATGAGACAAGTGCTGAACTTAACTATGTTAACTATGATAGTGTGTCTACCATGGGTATCAGATGGTTAAAAGCTGGTAAAAGTAATGATCCTAAAGGAAAACAAAAACAGCATTGACCTTTTTCTACCCAGCCCAAACCTCATTCATTCTGTGCACTACAAAGAGTGAGGTGTGAGGTGTTTTATCATTATCAAATGCTGCATCAAAATAGATGATTTTTTTCCCATGTGTTTTTTCCACTATAAAAGACATCTATGTTTACTTATGGACAAGCTTTAAAAAGATGTCATTTTGGTTTTCAACACATATAAACAGTTATCAAAATCTCAAAAATGCTGCCATAGCTCAGACCTTGGCCTGCTAAACTGTATACCCAACTCTTCAGATCCTCACAGACATAGAGGCACGTGGAGCTTTTTTCTTCTGGCCCCCAAACCATACTCATAGGCCTTGTGTGATACAGGCTGTCATGCATGGGTCACCCCTACATTGCCTAAGAGTGATGAGCTGGAAGTTGGGTGCCCTAGTGCTAACAAGGCAGGATAAGGTTAGCTTGCTTAGCATGGAATCCAACAGAAAGCTGAGCTGCATGATGATCTCTCAAAAGGCTTCATGGGAGTCTCTCCTTTTGTAGAGCATGAAATGAGCTTTTTTATTTTTTAAAAGAATTGGATCATCCACAGGCTTCATGATAAACTGTCTTTGAGGCTTAGTTTTAATAGCTCTTTAGCTATCCAAGATTAATGCCTGATTATCTTTGTCTCTTCCTTACTGTAAGTTTAATTTTGTTTCTAGAGCCAAAAAGCCCAGGAAGGGGTCATACCCCCACCCTTAAATGTCTACTCAAAGCAGCATGAGCAAACTGGAAAAGGAGCAGAACATCCACTGTCCTCTTTCAGTGAACTCGATAATTTCACACGAGTTTTCTGCTGCCATTAGAAATTGTATTTTTTCCAATATGAATATTTGTTCTGCTGGGGAGGCTCTACCCCACTTTGTTAAGTATTTGCTTAAATACAGGTCTTTTGACCCTTTTGTTCAAGTATAGTTTTATTTAAAGAGGAGACTGCATCATGAACCCAATTTAAAGAGACTGTACTGAATTGGCCCAGTGAATATTCCGCCCTGCACTGTATGCCATGCTGGGGTCTAGGAAGTGAAAGGAAGTTTGACACTGGCACTGGAGTAACCCTCGTCACTCCCAATACTCTGCAGGCTGCTGTGGTCATCAATGTCACTGATGCTGGTGGTACTTATATTGTCCACTTCTCCATGGGAGAACTCTGTGCTTTCAACATCCACTTCAATCTCCTCTGCCAAAAAGAAAAAAAAAAAAGAGCATTCATAATCTGTATGTGCACTTTCAAACAATGTAAAATAAATGTTATACTACAAGCTTATCAGTGATCTCTGGAAATCATGGAATTTAAGTTGAAGAGACTATTTTCTGCAAAAGAGAATTCTGGTATATAGTGGTGGTCTTAATTTAGGCAGCAAGTTTGCTAAAACCCTTTGACGCCAGTCCGTCTGGACCTCCCACTAAAGCACTCCGCCTATTTGGGAATTAGTGCTTAATAATAAAAGATCCCAACCCCAAGTGGTTAAACAACATCTGTTTTCCATTAAACCAAAAACTAATTCTCAGTGCTGTTTATTAATCAGGGTTGCTTTAAGGAGGGGCGAGGGGGGGAAAATAAAAATAAGAAAACTAGAAAACTTATCCATCTCAACCTTTAGTGGTATCATTCTACACACAGATCTATAGACTTCTACAATTTATCAGAATTATGAATGTTTAGTAACTAAGTCAACCATAAAGTAGATTGGAGGGGTTTGCTTTAGATTTTCTAGTATCAAGCCTTTTTTCTCTCTGTTTTTGAATGTGTGTGTGTTGCACATGAGAGAGAGACAGACATGCTTGCAACTGAACCTAGGTCCTTACGATGGGCAAGTGAGCAGCCCCAAATACAGCTTGAAATAAACACTAAATATATAATAATCCTGGCTATCAACAGATACCCTATTAAATACTATACAGTCACCAATAATACGCCACAGTACACATTTTAAAAACAATAGGCTTAGTCAAATACTGTTTTTTTTTTCCCCATAAAAAAAAGAATGAAAATTCAGGATTTTTCAGTCTTCTGTCTCAAAGTTTCACATTTCAATCATAAAACCTGAATGGCAGAATGTTGACAGCTGTTAGAGCTAACTAATGGGCACACACATGGACATTTTGATTATCCTCTTTTCTGTACTTCTGAGTATGTTCTGAAGGTTCCATCAAAAAGAAAAAAAAATCAGACGTCAAAACAAAAGTGTTGCTTTTCTAATATTTTTGAATTGGCAAGATTTCAAGAACTCTGCTTTCCCAAGTGTCAGTTTAAATTTATGAGTGTTCAAGTCTGGGATTTTGTGATGTAAGGGCTGACGTGGTGGGGGCTGCAGATGAAAAGATGAATAAAATTCAGACCTTTTTTGGTTGATTTCTATTCTGTCAAAGACAAAGGTTCTAGAACATGAAAGGAGGAGTGGTGTGGTACTTTAAAATGCAAAGATCAAAATTAGTATCATCAGCAATAAATATCAATGTAACTTCCCCATAATGAACCAAAAGGCAGTGTCAATGTATAATGAACCAAAAGGCAGTGTCAATGTATACCCTCAAACTAATAATTTAAAAATATTAAATTCAAATTGAGAAACACTATATAAACAGATTGGCCAGTATTCAAACTACTTCAGAAGACATTAACCACTAAATTTGAAAAAAAGTTTATTAGTTACTTAAAAATATTATAGTAATGTTAATTTCTTGGCTTCAATAACGTGTCATATAAGGGGACATTGGATGAAGGGTAAATGAAAATTATTTTCTAAACTTCTGTAAGTCTATTTCAAAATGGAATTTACATATGTATACATCAAAAAAATTACAGTTCACAAAGACACTTCTAGACAATGTGACGTATAAAACCTACAGTGGGGCTGGGGTGCAGCTTATGGTAGAGCATCCTTACTGGCCTCCCACATGTTCGACCCTGGTTTTGATCTCCAATACCAAAACAACAAAACCTAGACTGCTACAGCGCTGGCTAAAAAGCAAGCAAATACAGTGTGTGTGCTGATCATCCCTCCCTGAATCCAGATAGAGATGCTCACTGTTTCATTAGAGAAGAGACACTGCCTACCTCGTTCTGAATCAGAACGATCTGAAGAAATAGTTGATCCAATGCTGTCCATTCGTATTCGTTCCATCTCTTGAGGACCCTGCAGCTGTTCCAGTCGCCGCTTTAAAAATCTCTGTTCTCGTTCCAAGTTCTCAAGCTGGTGCTGGCTCTTCCTTTCAGCTTCTTCAAGTTTCTAAAATGATGAAATTTTATTTCTATTTGTGTATAGTCCAGTCCAAAATAATAAAACTGATTTCTACCTAACATCTTAAAACATTTTTTTCTTTAGCAGGGAAAATGTGAATGGATATACATACGTGTGTGTGTGTGTATTATATCCTGTATATATAAAAATATACATGTTCTTTTTTTTTTTACAAAAATAGTCTTTTTTATGTATGAACGCTACACTACTTGAACAAGACAGAACTGTAAGTTTATGACTGAGATATGGTGGCACATGCCTTTAATCCTAGCACTCAGGAGGTAGAGATAGGCAGATCTTGGTGATATCAAGGCCAGCCTGGTCTACATAGAGAGTTCCAGGTAAACTGGAGCTATAGGGAGACCGTGTCTTCAAAACAACAACAACAACAAAAGTCTATGAAAAGTAATCTCCACAAAAGAGAAACCTTCTGCAGTATGGTATTTGATGGAAAAATACCGAGGGATACAGCCAAACAAAGTCATCTCCACAAGAGGGCACAACTGCCTGCCTTCTGGGTATCAATAGTAAGGGTTATTTTTGTAGCATTTTCATCTCCAAATGGCCACGCTGTCAAAACAATTTCATTTAATGGGGTTATGTTGCTCCATCAGATAAGCTGACCTAAGTTTTCAAAAATATTTCTCTAGAGGTCAGTTTTGAAGGAAGGTATAAGTTAGCTGTACAAATACAAACAGAAATCGCTGCTGATAATTAAATCAGGACCTAGAGAATGATGCAAATCTAAAAGTAAAATTCTCACCTTGATGTGTGCTTTGGCTTTGTTGAGCAAACCAAGTGTTGTATGCCTGGTGCAGTCTGGTCCTAGTGGAATCAGAACTTTTAAGCGTTCTAAACACAGGCGCAGATGAGCTCGTCTAAGACAAAAAAATGTCAAATCAGCACAGATTGGATACTTTACTAGAAGCACAAAGTCTGTCTAAAGAGTAATTTTCAATTATTCAGCCCACAATCATGTTTCCTTCCTTGTTCTTCAAAAGGTCCTCAGGTGTAGGGTACCTCTATTTCAGTCTGCACTTCTGTTCTCTGGGGATGCAAGTTACTCCATATTACGGTAATCTGTCAGTAGACTTTTCTAGTCCATCCCACAAACTCCCTACTGTACTGTTAACGTGAAGAAGTATACTACAACAATTCTACTTGGCTTTCTGAATGCCTGAAACCACAGGCTGGGGTAGGGGTTTCAGCTATGGTACCTAAAGGAGATGCAAAATGCTCCCAGTTCCCATTTCCTTCCACCTTTTAATCACAGACAAACCCACCGTGCTTCTCTGTGACTGGAGCCATCCTACAGTGTTGTATTAGGTTGAACCACATGAACACTTCCTTATCCTGAATCATTTCATACATGTAAAAATGACAATTTCATATATGATCCAGCAAACAAAATTTTGTGACTAATCAGCATGGAGTTAGACAAATATGTGGTTCACTCTAGCCACTGAAACAACCCATGAGGTGACCCTGCTTCCTATCTTAAGTGTACTAGTGCTCAGTTTTATTTCTTTTCCTCTCTTCCACTCTCAAGACTTGCCCTAGATTTTCTACATAAGGAAAATAGGTGATGGAATTATTTACTCAAAGTCATTGCATTCTCTGATGCATCATTTCATGGGAGAATCAGAGGAAATTTTTTTTTCCTGGAAATGGCTAACAGAAACCGCTAGGGTTTACCATCCCTAAACTACTACCATGTATATAATATCATTCTAAAATACTAGTCCCCACGTTTGATTCTGTGCTTCATAAAGTATAATTGAACAGTATACAGTATATCTAAAAAGAAAATACAGATATGTGTTCCTTCAAGAGCTATACATGAACTTTTAGCAACAGCTTCAACTGCATCGGGAACAGAACAAATCCTCCATTTTCCTCTCAGATGACGAAAGAAGACTAAAATGGTGTCTTTAGCTCACTCTGTCTTAATACACAAGAAATGATGTCAAGCGAAACTTTCAAATGCTAGCAATTTAAAAGATGGGTAGGAGAAGGTGATAAGTGGCTAATTATGTCACTGACAAGCAAGGATGATTAAGGGTAGTGAGGGCAGAGGTTTAGCTGATGTATTTATTGTTAGAACCGTTTCAGCACCCACAGACCCAGCTGCAATTATAAAGTTCTGCCTGGAATTTCCATGCTAAATCTTTATATTGAGTTCTTCATCAAGTCTAACAATTAATTCTAGGCTCAAACCAGATGAGCTTGACTTAGTTAAAAGAATGTTTTTATTTCTGTTTGAAATGCTAATTATTTCCAAATTAACAATTTCAGTCACTCTACTATGCTTCTACCTAAATCTCTTAGGTGGGGAATCTTGCATGATTAGATTGATCTTGCTAAGCAGACCAAAACAACAAAACACAAGGTGAAAAGTACCTTTAAGGTCTTCATTAGGGTCACTGCGGTATGTGTCTAACTATACTCATATGACATGGCTTGAGGTAGGAGGAGACTGGTGGTTTTCTTCATAATAATTGGAGGCTCTACCCTGAATTCAGCCTTCTACAAAAGTAAACAAAGCAACTAGTAAAATTAAAGAAGCATGTTATAAGAATAGCTCTTGTAATTTTGTTCAAATTACCTAATTCCAGAAATTTAGCATATGCAGGGAATTATGTTTTACATAATTACATAATTTACATTTTATTTTTTAAAACTTTAAACTGGGGCTGGAGAGATGCCTCAGCAGTTAAGAACACTGACTGCTCTTGCAGAAGACCTGGGTTTGAATCATAGCATATCACCTACATGGCAGTTAACAACCATCTGTAACTACAGTTCCAGGGGATTTGACACCCTCTTCTGTCCTCCATGGGCACTGTACATACATGCAGGCACAACACTCATATGCGTAAAATAAATTAATTTGAAAAATCCCTTCAAACTGGTCTTTATTAGTTTGACATTGAGAATGAAAAGGTAAGCTGGGTAGGGTGGATCTCTTTGAGTTCCAAGTCAGTCAGAGCTACATAGTGAGACCCTGTCTTTTAAAAAGTGGGGGTAGGAGTACCTGGCGAGATGGCTCAGCTGTTAATTATAATTATAATTATAAAGGCATAGGTCACACCAAGAAGGCTTCGTGGAGGTACCATGTCCACGAAGGCCAGTGACACCATTCTCCATGCTTTGTAAATAGAGTCCTCCAAAAGAGATACCAGTATGAAGGGTGAGCAGTGGGTGATGCCTGTTCCTGAGGATAGAGGTGTATCTGTGGGAGCTAAATGTCATTTCCTTAGTTTTTGTACTTATAAGTGAAATGGACTCCCTCCCTCTTTGCTGCATCTACTGCAAGAATGAAGACCATCCTCAGTAATCAGATCGCTGACATTCCAGAAAATGTTGACATCACCCTAAAGGGATGCACAATTATTGTGAAGGGTCCTAGAGGAACCCTCTGGAGGAACTTCAATCACATCAATGTAGAATTCAGTCTCCTGGGAAAGAAAGAGGCTGTGGGTAGACAAATAGGGGAACAGAGAGGAACTGGCCACTGTACTATCTGTAGCCACGTCCAGAACATGATCAAGGGAGTTACACTGGGTTTCTGTTACAAGATGAGGTCTATGTATGTTCATATCCCTATCAACGTCCTTATTCAGAATAGATCTCTAGTTGAAATCTGAAATTTCTTGGAAAAAATACATCCACAGGGTTTGGATGAGGACAGATGTTGCTTGTTGTTTCTCAAGCCCAGAAGGATGAATTAATCTTTGAAGGGAATATTAAACTTATTTCAAATTCAGTGGCTTTGATTCACTAAGCCACAACAGTTAAAAGCAAGGATACCCAGGAAATTTTTGGATGGTGTCTATGTTTCTGAAAAAGGAACAGTGCAGCAGGCTGATGAGTAAGAGCTCAGTTATCCAGCTTCAGAAACAAGACCCTGGATTACAGGAACTCTTCTGTCACAATAAAAGACCTCTGCTGATTTGGGGAGGGGCGGGGCGGGAAGGGTGGGGGAAGGGAGGGGAGGGGAGGGGAGTAAAGTGGGCATTTGGGAAATAAATGACAAAGGTTTAGTGGTAGTTGTAGTCCACCAGCTGACCAAGTACAGCTAGCTTTCCAGACTTCTACCTCAAGAATGTAGCTTCCATATGTGTTTACATGCCACTTCCTTCCAAGAGCAATGGACATTCTCTGATTATAAACTTGAGGTAAATCACATTCTCTAATGTGCACATTCTCTTCTCCAGCAAATTCCTAGAACAAGAAATATAGGGCGAATTCTTCTTCCCTTAGCACACTGCTGCTCTGTATCCTTTCCCCATAGTCTCCGTGTGAACCAGATTGCAAGCTCAACCACCGGTGACCTAGAAAGGCCTATCTTTTGATGCCATCTGGACTTTTCTTTTCTTGCCTTCATTCTCATGGGACTGGCAAGGGGTTGCCAAAGCACGGGTTGTAAGACTTTGGGAAAGGAAAGAAGACGAGGCACAGAAGGTTTGGTTTGATTTGAAAATCCATATTCACTGAGGAAAGAAAGCAAATATGCAATGATCTTTTTCAAAGTATCCAAGGAGAGGAGCTGACATAATAAAGATTTATGAAAAGCATGGTCCTGCATCTCATAGTACATAGTTGAAAAATTACACTTGATGGAAAATGATTTTTTTTTAATCTTTTAAACTTGGGGCTGGAGAGATGGCTCAACAGTTAAGAACACTGTCGCTCTTGTAGAGAGCTGGATTTGGTTCCCAGCACCGACATGGTGGCTAACAACCATCCATAACTCCAGTTACAGGGGATCAGGCAAAACACTCACACACATAAATTTTTAAAAATCTTTTAAGCTCCTAGTTAGCATTTACTTAATTTTTATTTAACACACGGATATTCTTTTAACACATGGTTAGCTCAGAACTATAATGATAAAATCTTTAAGTTAGCATGAATGACAGTAAAAGAAAGTTAGGATTAGATACTGTGGCAAGGGGTTGACCTGTGAGAAAAATCCAGTCTTCTTGCTAATACAGAAGGAGATACCAGTGTACTTTTATTTTGAAAGACACTTTGAAGTTTGTTTTAAAATGAGACTTAAAAGTGCCAATTCCTAGCCAACAACCCTATTACAAAGGTCCTATCAAAACTGCTCACATCCTCAAAACCAGCAAGCCCTTTATGGGAAAAAGAACAATTAGCATCTGTTTGGCTATTATTTTGGTAGAGTGGAATCACTGAAGGAACCAACATGCTTTTGATTTCAAGCCCTGTAAACTTTCCTGCTAAACTGGGGTATTACAAAACATGAAAGGAAATGATTTTGCTACAAAATGTGTAAGTCTATTAAAGTACAGGTGGATCAACTATAAGCAGCACACACTGTTGTGGGAGGGGAGGAAGAATTCCCTTTCAGAAAAAAACAAGTACCATTAGATGGTGTTTTTCAGTTCTGCTGTTTTTCAAGTTCTCTTTGGAAACTCTAATCCCCCTGCCCAACAATAAGAAATCTAACCCTGCGTGGCCCCACAGACAGTCCATTGGCTGATGCCCTCGGAGGCATGGTCCTTCATTGGAACTTCCTTGTCTTTCATTCCTCCACTACGGGACACCAAGACTTTGCCAAGTAACTAAATCAAAATGGAAAACAAGTCAAGTGATAGGGACAGTGCTTATATTTTCCTCTCTGCTGCACGTGACACAATGGGCTGGGAGTCCTCCCATGAGCCACATTCTTCAAAGCGGCACTGGCTCCTGGCCAGCTTCTTTTCTCTACACTGCTGCACAGACAGCAGTGAGTGGCTTATCCTCCACCTTCTATACACCAAAGCTGCTCTAAAATCTCATGTATTGAGAATCTCTAAAGATATACAAAAATCTGTCTGCCTTCTTTTAGGAAAATAGTATTTAAAATGGATTCAAATAAGTCAAGCACATTGCTTGCTGTTCATGGAGTTTACTTATGAAAACATGCACGATCATACCTTGTTGTTCAGCTTATTCTGTTTATGAAACAAGGAAGCTATAAAATGGCATTTGGTAATTATGTTTCACCTACAACCTACAAGATCTACTTCACAGAAGTAAACAGACTATTAATTCCCAGGTAGGAACTTGGCAAGTGGGATTCCCTAGAGTCAGACCTCACAGTGGTAGTCATGGGACTCCATGACAACAAACATAAAAACAAGAGCTGGGACCCTCTTTTTACTTTCCAAAAGGAAACTGCTTTCATTTAATAGTCTTCTCAATTGATATAAAATAGCCAAGTAGGAATATCAGCAAGTACTATAATGAAGTCATAATTTACACACGTTCACAAATATATATATAATATACTTTATATAAACTATAAAATTTTACTGTTGCCAGGTGTGGTGGCACACGCCTTTAATCCCAGCACTTGGGAGGCAGAGGCAGGCAGATCTTTGTGAGTTTGAGGCCAGCCTGGTCTACATAGTGAGTTCCAGGACAGCTGGGGCTACAAGGAGACCCTGTTTCAAAAAAAAGACAAAAAAAAATTTTTTTTACTGTCACATTGTCAACTTTGACATGAAATATATACTGTAACTGGCTACACAGTTTAGGCTATGCTCAAATTCATGATCCTTCTGTCCCCATACCCTTGTCCCACCACGGGAACCACTAAATCCAGCTGCAAAGTCTTTTAAAACCACTTACTTCCAATAAATTTAAGCAGTTCAGAGGGTAAGCTATGTACACCTAGTGGTATTCATCACTGAGCCAAGGGTATTTGGTGCTCTAAGACTAAATATGATATCTTCCAGAAGACATATTTTTTAAAAATCTGGACAAACCCATTGTTTTATGTAAAAACAAGCATGCCCAATGCAAATGTACTTCTAAAATAAAAGAATCCAACAAATCAACTTCATATTATTTCATATACTTCAACACCTTCAGAAATCTATGTTAGAACTGCAGAAGTAAATCACAAGTCGAGCTTTGGACTTTATAATATCATTTCTGACTCACGGCTGAGATTACGTCTCGTGAAGATTTGGAGATGGGGAAGAATGGACGGGAGCAGGCATGGGAGGATATGGGAAAGAGGATGTTAGTGGGCAAGGAGACACAAGAGAGGAGACAGAGTACGACATTAGGACAAAATTTTAATATATTCTCTTTTCAAGAAACAGATTTCATGTAAGCTGAATGTTAGTTAGCTTCTACTACTTGGACATAAGAAGAACACGAAGTGCCCCTCAGCCAAACGATGATCAGTAAACAAGCCCTGCCCTATCTGATGCCACTGAGCTAGATACTATGAAGTTTTAAAGTTGCCGATGGTTGTCTTTACCTCTTTGAAGACTGTAATTTTGCTCTCTGCCCCTTCCAGCCCCATTTCCCATTACTCTACACCCTTGCACATCTCTTCTACACTCAAATGTTTTTATACTTGCCGATAACCTGGAATGCCCTTATCTCCACTGTCCAACTGGTAGGCATTTAACACGGTTTTGTGTCTGAGACAAGGTCTTGCTATGTAAATCAGGTTGACCTCTATCTCTCTCAGCCCTCAGTCTCCCAAATGCTGGGATTACAGGTGTGTGCCACTACATATAGCCCTCTGTCATATTTTTCGGCCCACATTTAAACTGTCTTTCATGAGGACTTCCTTTTCCTACATCTTCAGATAATTAGTAATTTATTTTTATACTAGTCACATTGTGTTTTAATTGAGAGTAAATATATACTTTTATCATTTCAGTTTTTCCAGGATCAAACAGAAAGGGTAGCATACAGTAGGGAGAAGAGATATAACATCATTTCCAGTGGGTCTGGGATTCTCTAGCTCATTAAAGTTGACTTAGCGTTAATTCTAGAGTCTCTAAGTAGTATAATCACATGCCAAACCAGCATTTGTGAGAAATCTGCCTCTGAATTCCAAAACCCTAAGCCAGCTGTGTTACTTTTGATGCAGCTATGGTCTCCAGTGAATGTTAAGGTGTGTCCTACCAAAGAAACTAGAGAAACTGATAGCTCAACTTAACTCCTGATTAGAGTTGATGTCTCTTTTAATAGTGAAGTAAAGGGTTTAAGAATTATATCCATAACATGGGCTAGAGAGATGGCTCAGCAATGAAGAGCACTTACTACTCTATAAGAAGACCAGAAGTTCAGATCCCAGCACTTACACCTGCAGGTTCATAAGTGCCTGGAACTCAAGCTCCAAGGGATCCAATGCTCCCTTCACGTCTCTGTGGGCACCCCCATATAAATTTGTTTTTAAATTGCATCCCTGACAGCAGAATGATTTTATCAAAGTATTTACAGTATTAAGAGTCTAGAACAACACCAAATTATATTCAGAACTAAAAAAAAATTTTTTTTGAGACAAGGTCTCCCTGTAGCTCCAACTGGCCTGTAACTCACTATGTAGACCAGGCTGGCCTTAAACTCACAGAGATCCACCTGTCTCTGCCTCCTGAGCGCATGCACCACCACACCCGGCTCAGAGCTAAATGTTTTTTCCACACCCAGCTCAGAGCTAAATTTTAAAAAAATCATCCCCCCCCTTTTTTTTTTGTCAATTTCAACTTTCTGATCTCATACATTCTAGAAAGTGAAAAATGTGACCTAACTTTAAAAACTGAAGTTCAAGGGCTGGAGAAATGGTTCACTGGTTAAGAGCACTTGCTGCTCTTTCAAAAGACCTGGGTTGAGTTTCCAGTATCTACATGGTGGTTTACAAACATCTGTAACTCCAGTTCCAAAGGATCTAATGTCTTTCTCTGGCCTCCATGAGCACCAGGCACAAACTTACATGTTTTTAAGTGTTTTACATGCAGACAAAACACTCAGACATAAAATAAGAACAAATACATTGTAAAAATAAATTTAAGTTCCAGTAGTAGTAGCAATTAAAAGTATAATGATAGGAAGGCAGCCTCAGGAAAAAATAGAAAAAAAATAGCTAAGAAAACCCAGGTGTCAGATGGAAGTCTAAAAATAAAAAAATTCAGGATCTGGAGAGATGGCACTGTGGTTAAGAGCACTTTCTACTCTTGCAGAGGGCCCAGGTTCAGTTCCCAACACCTACATGGTGGCTAACACCCATCCTTTACTCCAGTTCCAGGGGATGCAACAACGTCTTCTGGCCTCCACAAGCACCAGGCACACCTGCAGTACCATTACATATATTCAGGTAAAAAACACTCATACACATAAAAAAAAAAATCTTAAAAAAAGAAAGAAAGAAAAGCTCTCAGCACCCAGGCGGCAGAGGCCAGGAGATCTCTGTGAGATCGAGGCCAGCCTGGTCTACATAGTGAGTTCCAGGCCTGTTGGAGCTACAGGGATACCTTGTCTCAAAAAAAAAAAAAAAAAAAAAAAAAGAGGGAGGGAGGGGGAGACTGATTCCATGAGGCAAAGGAGGAAAAAAATAAAACCCTACAGCTTTAACATTAACTTAAATGAGGGTCACAAGCTCCCTGATTACTGATCAGCTTAAGACTAGTGGGTGCAACACATAACTGATTCTTTTTATTGTTTGTATTCATCTTTAAGGAAAACTTAACTTTGTTGTTTGGGTTTCCTGAGATGGGACTCTCAGTATGTAGTCAGGGCTGACCTGGATCTCACTATCTTCACAATGTCCCAAATGTTTAGCTTACAGATTTAAGCCACCATGCCTGGCTTAAGACTTCACTTTTGACAGCCTGTCCAGTTTGCAAAAAGATTAAGGTTTCCATCTAGTTCTGGAAGCATACGCTCTTCATTGGAACTCCTACAAGGAATCTCCAAAGTGACTTTAACAGAAACTGCTCACTTGATGTTCACTCTGTGCTAATTTAGTTTCTACACACATATTCCCTCTCTTATCTGTTTAAGGGTTTGTTTTTTTAAAAACAAAAACAAAAACAAAAACTCATCATTCATTCAACATATTTCTTCAGTCACACAAGAACTTTCTGTATTCCAAGATTCAAGGTCTGGGAAGTAGGGCTACATCACTAGAGAAAACAGTGGCAATTTGTTCTAAATAGAAAATAGCTGATTTTCTTTTGGCAACTCTCCAGGGATTTGGGTGGAGGGAAAGGACACTCCTCTCTGGAGAGATCAGGCTCTGAACCTGGACTACTGTCAGAACTTAGCTGTGGGTGGGAGAGAATTTTTTTAATTATCTTTCCCATCAGTTTGGAAACAGATGAAAGATTTCTGCCTTATTAACAGTTTTCTATTCCTCAGTCTTTTGTTGGTGTTCATCCCTGTTCTGGCAGCCCCCATTGGCTGATTTAATGGTACCAAGGGGCTGAGAAGTATTACTGTCCAAAGGAAAAAGCATTCTCTCACAAGGACTGGGAAGGCAATCTGCAATCACAACAGTAGCTACTTGTTAATTTTCTATTTGAAACACAGTGATGTCAATAGCATTGTACCCTGCCAGCAACCATGGGGTAAAGTACATTTTGAAACCAAAACAAACTTCCTACGTGCTGGCAAGTTAGATGTGAGCCACAGTGATAACATGCTGTAAAATACTGCTTCACTTTAAACACAAAATGCACACACAAATTACATCTGTTTTTTAAAGACATTTATGAAGGGTGGTGTGCAATTGTTTTACTTTATCAAAAAATTTTCCAGGATGAGAGAGAAATTAAGAAATACTGTTGTTTCTCTTGATAGAATGGTGGTCCTACACAGCACAAACACCCTTGAAGAATGCTTTGAAATGTAACTGTTCATTTAGAAGCATGAAATGAAAACGGCAAAGTGTGTCTAAAAATGGCCCCACTCATCAGATGTGATTAGTATTTTTTGAGGGGGTGTGTAGTTGTAGGAGGAAAGACACATTTTATTAAATGGAACAAGAACAAGCCTAAGGATAATGCACCCCTAGAAGGTGGATGTTCGGTTTGCACTGAGTAACCTGAACTGGAAAGCCGAGCAGCAGTGAGAGCCACGCTTCCTCCTAGCAGATGGCAAGTGGTCTGACAGTGCTGAACATCCGCCAGTCCAGTCAAGTCATCCAGGGATTATTTTTAAAGTCTCATTTTAGCATAATTTTCCCAAAATCAAAATGTTGTGGTTTTGGTTTTTGGTGAAGAGGGAGATGAAATTTGGGGCAGGAAAAGGACAACATACAGCAACTGTTGGCAAATGTGTTCTGTTTAATAAACTTAAAGCGTTCCTCGGTCACTTGGAAGCTCTAGGAAAATAAAATTCACAGAACGAAAAATATGCCACAGTCTTGGTAATGACAAGAGAACTGATGTTCTGGCATATGATTTATTTCTAAATGACTTAGCTGTCTGAGCTTTGTCTTTACTATACTATATTGTGTTTTCCTGACCACAAAGAGCCCAAATGAAGGGTATTTTTAATCATTTCTGGAGGCGGCCTAGCACAGCAGAACACCTGGCAGCACACAAGCTCCCGTGATAAGGCAGACATTCTGTCAGTGCTGGATGGGGAACTGACAGAGAAGTGTTTTTACAGCAAGTAGAACGGAAACATGCCTTTAAAACTACTTTATTTTATTTTTTTAAACTATTTTATTTTTTTAAAAACTTTTTTGAAAGGAGAAAGGTGTTAATGAATTTTAACAATTACAATGGTCACCTAAAAGATAAACTTTAAATTAAAAACATTTTTCAAAGTGTAGTATTTTAAAACTGTATTTTGACTTGCTTCTATTTATATTTGTCTGAATCTTAGTTTCACGGTCTCCTGGGAAAGCTCAGAAAATGTGAAATGACAGAGGGATTAGAACTCTAGTATTAATTTTATATTCTAGCCTCAGCTCAATGTTATTAGTTTTCTGTACAAAGTCTGCTTTATGAGTAACACTGTCCTTTTTCCTTAGTTTTATTTATTTTTAATTAACCAATAATAATTGTACACTTCGATTTCATTGATAGCTCTGGAAAACAATCTACAAAAATGTATGTAATTTCATGGACTTGGGGAAAAGGAAGAGCCAGGCTGAGGGAACGATGCTCCATTCTGTTACCTTCACCAGTGAAAATCTTGGCTATTCACAACAGCAGGTGACAAGGCTCTCTTGTTTAACTGTCCCAACAACAAGAACATAAAGACTACTGCTCCAAGAAGCCAAGAAAGTCTGGTGATCATGTTTGCTAAATCTAGCTACATTTTCTTTCAAATACCTGCAGTATAAAAGTCCTGAAACTGCTCTCAGGATCACCAACATCTCTTAACTTACAGAACAAAAGATATATAAAGGATCATTTGAAATGGTGAAAAGTAGTAACATTTATTCAGTTCTTCTAAAAACACCAATATTTCTTAAACACTGCAAGAAACCTTGCTCCCTCCCTGTGTGACCCAATAACTGTTACAATAAATTCCAACTGCTATCAGGAGAACTTTAAGAGCCCAGTCTCACCAAATCATTCTTTTTTGTTAAATTTAAATATTTATTTATTATTTTTATTTTATGTGTATGCATGTATTGCCTGTGTGTAGGGTAAATGCACCCATGTCATGCAATGCCCGCGGAGTTCAGAAGAGGCTGTCAGATCCCCTGGAACTGGAGTTACAGACAGTTGTTAGTTGCCATGTGGGTGCTGGGATTCGAACCCAGGTCTTCTGCAAGAACAACCAGTGTTCTTAACTGCTGAGCCATCTCTCTAGGCCCCTCACCAAATCATTCTTTAGGAAAAGCCTCCATTACAAAAAAAAATAGTCTTGTAATATCACTCAGCTCTATCTAAATTATGCTATGTTTATAAATGTTTTACCTGCAAAGATGGAATTTGTAATTGAAAAAGAACCTTATTTGGAAGAGACTGGATTTAAAAAAAAATAGCGCTGCCAAATACAAGCTGTTCTATAAAAGAATAATAGTGAATTGGGCTAGAATACAATGAATTTAGAAACTGCAGACATTATAATCCTAGAGAAAAATACCAGTTAGTCACATCAATGATCCAATGCCAAATAGTTTGGTATTTGTCAATGACACCAATGGATGGGATGGCTCATGGAAAATTTCCTACCTGATGATGACCCAAATACTAACACATCCCTACTGCCCTCTTACTAAAGTCTAGTATTATTACATCCCCTACCATCTTTTTTTTTTACTAAGGCCTAATATGAACATACCCCTGCCATCTTCTTACCTAAATAAAGCCCAACGAAATTATCTAAAAATTGATTTTCTTTTCATTTTTATTTATGGTATTAAGTCTCTGTATAGTCATCACATACTGTATTAAGCAGCACTGCCTTTTGTTTTTAATCTGAAATTAATTTCTTCTTCAAGTTTCAAAAGGAGTATATTCCCGAATTTTAGTCATTGTGATTTTGGTGAAGAAATATGTGTTCTTTTACTTAATTTCCAAATTATTCACATATTCTAACTTAGCCTTTGTATTTCCAGATTAGGAACTCTCTATCTTTCTCATTTAATTTTTAGATTAGAGTCAGATTTGCTCTAATTACTTCAGGATCAAAGTACTGGAAAAGAAAGCATTTTGTGACACACACACATACACACACACGACAAAATCTCATATGAACCTCAGTTTCTGGCAAGCTTAAAAGAGTTGGAATTTCTTAAATTACAAACCTCTGCATTATTTAGGGATTATTAGAATAAAATTAATGTCTTCAACATTACTCTGAAACAGAATGATATTCTGAGACTCTAGAAGGCTAAGGCACAAGTCTTCAGCTATCCTTATTTACCCACTTCCTTAGTCCTCCAGAATCTCTTAAATGTCATTCTGCTTTGGAATACTACTGAAAATGCTAACTTTATTCTAATGAGACAGAAACAACTAAAAACTTCAACTGGGGAGGAGCAATCAGGTTATTTTCACAAGCTACTTGGACTTTCACCAATATTACACACAGACACACACACACACAGACAGACAGACAGACACATACACACACACACACACACACAGACACACACACACACACACACACGAACTGTAGCAAATGCCCATTTAGAGACTTAGGTCTGTACATTTTACAAATAGAAATTTTATTACTAATCACTCCAAAGTACAAGTGAATCCATATGTCCTTCAAATAGGCAGTGGATGCACAGACATATAGTGGACCATTGTTCTACAGTTCACCAATATTACACACAGACACACACACACACAGACAGACAGACAGACAGACACACACACACACACACACACACACACACACACACACATGAACTGTAGCAAATGCCCCTTCATGGGGAAAATACAGCCATGAAACTGACAGTGTAAACTCAGTGTGATGGTGCCATCTTTAATCCTAGCACTTGGGAAATTGAGGCAAGAAGATTATGAGTTCAAGACCAGCTGGGTCTACATAATGAGACTATTTCTCAAAGTACTCTCGGTGCATATCAGTCTTATCCATGCTGAGTAAATTCACTTTCATCTCAGAGTTAAGTGGCAAACTACACTTGAATGATTAAACCACCAAAAGATACTTAAACACAGCATTTCTCCTGAAAGCAATTTCAAATAAGCAAATGACAAGACTCATTTTGGCAAACTCCTAGCTCTAGAGTACCATGCCAATCACAAAAATAATCGTTCATGACTATGCTGTTCATACTAGCTTTGCTCCACAATCTGCTACACAAAATTCAGCACTTAATTATACTCTTTAAAGGGGCTTTGTAATAAGATCTTTTGTCTTTTACCTAGATTAAAAATCAAGAGAATCCAGGACTTATACTTGGTTTATTCTATCTCTACTACTAGCACACAGTCCAGTGCTTAGTAACTGCCTGTCAGTTGATCTGTAATTACCTTTAGGAGTCTTTTGTCAGCACCAGGAACTATGCCACTTCAAATGAACTCCTATTTCTACCAAATATTTCAAATCAGAAAACATCATCTTGGGGTTAATGCTATATAAGAGACATAGAGATCAGACAACAACCTGTTATTAGTCATCCTAGATTAAGTGTTCAAAGAAGTTCAAAACAAACCTCAACTTTTCAAGCTCAAGTGATCAAGAAGTTTGAGACAAACTCTAAACCTACATTTCCAGTATTTCCTAGTTATTTGATCTGTAAATGTGAAAGTGGAGGGGTCTGGGGGACAAACTGTATCTTACTGGGAACAGTAAAGCTGCCATTTATTTCTCCACACTGTGGACCTATAAGAGCATTCAACCTCTGTGTATTCAAATATCCAAAGCTCTATCAAGAATGCTGAGAAACCCCCAACAGCCTTCACTTGACAAGAAATATCTAGTCACTTTTCCAAATTCCAACATGTTTGCAAACCAACTTTCTCAAATTCAAACTAAAATACCCCGGACATAGGTAGAACATAGTTCTTTATACCATTTGCAAAAGTTTCTCCATTAAAAGACCATCATTTGGAAAAGAAATAAAATTAAAGCACTAAGCAGCACTATTCTCAAGCTAACACCTAAACAAAATTTCTTCTATTCTATTACACCATTACTAAGTGAAATATTATTGGTGACAATTTTTACACACAAAACTGTGTACCCATGGAGGCCAAAGGAAGATGTCAGGAGTCCTCGTCAAACATTTTCTACTTTGTTCCTCTGATGACCTGAGTTTAATCCCCTGAACCCATAGTAGAAGGAGAAAACTAACTTCTGAAAGTTGTCCTCTAATCTCCACATGCCCAGTGTACATGTGTGCATACACATACAATCATACAATAGTAACAAAAAATTTTAATGTCAGGTGGCTGGGTATTGGCACAGTCTCAATGCCTGCTGTGCGAGCATAAGGGAATAAAGTTCGGATCTCCAGGACCCACACTGAACATTGGCATGGAGACAGGTGCCTGTAACCCTAGCCTTGCAGAGAGGTGGTGGAGAAAGACAGATACCTGAAGCTCACTGCCAGCCAGCAGAGCCAAAGAAAAGTGGAAAGCGACTGAAGAAGACAGACATCAACCCTGGGCCCTACAACTACAAATACACCACACCACACTACACCACACCCACACAGAAAAAAAAATGATCAGGGCTGGTGGATGGCTCAGTGCTTCAGACTGCTTGCTATGCAACCATAAAGACCCATGTTTGGATCCCAGCAAGAACTTTTACCCACTGAGCCATCTTGCCACTTTCCTCCCTGAAAATGAAATAACAGAGACCAATTAAAATTTATTTTCCATTACATTTACTTGTTTGAGGGGCACACGTGTGTGCCAGAACATGCAGGAGGAGGACAGAAGACAACTTGTAGGAGCCCTTCCACCATTTGGGTCCCGGGGGTCAAATCAGGTCATCAATCTTGGTGGCAAGTGCTTACAGAACAATCTAGCTAGCCCCAATGAAAGTTCAGAAAATGGTAGGCAAATGCCAATTTATCTTAAGCAAATTAATCTGCCTAAGAAATCTTTAGATGAAATTAAAATTTATCTCAGAAACAGTAAAAAAAAAAAAAAAAACCCAACCACTCTTTCCTTCTAAGCACAGATCATGTTAATCATATTAGAATAAGCTTCAATATAGCACATATTTGATATTCACTTAAAAAGTTTCAGATCATTTCCTATTTTATAAACTATTTTAATTATCTAATTTTTAGTATCTCCATTTTTCTATAATTTTTAGGGTTTTTTTTTGAGAATTTCCTACATGAATATTATATTTGATTATTTCCATCCCTCCCAGTCCCCCTCCAACTCCTCCAATGTCCCCTCCTCTAATTACTGTTACATATACAAACATACATTTATGGATATTTCATATATGTGTATGTGTGTACATATACACACACATTTTATATGTGTGTGTGTGTGTGTGTGTGTGTGTGTGAGATGCGCTGAGTCCACTTAGTGTTGCATACCTGCGTTTAGGGCTGCCCACTTCGGATTAGATAGCCTCTCGGGGAGCTAATCCCTGGAGAAAACTGATTCTTCCTCCCTCAGCTTCCACTGATTGCCTGTAGCTCTTCATCTTGAGGTGGGACCCCATGGCATTTCCCCATCCACCTTGGCATGCAAAATTTCATTGGTGTAGCTTCCCTATCATGTCTAGAATGCATTAACTAGCAGCAAGTATCTTGTCCCTCTGACTCTTACATCTTTCCACCCCCTCTTCCAAGACATTCCCCGAGCCTTTGGTATAAAGGTGGCTTTGATCTCCTAATTTTTATTTTTTTAAATATATTTGTTATTTTTATTTTATGCATATGAGTGTATTTCCTGCATATATGTGAGTGTGCCCATGTCGTGCAATGCTGTGGAGGTCAGAAGAGGGTGCTAGATTTCCCTGGAACTGGAGTTAAGGATGGTTCATAGCTGCCATATGGGTGCTAGGAATCGAACCTGGGTCCTCTGCAAAAGCAGTCAGTGCTCTTAACTGCTGAGCCGTCTCTCCAGCCCCTTATCTCCTAATTTTTAAATGAGCCAAACTCCTAAGCTTTTAAAAATTTTTTTATTAAATTCCTGTGCATTTCATACAATACAGCTTGATTATATTTAGAGCCCCCCCATCCACCTCCCCCATCACCAAATTTCATGCATTCTGTCATATATGTTAAGGCATAGCAAGTCAAGTTTGTGTCCCCGAATGTCCCTCAATGTGAGTCCATTCCCTGGAGCCCGGTCAACCTATCTAATATCACTCCCTTAAACAAGACCAACTCTCCTTCACCCAGCAGTGATCAGCTGCCAATAGTTCCTCAGTGAAGGTTGGGGCTTCTTACCCATTTCCCCACTTCTATGCTGGGTTTTTGTTTGGTTTGAGTGTGCATGGATCTTGCGCATGCTGCCACCATTGCTTTAAGTTCATATGAGCAAGTTCCCAACTGCTCTTACAGTCTTTCCACCACCTCTTTCACAATGTTCCCTGAGTCTCAGGGGGAGAGGCTGCACTGTAGATGTATCTCTTAGGGCTGGGTTTTTAATCACCTAATTTTTAAATGAGCCAAACTCCTGTCTTTTTTTTTTTTTAAGGGATGTATCTTTTGAAAGCTGTAAAGGTGTACATATGCATATGTACATCATACACAAACTGCACATATACACAGAGATTCTTTTAACATAAAAGTGCTTCTAGAAGAACACCTGTATGCACCAGTCAGTCATTTCAATAAGTCTCTATGACTAGCAAACTATAGAAATTCACAGCATCCTGTTATTTTCCCACAGCTACTACTTCTAAACTAAGAGACAATAGTTTTCCAGAAAAGAATGTCTTGCCAAGGTTCCAAAGAACTCTTTTCCAGCTGATCATGAAAATACCCATGAAAGACTGTTCTTGTGTAAGTAGTAATTAAGGATCTTAAACGTGTCAAATTAAATAGCTATGAGAATAAATTTTTTTTTTTTAAATCAAGGGGCTGGAGAGATGGCTCAGCAGTTAAAAACACTTGATACCCTTGCAAAGGAACTGAGTTCAGGTTCCAGTACTCCCACATCAGGCAGCTCATAGTAACCAGCAACCCCAGTTCCAGAGGATGAGATGCTCCCTGCAGGCCTCCACCAGCTACTGCACACATGTGGCACAAATAAATTCACACAGTCACATACATTCATACACATGAATTTTTTTTAATGAACCTTTTTTAAAAAAACGGGGGGTGAGGGGAGAGAGAGACTGGAGACTGAGACCAGGAGCGCTTGTGCATGTTCAAGGTCAGCTTGGTCTACAGAGTGAGTTCCAGGCCAGCCATGGCTACACTGAGAGATCCTGTCTAAAAATAAGTAAAAAGGAAAAAGAAAGAGGAAAAAAAAAAACCACGTACCTCTGATTCCCTGGGCCTGCATGACCCTCCTCTCTCCAACCCACAGGCCTCTCTCTCTCCAGGGTAAGTCCATCGCACCCTCTGTGCCTTGACTCCTCAGCCTCATTCACCCTCCCATCTCCCCACCATTCTCTCCTCCTAGCCTGGGTCCTGTCCCATTCCTTGTCTTGGCACCCCAGACACCTGGGGAACCACCACTGCTTCCTGATCCTTTGCATCCAGAGCAACTCAGTCCCTTCTCGGGTCCCCAGAAGCACTGCTTCTGGGCCTGGCCCCACCCCCACCTCCCTCTACTTCCCTGGGCCTGCACGACCTGCCAGCCTCTTTCCTGGACACCCGGGCTGACCTTTCCTCCTCCTGATCCTTTGCATCCAGACAAACCCAGCTCCTCAATGCAGTCCCCAGGAGCCCTTGGGGCTGCTTCCCACCCCCATCTTCCTTTGCATCTCTGGGTGGCACTGCCACCAGCTGCCCTAGACCAGCATCTTTCCTAGGTCAGGGTCCCAGGCCAGTCACCCCCAAATTCCTGAGGCCAAAATCTTTCCTGGAGGGATCCAGACCTT
>NW_008345690.1:815144-817074 GCF_000622305.1 Nannospalax galili | reverse complement strand
CTCAGGCTGAAATGAAGAAGGAAGTGAAACACTCAGTAAGCCAATTAGAAACAACAGGAGAAAGCCTCACCAGTAGGATGAATGAAATGGAAAACAGGGTCTCAAGACTGGAAGATAAAGTGGACGAACTAGACCACTCAAAGCCAGGTAAAGATACAACCAAAAAAGAAAACTATAGACCCATATCCTTAATGAACATAGATGTAAAAATTCTCAACAAGATACTTGCAAACCACATACAGACACACATCAAAAAGATCATTCACCATGATCAAGTTGGCTTTATCCCAGAGATGCAGGGATGGTTCAATATATGTAGCTCAATAAATGTCATAAATCATATAAATGGGCTCAAAGACAAGGACATGGTCATCTCAATAGATGCAGAGAAGGCCTTTGACAAAATTCAACATGCATTTACGTTCAAAGTCCTAGAGAGAACTGGACTGGAGGGAACATACCTCAACATAATTAAAGCCATATATAACAAACCCACAGCCAACATCATTCTAAATGGAGAAAAACTGGAAGCATTCCATTGAAATCAGGAACCAGACAAGGCTGTCCACTATCTCCACTTCTCTTTAACACAGTGCTTGAAACTCTTGCAAGAGCAATAAGACAAGAGCAGGAAATTAAAGGGGTAATAATTGGAAGAGATCAAATCATCCCTTTTTGCAGATGATATGATATTACATCTAAGAGACATCAAATTTTTCACCAGAAAACTCCTAGAAATTATTAACATGTTCAGTAAAGTGGCAGGTTACAAAATTAACCTACAAAAGTCTGTAGCCTTTCTATATACCAATAACAAGTGATCAGAGAAAGAGCACATGGAAACACTCCCCTTCACAATAACTGCAAAAAAAATAAATAAAATACCTCATTAATATTGTGAAAATGACCATCCTACCAAAAGCTAATTATTGATTCCAAAAGCTAATTATAGATTCAATACAATGCCAATCAAAATCACATTCTTCACAGAGTTGGACAAAAACCATCCTAAAATTCATATGGAAGAACAAAAAACCTCAGCGAAAGCCACCGTGAGCACTAAGAACAATGCTGGGGGGATTACTATACCAGATATTAAACTGTATTACAGAGCTATAGTCATAAAAACAACACAGTACTGGCACAAAAATATACCCATATATCAATGGAACAAAACTGAAGACTCAAATTTGAGTAAATTAATTTCAGCCACCTGATACTTGACAAAGAGGCCAAAAATATTCACTGGAGGAAAGACACCATGTTTAGCAAATGGTGCTGGCAAAACTGGATCTCCACCTGTAGAAGAATGAAACTAAAACCCTATCTTTCACCCTGTACAAAAGTCAATTCCAAATGGATCAAAGACCTCAATGTAAAGCCTGAAACTCTGAAACTGTTAGAAGAAAACATTGGCAAAAACCTACAACATATAGGTGTAGGAAAGGATTTCTCTAAACCAGACATCAGTTGCTCAGGAAACAAGGGTAAGAATTAACAAATGGGACCTCATTAAACTAAAAAGCTTCTTTACATCAAAGGAGGCAACCAGGAAAGCAAAAAGAAAATGCACAGAATGGGAGAAAATCTTCACCAGGGATATATCCAACAGAGGTTTAATATCCAGAATATACAACGAACTCAAAAAACAGAGAATCAAGACAAGAAGTAATCCAATTAAAAGATGGGCTAAGGAGCTGAACAGAGAGTTCTCAAAAGAAGTAGTAAAGATGGCTATGAAGCATCTTAAAAAATGTTCAACATCACTAATGATTAGGTAAATGCAAATTAAAACCACTTCAAGATTCCACCTTACCCCAGTCAGACTGGCTAAGATCAAGAGAACAAATGATACCAAATGTTGGAGACGATGTGGGGAAAGGGGAACACTCATCCACTGCTGGTGGGACTGCAAACTTGTTCAACCCCT
>NW_008345690.1:804766-812820 GCF_000622305.1 Nannospalax galili | reverse complement strand
AATTGCATTAAAAATGAATTTTTCTGTATGAAACTGTGTATTTTAATAATGAAATGGAGATCTTTTTTAAAGGTTAAAACCTCGTTTAATTTTATGCCTTACAGGGTTTATACCGAGTACAATATTATATAACTGTAATAATTCAACTGTAAATCTAAACATTTACAACCAATTTTGAAAGAGATGCATCTTAGCTCAGGAAATTGTTATTGAATATGTCAGTGCTGTTGTAAGGAAATGCTTCATCTAAGTATGTGGTTATTAAATAATTTTAAAAAATCAGAAAGAAAAAAGGACTAATACAACTGTAGATAAAAATCATAGAAAGCAAGCTACTTGATATTAAGATACAGAGGGGCTGGAGAGATGGCTCAGTGGTCAGAAGCACTAGCTGCTCTTGGCAGAGGATCTACGTTTGGTTCTTAGCACCCACATGGTGGCTAACAACCATCTGTAAACTCTAGTTCCAGGGGATCCAATGCTGTCTTTGGGTCTCTGCGGTCATTGTGGGCACAGGTGCACTTACATACACGCAAGCAAAACATTCATACACATAAAATAAAAATAAGGATACAGAACCAAACAGAAAGAACAGAGTAACAATGCCTCAAAGATTAGACATTTGTATAAATTTTAAACATTTGAAATTCTAGATGCAAGAGGACTGCAAGTTTGAGACCAAGATGTGCTAAACAGAAACACTTTTAAATTTAATAAAATTTGTAATTTATAATAAAATGTTCAGTAGAACAAGTTTCAATGTAGCACATATTTGAAATTCACTGATTTATAGATCACTTCTTATTTAATAAACTCTTATCTCTAATTATTTCCTAATTTTTAAATGAGCCAAACTTTTTTTGTCTGCATTTTTGAGACAGGGTATCCCTGTAGCACCAGCTGGCCTGGAACTCTATGTAGACCAAGTTGGCTTGGATCTCTCAGAGATCTGCCTGCGTCCACCTCCTGAGGGCTGGAATTAGAGGCACGTGCCACCATGGCTGGCTATGAGTCAAATTCTTAACTGCTGTTAGGCTGGGCAAAATAATGACTTTGAGGTCAGTCTATGTACATAGTGAGAACATGTCTCAAAAAGTGTGTGTGTGTATATAGACATACATATATACATATACATATATCTGCTTTCATAACAAAAATATCAATCTCAGCTTCTATGCTATTTATAGTAAAACTAAAATTACAATTGAGTTACTTGGTCACCTCAAACAATCCAAACATGAAAGAAATGTACCTTCATCTGTAAAACCATCACATTCAAGAGGCATTTTCTCATGGTGCAACAGCTTTAGCAGAAGTCCCATTATGAAACACAATCACCTCAGATTTCCTAAGTGGGTCATATTACCTAGAATATCCTATGGGGACAAACTGTTCTCTCTGAAGAAGTGGAGAACAAAACTATTTTCTTTGGAAAGGGAAGATGTTCACAGGGTTGTAAATAACTTACTTTGTGTCTTCCTAAAATATTTTCTATCTTGAAGTGGCTGATTTCATGAAGAAGAGGAAGAACAGGAGGAAAAGAAAAGGAGGACAAGAAGCCACAGCTAAATTTAACTTGGCATTTAGCTTTTTTCTCTTAATCTAACAAAAGATGCATAACCTGCTACAGAAGCAGGCACTATTAACTCACCATACACCTGTTAGTCAAGAGACCTACCTTGAAAACAGTGCAAAGTTCTGTTATGAGCATATTATGTCAATTTACAATTACCCTGTAGGAAATAAAAGTCTAATTCTTAAAATAAATTTTTAAGAGTGGGCCTGAACCTAGAGGACACTAGTTCCTTCAGCTACCTATTAAAACAGAATGTCTCCCAAACTGTGTCTATGGATCTCTCTTAGGCTGAGGGGGCATCTGTGTCCTCACCCTGAGCTGATGGAACTGACTCTGAAATCCTGTTTCTCTCATTGTGTCCCTGCCAGGCCACACCCACAATTTATTCAAAATGGTTTCTCCAGCTTTAATCCAGAAGCACAAGTTTAAGCTCAGCTCCACCCTTATCTCAATAGACCACCCAGTCTTTCATCCCTAGTATCTCCCTCATCCAACCACCACTGTGTCCAATGGGTAGTTGCAGTGCAGTGCTTTGATATATTAATTCTTGAGCATAACCACATTCATTCACTATCTTTTCAGGAAGAGTACCAAACTGAAGTTACATAAAGAGACACCTCGTCATCTGACCCAAGTGCATGGTTTTGCTGGGATTAGTTAAAAGCCATTAATTCAGGGACTAGAGAGATGGACCAGTGGTTAAGAGCCTGGTTGTTCTTGCAGAAGACCTAGGTTCAATTCCCAGCACCCACATGGTGGCTAGCGACCATCTGTAACTCCAGTTCCAGGGAATCCAATGCCCTCTTATGGTCTCTGCCCTCATGAAATGTATAGTGTAGAAAACACATATGAGCTATAAAGAGAAGAAACAGTAGTATAAAGTAGTGTAGGTTATGATTCATATGCATGACACAAACAGTGATTTTCAAGAATTTAGAGATTACATTGTATAATCAGGAAAGGCTTTGTGAAAGATATGGACTTTAGATGTGCCTAGAAGATAGCATGAAAGGCTATCCACCCCAGTTTTCCAAATTAACCAGCTTAGTGGAGCATCTAATAGAGAGAGTGGAACACGGGCTTTGAGGACTAGCTTAGGTCAGATGATTTTCTACCAACTGTTTCAGCTTTATGATCTGTGACAATGTTTGGCTAGTACAATTTGAGTTAAGAAATGTCCCCTAGAGGCTCACGAATTTGAACACTTAGTCCCTGGTTAGTGGTACTGTTAGGAAAGTTAAGGAACCTTTAGGAGGTATAGCCTTGTTGGAGGAAGTATGTCCTAGGGGCGGGCTTTGAGAGCTTATAGCTGTGCCCCTCTTCTACTTTGTTCTCCTTGTTTCCTGTTTGTGGCTGAAGATATGATCTCTCAGCTTTCTGCTCTGGTCGCCTGCTGCCATGCCTGCCCTGCCACTATGGACTCCCCAAAAGGAACTGTAAGCCAAAATAAGCCTTCTTGCTTCTGATTATATTTTATCACAGGAACATAAAAGTAACTGAACAGATACGTTTGTTTATATGTGTTACCTTTTTAAAATCTTAGTTTCACAAGTGTGCTGGACAGCTTTAGTGTCAACTTGACACACCTGGGTTGAGGGAGCCTCAGTTGGGGAATTTCTTTCACTGGACCGGCCTGTGGCCATGTCTGAGGGGCATCTTCTTGATTACTGAGTGATGTGGAGGGCCCAGCCCACTGTGGGTGGTGCTACCCCTGAGCAGGTGGGCCTGTGTTGCATAAGACAGCAGGCTGAGCAGGAGCCAGGGAAGCAAGCCAGTAAGCAGTGTTCCTCTATGGCCCGTGGTTCAGCTCCTGCATCCAGGTTCCTGCCCTGAGTTCCTACCTTGGGCTCCCTGATGAACTGTGACGTGGGAGATGTAAGACAAATAAACCCTTTCCTCTCCAAGGTGGTAGTGGTCAGAGTGTTTTGTCCCAGCAATGGAGAGACAAACTAGAAAAAGCAGTAAGGCATTCTTGCCACAAAGACTAGGAAAAAAAGTCAACATGACAGTTTCTCTTCAATCTCACTACTAAGTGTCTTTTTCATCGTGCACCTTCCCTATGCATTACACATACATACACAAATATGATTTTGATTTATGAGATGAATGAGATAACCACTATACTATAGAAACCCACTTAACTGCTTTGCTATTTCATGTGAGATGGTAATAGAAATCCTATTTTGCAATTTGCTTTTTTTCACTATCTTAGAAATCTCTCCAAATACATATATATAGTAAGTAGTTCTACATCATTCTTTTTACCTGATGTAAAATATGGATGTATTATCACTTATTAGTCATTATCCTACTGATAAGACATTCAGCTCACACAGATCATAGAAATTCAAAAGGGGTTTGGAACACAGGCAATCTCTGTATCTCTTGTACGGAAGCAAAAGATACAGAAGGTGGTGCAGCACACATGAGCTCAGTCCCCGGGACAAAACAGAAAGAACTGTGTCTCAGTAGAGTGTTTGCCTAGCATGCACTGCATAATTAGACATGGTAGTGCACACCTGTAATCCAGTATCAGGAGATGGAGGCAGGAAGATCAGAAGTTCAAAGTCATCCTCAGCTACATAGCAAGATGGAGGCCTGAGAAACCTGATTTTCTATATTCTGTCTCAAAACAAAGTAAGGAAGGTCAAACCAGGCATCTGTATTCACAATAAAAGTAAAAAACAGTTATTTGAAATACACTTAGGTAAGAATCCTAGCCCTTGACCCAAAAACTTGAGCTGGAGAGATGGTTCAGAGGTTAATAGCAGGTGCTATTTTTGCAGAGACCCAAGTTCAGCTCCCAGTAACCATGTTATGTGGCTCACAAACCACCTGTTAACTCCAGCTCTGGGAGATTCAATGCCCAGATATACACACATACACATTTAAAAATAAGAGTCCAGGGGCTGGAGAGATGGCTCAGCAGTTAAGAGCACTGGCTGCACTTGCAGAAGACCCAGGTTCAGTTCCCAGCACCCACATGGTGGCTAACAACCATCTGTAACTCCAGTTCCAAAGGATCCAATGGCCTCTTATGACCTCCTCGGGCAATGCACAACATGGGTACATTTAGATATATACAGGCAATATACTCATACACATAAAATAAAAATAACAAATACAATATGCTTTAAAAAAGTCTAGTACAGTGGTGTACACTTTTAATCCCAGCACCCAGAAGGCAGAGGCAGGGAGATCACTGTGAGTTCAAGGCCAGCCTGTCTACACACAGGGAGCTCCAAGCCAACAAGGACTGCATAGTGAGACCCTGTCTCAAAAATAATAACAAAAACTCGATTTGAAATTTAAAAATAGGATTTGGGGCACATGCCTGTAATCCCAGCACTTGCAAGGCAATTTTCAGCATTCTTACCTCTATAAAAACACAGCTAAAACAATCATTTACTTCATACAAAATAAACATGTCAATTATGTCTCTGGCAAATGATGATGTTATTATTTATGCTGTTTGATAATGTTAACATATTACTTAACTGTTTTAGAGTTTTATAAGGAAATTCTATTAAGATCAAGAGAGATAGTTCAGTGGGTAAAGTGGCTTACCTAACATGCATAAGGCCAGGGGTTTGATCTCCAGCACATTTTTAAAAAATGAGTGGGGGGGAGGGAGCTTTCTGTTAAATGAAGTGGCTCTTCTTCCCAAGGCATGTCCTTTTTTAATGTTCTGTAGTTACCCTCTATAACTCTGTACTATAACTAGATTCCTGTCTAAAAAGATACAGAGACGATAATTATCTTCAAGACTTTTATATGAATTAAAAATAAAAGTGTCAGTTTTCTACCTTTAGACTGAAAAGGGGAAGGAATCACTTTTATTTGCAAGCACTGACAATGCTGGCTCCGCTCCTCTTCAGGTTGCACATGAGGCACTGTGTCTCACTCGAAACTAGTCTGTGGTTAATTATATATCTTAAGTAACTGCAAAGTATTGTTATCAGCTAATAATGACATCAGCAATCTGCATGCCAAACTGCAATGTTAGTGAACTTTTGGGGACCTTTTTTATTATTAATGACTTGTACAATGAAGTTGGTCACAAGACTGGTAAGAAACCCTAGTTCACCTAGTTAGTGGGTGTGAAGTGGTCTCTCCTACTTGATTTGCTTTTCCCTAAGCTACTGATGTTAACCTTCTCATATGTTCATTGGCTATCTGTTTGTGCATCTTCTGTGAAGAATTATATATTCAAATTCTTGGCCCATTTTTTGATTGGTGCGTTATTTGCCTTTTTACTATTTAAAGAGTTCTTTATATATTCTGGATACAACTCTCTTACCAGGTAGGGTTTAGAAATATTTCTTTCATTCAAGATGCCCTTTCACTTTCTTGATGGAGTCCTTTGAACCATGAATGTTTTAATTTTGATAGTCTATTTTTTTTCTTTTGTTAGTTATGCTTTTGTTATGTATAAGAAACCATTACCTAATCCAAGGTCATAAAAGTTAACTTGTGTGTCTTCCTCTAAGAACTGTATAGTTTTAGCAGGTCTATGATCTATTTTGAATTAACTTCTGTGTGTGGTGTGAGGCAATGATCCATCTTCGTTATTTTACACATATAAGCACATTTGTTAGATCTACTTGTGTCAGCATTATTGGAAAAACAGTCACTGGTGTTGCAATCTTGTTGAAAGCTACCTGACCATGTGAAGATTCCACTTTCTATACCACTGATCTGAAAACAAGTGCTGCAGTCTTGATTAAAGCAGCTTTATAGTTAAGTTCTGAAAACAAATTTCAAATTCTCCACTTCATTCTACTTTTTGAGACTGTTTTGTCTATTCTGGCTACTTTACATTTGTTTCCACATGAACTTTAGTAGCAGGTTTTAATTTCTGCAGAAAGGAAGCTGGAACTTTGATAGGTTTCACTGAGTCTGCAGATCAGTCTGGAGAGCACTAGCTTCTCTGTAACAGTCTTCTAAACTGTGAGCACAGGATGTCTTTCCATCTATGCAGAGTTTTTTAAATTCCTTCAGCAGTTTTGTGGGTTTCTATGTACAAGTCTTTCATCTTCTTGGTTAAATTTAGCCCAGATATTCTATTGTTTGGATGATACTGGAAATGGAATTGTTACCTTAAATTCATTTTCAGATTATTCATTGCTGGTGTACAGAAATACAATTCATTTTGAGGTATCAGTCTTGCATTCTGAAACGTTCCTAATTTCATACGGTCTAGTGTTTTGTTTTCTGTTTTTGATTATTTAAGAACTCTCTGTCTGTAAGAATATGATATCTGTAAATAGAAAGTCTTATTTCTTTTCCAGATAACATGCCTTTGAATCTTTCTCCAACCTAACTGCCCTGGGTAGAACTTCTAATATAATCTCTATTATACATCATGAAGGCAGACATTCTTATCTTCTTCCTCATCTTAGGGGAGGCATTCATCATTACATATGATATTAGCTGTACATTCTCAAAAGTGCTCTTTATCAGGTTAAGGAAGTCACTATAAATGTTACCAGATTGGGGAAGTTAATGTAATTCTATAAGGTATTTTCATATTCTGATAGGCTATACTCTTTATATCTTAATAATAAATTAGCTGGGTGTGGTGGTGCACGCCTTTAATCCCAGCACTTGTTTTTATTTTTCCTAGAATTTGCATGCTGTGCTTTATAAAAGTGTATGATCTTTTTTAAAAAAAAGTCACACGAACATACAGAATATGCAGCTAAAACCAATTAAGATATGCTCCTGCTAAGGAGTCCTAAACAGTCAGATGCTGTATCAAAATAATCACTGTTGAAATATTCATATCAGATGGGAACATGATAAAGTCCAGAAATAGTGTCCAAACAATTATGATAAACATAATACATCTAAATTTCTAACACATCGGATGTGGTAGTGCATGTCTTTAATCCAAGCACTTAGAAGGTAGAGGCAGGTGTATCTCTGTGAGTTTGAGGACAGCCTGGTTTACATAGCAAGTTCTAGGCCAGCCAGAGCTACATAGTGAAACCCTGTCTCTAAATAAATAAACAAATACACCAAAATTCTTTAAAATTTTTAAAATTATTTATTGGGTTAAGAGTTTACTCTTTCAATATATACAGGTTTTTCTTGTAAAAATACTTATAATTTCAAATAATAGAATGAAAAAGGAGTATCCCACAATCATGTAAATTGGTTCCTTTTTATAAATTACTTGTCCTTGGTCTTTGTATACTACATGATACCTTAATGAACAAAAAGAGGCACCAAATGTCCAAAAAGTGACTTATTCTCTGCAAGGTAAAACCCCTTACAGTGTTCCCATTTATGAACTTTTCCCATATATTTTGTTTACATTTCAAGAATTCAATAAATTTCCATTTCTCTTTATGAAATTATTTTATTACACCTGCTAAATGCGCAAAAGGTATTTTATATATTTGTTAGTTTTCATTATAATTTGATCTTACTGAATATATATATGTGTATGTCCAATCTCAGTACTCCTCCACAC
>NW_008345690.1:782313-804517 GCF_000622305.1 Nannospalax galili | reverse complement strand
TATATATGTACTGAGTACTGAGATTGGACCCAGGGTCTCACATATGATAGACAAGTTTTCTACCACTGAATCATTCCCCTAGCTCTTGATGATTTTAATCTATTCACTGTCATAGCCCATTCTTTCACTTAGTGAATGATCACTGAATACTACTATGTATTAAGGGTAAGAGCAAAACCATTGCCTTCTTAAAACTCATGATTACTGAAAGGAGTCAAATAACACAAATGAATAAATAATTCAGGCAGAGATAAATATCAAGGTGATATATAAGGGAAAGGGATAGAGTGTGCCTGAGGAGAATTACTGTTTTCTGAGAAGACATTCTGAGAGCTGAGTAATAATTAAGAACTACAGCAAGAGCTCTATAGCCAGGAGAAATAGCAAACACAAAAGCCCTAAGATAGAAATGTGTGAGCAGTGTTTGAGGAGGGGGGCATGGACCACAGAAGATGGGGATGGAGGGGTTGGGACTTGCAGGCCATAGATTTCATCTTTGCAACTGGGAAGCAAATGAAGAACTATAAGATAGAGATGTCATGATCTAAAATACCTTTGAGATCACACTTGCTGCTACGTGAAGAATGAAATGAAGCAGTGGCAGTTCTCAGAGAAACTTCTTTATAGTGCTGCTCATCCTCTCTCTTCCTCTGTCCCCATATACCTGAGTGTGGCCTCTTATGTCCCTGTAAGTCATGGGCTACTTCAAAAGCACCCAAACTGGTCTCCCAGCTTCTATAGCTGTATTTTATTATTCATTTTTCATTGGTCTTATGTAGCCAAGGCTGGCTTCAAATTGGCTATGTAATGGAGGCTCATCTAGGACTCCTGATCTTTCTGCCTCTACTTTCCAACTGCAAGGATTTTAGCCTTGCACCACCATACCAAGATGGTAGTGCCCATCTCCCCCACAAATTTTCTGACCTTGTGTTTTATCTTTGCTACACAAACCTCGGCTCCTCTGGGCTGGGATTTAGCTCAGTGGTATAGCACTTGCCTAGCCTAAGGTCCTGGGCTCAATTCCCCCAAACCACAAAAACCTCAAGTATCACTGCCAACAAAGTAAATTCCAAAAAGAATATTCCACACTCTAATCCCAAACTACTTTTCTGTTCTCAAGTCCTACTAAATTTTATTTTTATGTTATGTGTATGAGTGTTTTGCCTGCATATAATGCACCCACCCATGCATGTGCATGCAATGTCTTCAAGAGCCAGAAGAAGGCTTTGGATCCCCAGGAACTGGAGTTGAGGACAGTTGTTAGTCATAATGTGAGTGTTGGGAACCAAACCCAGGTGTTCTGCAAGAACAGCAAGTGCTCTTAACCACTGAGTCATCTCTCCAGCTCCTGCTACCACTAATTTGATAGCCTCTGCTAGTCCACTCAATATGGTCTATCCTTCCCTGGACATCACTTTTTAAATTTTTATTATTGTGTGGGTATGATGTGTGTGAGTGTGAAGACATGAGTGTGCCATAGTGCACATGTGAAGGTCTGTCAGAGGATAACTTATGGGAGATGGCTCTCTCCTTCCCTGTGGGATCCTGGGATTGAACTTGGGTTGTCAGGTTTGAGGATGGCAAGTACATGTACCCACCGAGGCAATTCTCCAAGCCTGGACATAATTTACAATGCCAACATCCTACTTGTATAGTTCAGTTCACATTGACCATTTTCCTAATGTGTTTTTAATATTCAAATTATGCCTATTCTTCATAGTTAAGCATACATTCTTCTTGGTGATGCAGAGCAATATTTTTTACTATGACACAATACATTTTAACATCATGATTGAGTTTAAACAGGTTTTACAATTCTACATTTCACTTTATTTCATGCATTTGGTATTTTTATAACTATTTTCTTTTCAGAATGGCTCACTAAATCATATAGACTACTAATGAGTTTTGGCTTTCAGTTTGAAAACTTCTATCAGTGTACCTTCCAGACAATATTAACTGGTCACTAAACTAGATCACATTATTAAAATATGAACCTATAAATAAAAAACTGTAACAACCTTAACCTAAAGGATATAGTATACAGTCTGAATCATATTCTTAATCATCATTGAAGAAAAAGATAATAAACATAGCCATCATATTTATGAGTGAACCGGATCATGTTTAGGACCATTTTGTGTTCATCCTGCTTCAAATTGTAATTATGATGGTAAAAACGGCCAGTTTTCAATCACATTTTGACCCATGGTATCTGCTTTCCTGTCTAATGAAATTATAAAATATCCTTGTATGATGGGGTAACACAGAAACAACTCTGAAATTGTTAGTTTTCATCTTTCCCTCAGGGATATGTGAAGGTCTTTATCTATGGAGGAGAACCATTACTATTGGACTTCGTCCTCCTTCATCACAGTCATTTCTCCTCTGCCCAAGAAAGCATTATTAGTCCAGTGTCCTCATTTGGCCCTTTTGGCTTTGCCAAAGTTGCAATAAGGGTATGCCTGTGTTTCAATGAAATGGCATCTATTAAGGTTGAATGGCCTCTCCTGCAGTCAGTACTAAGATTCTTGACCATTAAAGTATTGTTAAAGTTGTCAACTCTGTTGAAAACATCATCAGTAATTTGAATTAAAAAAATTAAAAAAGCAATGAAGTGATCCAAAATCTGTGCTGAATAGCTTCTTCTCTGGCAAAGGACCAAACTCGTAAGATAAGCCAATGAACAAATTAAATTCTTAACACACCAATTGCAAAGACTTATTAGGTTTACCACGAGGTAATTCATACAGGTTCTGAGGAAAGCAGAATTATCTGAAAGCATTCTGCTTCCCCTCCACTTCTGCCTCCTAGACCTGTTAAGACCTATGCTAGGACTACAGGAACAGAGAGTACATAAGGAACAAATGCTCTGAAACAGATCATCATAACCAACATAGTTTTAGGAAGAGACCAGCTCTAGAGACCTCCAAGAAAAAGTCTGAATCTCTGCACCAATTTGGAAACCACCTAAAGCTCCTTAATGAGATACAGGCATCTGGGTAATGGTAGATTTGGGCAAAGTACCTGGGGGTCCTAGACCCCAAGTCTCCACCATGAGGCTTTGAGATATAGAAGACCCTCAACATTTGTTAGCTGCTGTCTCTTCAAAGCTAGAACCCAGGCCTTCAACAACTCTTACTACATGTGCCTCAGTAAAATACCCAACAAACTCAAAGAGCTTTACATGCAAGATTTTAAAGTGAACTAAAAAGAAATGAAGCTGTTTTGGGACATAAATATATATTAAGTGGCAAAATTTCAAGAATATGAATTACTTCAAGAATGTCATTTCAGAATAAAGATAAAACTGAACTGCTGTTTTGATACTGGGTTACTTTCCTCATTTAAAATCACATTCCAAGGCAGATGACAAGTAAAGCCAAAAATCTCATTCATCTTAAAGGATATAAGAGCTATGCTAACCCTTTTCATTAACACTATAAATAAATACTGTGCCTTGAAAAGAATTATCAAATAATATTAGATGGAGACCTAAAAATATAGTAACAGTATAGGCTTAAACTTTAAAACATTCCCATGCAGTCTTCCTGCAGTCTTCCTCCTGTAAACCTCCCTGTGTCTTTCTAGATCATGAGCTGGTAACTTTTCAAAAGTAGAGCATTATTAAATTTGATTTTTCTTTTGCCCCTGACCCTCTGATACATGCTGCTAAATTACAATTTTATTTCCAGTGATAAATATCCCTTTGAAAAATCTATCATGGAAGAGTTAATCCTTAGTCACCTTTTCAGTGCAGCTTTAGGGAACAGACAGGGTGTCAGATAAAATCATGATGAAAAAGGGAGAAATCAGCTTTTCCATGTCTGTCAGCAGAGGATGATGGAGACATGCCTAAGTAAGGCCCTAGCATAAGACATCTGTAACATTACACCTGTGCTATAGTAAGACACTATAAATAAACTTACAGGGTTTATCAGAGTAATACAATGAGGGATAAACATATCATCTCTGTATTTTCTGTTATGAGTAAGTCAGAAATGATATGCATTAATAAATAACATTTACTCAAAGACTTAAAAGTTCTTACCCACATAGTTACTAAAGAGTCTTGTGTTAAAAGTTTTGCCAGGTTTCTAATAGAGGTCTAACAAGGGTCACATCCATATGGATGAAATAATTAGAAAATTCATGCTTATCAGTATTTAATCCATGTGGTCCAAGATATACTCTAACTTTGCTGTGCTGTTTTGTTTTTTGAAACAGGCACTTGCTCTGTAGCCCAGGTTAACCTTGAACTTATGATCCTCCTATGCTTCAGATTCCCAAATGCCAGGAGTTTCAAGATTGTGCCACCATGCCTGGCACTCTAAGCTTTTATCTTATTTTATTGCAGTGCTCATGATAGAACCCATGGCTTTGTGCACGCGGGCCTTCTATCACCAAGCTACATACGTGGCCCTTATGGCCCAATATATCGTAAAGTTCAGTATCGGGTTTTATTGTCAGAGTTCTTAGAACGCTCAGTTATTCTCTTTGTGCCACATTTAACTAGTCAGACAATTTCCTTAATATACCAGACATACAAGGCAGAAAAGAGATTTTGTTTTAATAGAGAATCTCTTGCTGAACTGCTCTGCCACTAACAAAATATCATAACTAGACCACTGAACTGTGAGTTCCAGATTTATCCTTCACACAATATTAAAGCCATCACCTACTGTATATGCATCAAATGCCAGGCACTGAAGATACTAAATTGAAAAAAAACACAAAAAAAAAACAAAAAAACACCCGAATCCTTGCCTTGGAGGCAACCACAGTAATTTGATAGAAGAGCTGTGAACAAATAATTACAATCAGTCTTAAAAGAGGAGCTAGAAACAGATCATGTACGAAGTGGTGAAAACCACTTTCTTTGAAGGACTATCTAAGTCTTTTTTCAAGAGTATCTGACATTTAAACTCAGTTTGTAAAAAGGCAAGTAGGATAGCCAATCTTTAAGATCCTTCATCTAAAAACAATAATGGTGTGACGAAAAGTTGGTTATTATACCTTGCTTGCCAAAAATGGCTGGAATGGCTGTTACTAATCTAATCTCTATACCCCACCCCCGAAAAGGAAATCTTTAACAACTGTGTTTTCTCCCAAACTTGTCCTTTTCCTGTATTACTCTTCTCAGTAAATGCTAATGCTACCTAAACCTTAACTATCCATCACCAGCTAATCACTAATTCCTACTGTTTCTACTCCACGCTCTCTGTCTGTTCTGTCTCTATGGCCACCACTATCTCGTTCCTGTATAATCCCAATAGCTTTCAAAAGCATTTATGCCTCTGTATCTTTCTCCCAGCCAACCAATTCCTGACACTGTAGCCAAAATGCTCTTTCCATGTCTGATCATATGATAGCCCATTTTAATATGAGTAACCACTACCTCTCAGGATAAGTCAACTCGTCAGTATAGTTGGCAAGACTACTCAAAATCTGGCCTGGCTTACCTCTTGCTATAATCTTTCATACTCATATTGAACCTCATGCAGTTTCCTGAGTTTACAGTGCTGGCTCACTATCCTCTGCAGAGCCTTTCAAGACTCTTCAGAGGGGAGTTAAGTGGCCTTCCAAAATGATCTTTCAGCACCCTCTAATAAGAGCCCCCTGCTGCTCTGTTACCCTGCTTACTGCTGTCTCTCTCCCCCCTATGAAACCATGAGTTCCTTAAGGACAGAAACTATCTCAAACATTCTTCTATTTCCTATGAAAAGTACTCCATCTTCCTGGCAATGATATGTAGCTCATGATTGGTAAGCATTTGTTGAATGCATGAATAAATGAACAAACTGCAAAGAAAGATTCAAGGCACTCCAGTATGTCATGTTTATTACCTACTCCAGAAACCCAATCCTTTAGCTAGAACATATTTTAAGACATGAGCCTATCACAGTTAATGTGTTCTCAAAGAAAATTTTCCCTTCAACTTAAATTCAAATGGGCTTAAAACCCAGTCTACTTTTATAATAAATTCACTTTTAAGTAGTTTTTTTTTCAGAAAATACAATGTATGAGAATCATGACAAGTTACACATTTTACAAATACGATCACAACTATATATGCACTATCAGAATGGTAAGTTTGCTCTCAACTGTAAGTGAAGGCTGCACCTCATCACTGACTCACCGATTCTTTTCCAGCTCATTGTGTGTAGATCTAAAAGAAGGAAAAAAGAGAGCATTAGCCATGCTTGTTAATAAGGCTACAGAAAGGGGGATTAGCTTAGTTACTAATAAACCACAACCAGTGAATTTAATAATGCAACATATGGTCAGACCTCACTCAACTAACAAAAACAGTCTATATTCTATAAACATGCTGAAACTGGATTTTCATTGTTAGTCTAAAAAATTAATACTACCACATCCTCCTCTACTTATAGTGTATTTTGATTTGCAGATATGTCAGAAATTTTAATTCAAACATAATCCTATTTTCATTTTTAAAAGGATGTGTATGAATCCTCCCTCTACTACCACCTTCCTTCCTATGCCTTTTTTTTTTTTTTTTTTTTTTTGGTCTTTTTGAGACAGGGTCTCCCTGTAGCCCCAGCTGTCCTGGAACTCACTATGTAGACCAGGCTGGCCTTGAACTCACAGAGATCCACCTGCCTCTGCCTCCCGAGTGCTGGGATTAAAGGCGTGCACCACCACGCTTCCTAGGCCTTTGTTTTTTGCTTCTGGCAACACTGGCAATTGAACCCTGGGCAGGCATTAAGCATGGCAGGCATTCACCTACCTAGTCCTAAACACAGGGGAAAGTGCAGGCTAGTAGAGAAAGAAACAGATCGCTATGTGGCACCAGCAAACTCAACCTTTCCTGAATTTTGTGCAACGTATAAACAAAAAGTTACACAAGGAAGAAAGGCACACCAGTGGAATTTTAAAAAGATATACATTAATAAAATCAAGAAATATGCTTTTAAAGACTAGAAAGATACAACTCAGAATGCTAGCAAGTTATTTCCTTTCAGTAAGTTTTTTCTGTGTCTTTTTACATTTATTTATCTTGTGTGTATATATGTAGGTGCCTATGTGCCCCAAAAGCACATGTGGAAGTCAGAGATCAACTTCAGGAGCCAGTTCTCTCCTTTTATCTTACCAATCCTTGGTAACGTTTTTCATTTTGCCTCTGAGTATTTTTATGTTACTTACCTATTCAATAAGTATCTACCAAACACTATCTGCCAAACAGTGTGATAAACAGTTAAAACATCATTTTATTTCTAAAATGACCTTTTTTTAAAAAAAAAAAAAAAAGGAGGCAGTCTTCTTGAGACAGAGTATTGCTACTATGTAGTTCAAATTGGCTTCAACTAGTATTCTCCTGCCTCAGCTTCTTAAGTGCTGGTATTACAGGCATGCACTACCATTCCTGTAACAACCCCTGCTTTTAAACACTGAGGCTTAGACAGGTCAAGATGCACATTCTCATTCCAAGAGGATAAGCAGTACACATGAATCACATCCAGGGCTGTTACTCCAAACCCGAAGTTCTTAACCTTGTGGTGAGAAGCAATACTGAATAAAGATGAAGGGCACAGAATCTAGGCCAGACTGCCTGGACTTAAACATCGCATGGCCTTAGTATAAAGTCCCTTAATTTCTCTGTGCTGTTTCCTCACTGTCAACTAGAAAAAAAAAAACACAGTTAGCCCTCTATCTATGGTTCCACATCTGAGGATTCAACCAGCTGCAGATGAAAATATTTGGAAATAGAATTGCGTTTATTTTGAATATGGGCAGACTTAAAAATTATTCCCTAGACAATACAGTATGTATGTTAACTATTTGCATAGGATTTACACTGTGCTATGTATTAGAAATAATCTAATAGAAATGACAAAGAATACAGGAACAGATTACATGCAAATTTTATATATGGTGCTAAGGCATCAGCAGATTTTGCTTATGTGTGGTGGTTTGGGAACTAATCCCTAAGCGACACTAAGAGGTGGGCACACTTGTCTCAAGTGATTGGGACAGGGGCTGACAAGTTTACACTAAACAGCAAAACATAATAAACTTGTTAGCAAGTTTTAGAATTATGTTAGACTAGTTTCCTTGAATAAATGTACTTTTGTAATAATTCAGCATCAACAACATGAATTTTATAAAGGAGAATTTAAGTTTTTACTACTAGAACTAAAACTTGGGATCATTTTACATGTTCTGTTGTGCATGTGTGTGTGTGTGTTTCTGTGTGTCAGTGTTACTTGTAGCCCAGGCAGCCTCAAATTCACTGTGTAGCTGAGGATGATCTTAAACTTTTGATCATCTTGCCTCCACCCCAGAAGTGCTGGAACTAGAGACTGAACCCAGTGTCTCCTGCATGCTAGGTAAGCACTCTCCATCTGTGCTACATCCCCATATCACATTTATATAGTCTCATTAATGTCAAATGCTTTCAAAATCTTACATTTCCAACTGCCTTAGTTTTATTTTTTTCCCCAGTGGGTATGAAATACTCAGGGTCACAATCCTAACAAGTATTTTTGTGAGTCACAATTTGTGGAGAAATTTTATCTACTGCCTCAATTGAACAGTCCAAAGTCTTTTGCTTTATTAGCAGTTTCATAAAGTTCCATGGGATGCAAAAGACTGATACTCATTTCAAACAGATTTTAATAAAAGGACTTTGCCCTCAAAAAAGGTAAAAAAGAATCTTTTCAAGAGATCAGCCAAATATATGTACAATTCAAATGGAAGAAATGATAAAAAACAGCACTTGTAACTTTACAAAGACTAAATGCTCAAAACTCAAAAAATTACAATGAAATTTCTACCACTATATATTAAGTTTTGATTGTTCTTTTTTGAGTAAAAATGCTAAAGCAAGAGAGAAAATGGCATGTTTTCAATTTTTATTTATTTATTATTAATATTCAATGTGTACATGCATGCCATGGTGCACATGCAAAGTCAGAGGGCAACTCTGTGGAGTCAGTTTTCTCCACCCTCCTTTACATGGGTTCTGGGGACTGAACACAGGTCAATTAGGCTTGTGCAGCAAAAGCTGTCTCAATGGTCTCAAAATGGCACAAAGTTTTTTTGTTTTTTTTAGATGCCTGATCCCAATTTTAAACACACACACACACACACACACACACACACACACACACACACACACACTGGTCCTTCTCTAAGTGCTCTCTCCTTGGGTTTTTTTTTTTTTTTTTTTTAATTTCAAAATCAAGCTGGGCATGGTGGCACATGCCTTTAATCCCAGCGCCTGAGAGGCAGAGGCAGAAGGATTTCTGTGAATTGGAGGCCAGCCTGCTCTACATAGTGAGTTCCAGGCCAGCTGAGGCTACATGCTAAGACCCCTTCTCAAAATAAAATAATTATTTTTTCAAAATCAACAATGAGAATTTCTGCACCCTCTTGGCAAGCAAGTTTTCATTTAATTGCCTTTCTCTAAGAAAAAAGTTAAGGACAAGTAAAACAAAAATAGGAGACAATTTATACATAAAATTGTATAGTATAAGATCAATAGAAACAACAATTTATAGTAGATTCTATAAACTTATTCTAAACAATCTGGCAATCCCACTGACAGCCACAGATGCAAAAGAGAATATATTCAACGATAACCAGTTATGGAACTCCAATACTACACTGAGCCTATTATAAAAAGGTAGGGCCAAAAGAGCATAATCTGACCCACCACTGTGAAGAAAATTAAAACAGCAGGTTCTTTGTACCTCTCCTGAGCAGACTCAGTATTTGTCTTATTAAAAAAAGAAAAGAAGCTAAGAATCTGAACCTTTTCACCAAAGTAGGAAATGCATGTCACATTTAGTTATACCACCATGAAATTTAACAAGATTTCCAAGAAACAAAATGATCACACACATACTAATGATTACCACAGGGCCATAATTTCCACTCCTACTTTGTTACATGTAATATCATGTCAACAAATATTGAATACTTACAATATTCAAAGCTGTCTTAGGCTATAGAGAATCAGAGTTTCCAGTTGGTAAATTTTTACACGTATAGGAGTAATTATAACCCAAATTAAAATAAAAATATGCAGAAAGATAAAAATTGTCATAGGAGTTCAAAGATGGCAGAGTTTACTTCCACAGGGGACTATCGAGAAAATTGTAGAAAAAGGTAGCATTTGATGTAGGACTTAAATGATGGGCACATTCTACATTGGGAAACTCTAGAATCTGCTAATGGGATGCTATTCCAACTCGAAAGGATAAGATAAGCAGACAAACAGTGCTGTGACATCTATAGCAACTCCAGGGAGCACTGCAGAGAAGCAAAGACCCATGGCGTTAGAGAACACTTAGAGTTTAGTATTAACTCTGTCACTCACACTAGCTGTAGAACTGTGGGATAGACTAACTTGATTCCGTTTCCTTATTTGTAAAACTTGAATATTACCACATGCCTTGGCTAGATTGTTGTTGAGAACTAAAGACAAATTATTGCAAAAGAATCCAGCACATTAGCTACTGCTAATATTTTTATTTTTGTTTTTATTTGGGGGCTAGCCTGAAACTCCATATCCACCTGCCTCAGTCTCCCAAGCACTTGAATTATACTCCATACCACTCTGCCTAGGGTAATTTTATTTTTTAATAAAACTAAAAATATACTATTCAAAAACACTGTTGAGCATACTAAATAGGACAATTTGACAGGTTTTCAACAGCACTTAAAATTTGCTTTGAAAAAAGGATGGTACAAAGTTTAGCAACATGACAGAGAAAGATGCCTACACACTGGGCATCCAGGCCTAGACACTGAACCTCTCCATTCACAGGGACCAAGAAGTTTTCCATTATTTTTCTATTACTCTTATACAGCCCCAGTATGCCTTTACCTATGCCCCACAGAAAATGTAAAATACCTGATTGAATTTCTAGAGATAAAAATCACAGTCTGGGAAGTTTTTTTTTAAAGTACTATAATAACAAATATTCTCAAACTAAAAATATGCAACTGTATTTTAAATGTAAATTTGAAACTCTGTATATCTACTATAATTTTTGAGTGTTATTTACTGATAAAAGTATACTACCAAGCTTCAACAATGTGAAATTTGTCACTGTTGCTGTAATGTGAGTTTGGCATCCAGTCCCTTTCCAAATTCTCCAACCAATACAAAGTTCTTCAATATAATCATGCTATTTTTTTTAAAAGAAAGCAATGCTAATAAAAAAATCTTCAAACAAAAGTGCCTAACTATACAAAGAGAATAGTTCAAACAATGCTAGTAAAAGGTGTGTAACTGGATATATTGCACACCAGTACACTTAGGAACAACCCTTCTGCTTCTTTGACAACCTATGGATCCAACCAAGCCCTTCCAATAAGGTGTCATGGAAAAATTCAATTCTAACTTCTCTGTAAGGTTCAGATATTCTGAAAATTTTACTCAGTTGGCTGAATTTTTTCCTTCAAATAAAATGCACCTCTGAGAGCAAAGCAACAGTCTTCCTTTAAGATGCCTTTCCTCTGCTTAACCATTTCCAAGAAAAGACATTTCTATCATTTAGCACTGAATCTATTTTTAAATCAGTAACACCCCTTTAAGAAAGACATCTTGGGCCAGGTATAGTGGCACACGCCATTGATCCTAGCACTCAGGAGGCAGACAGGCGGATCTCTGTGAGTTTAAGACCAGCCTGGTCTACATAGTTGAGTTCCTGGCCAGCTGGGGCTACAGGGAGACCTTATTTCAAAAAGATCAAAGAAAGAAAGAAAAAGAAGACAGAGACATCTTGGGGCTGGAGAGATGGCTCAGGGGTTAAGAGCATTTGTAGAGGACTGGGTTCAAATCCCAGCACCCACATGGCAGTTAACAACCATCTGTAACTCCACTTCCAGGGGATCTGGTGCCTTCTTCTGACCTCCATGGGCATTGCACAACACAGGTACACCTACTTAGATACATGCATAAACAGAAAGTAGAAATAATAAGTACAATATACAAAAAAGAAAGACATCTTATGTATTCCTCATTTGAGTGAGCACTATTATCTCAACTAGTTTTCACCGACTGCAACACAGCTCAAATTCATAAACTTTTCATTACTTGGGCTGTAGTTTGGCAATAAGGAAGGCTGGCAGCCAACGAGCTGAAGGACAGTACTGAACCTGCATAAGATGGTGCAGCTGGCTCAAAAGTATTGCTTCCATGAAGGGAAAACAAAAGATCTCATTATAAGAATTCATACTGTCTTCAAGCAACAGGGAAGACATCTATTCTTGTTAATTAATGAGCCAACCTTCAATTAGTTAACATTTTTTGTTTCATTTACTTTCTAAACCTTAGAGTAACTAATACTAATGGATGCTGCCCTCCATGCAATGATGTGAACACAATCTATGAAGTCAAATGAGTGTCTTCTAACTGGTACCTGAAAGTTTGAGCAAAGAAAACCTACAGGAATTAGTAAAGGAATAAAACTCTGAAGTACACTTATTATTACTCTTTTTAAACATTTTTTGAGATGCACCACACCCAGTTGTGGTTTTGTTGGGGTGTTTTTTTGTCTTTTTGAGACGGGGTCTCCCTATAGCCCCAGCTGGCCTAGAACTTACTATGTAGATCAGGCTGGCTTTGAACTCATAGAGATCCGCCTACCTCTACCTCCAAAGTGCTGGGATTAAAGGTGTATGCCACCAAGCCTGGCTCACACCCAGTTTTTAAAAAAACTTTATTTATTTTTATTTTATGTGAATGAGTGTATTGCCTGCATGTGTGTAAGTGCACCTGTGTCGTGCAATGCCCACAGAGGTCAGAAGAAGGCGTCGGATACCCTGAACTAGAGGTACAGATGGTTGTTAGCCACCATGTGGGTGCTGGGAATCAAACCTGGGTCCTCTGCAAGAGCAGTCAGTGCTCTTAACCACTGAACCATCTCTCCAGCCCCCTGTTTTTACTCAGTTTTTTAAACAGTATTTTTGTCCATGGAAACACCAAAGGTATATCCAATTTTTAAAGAAAAAGCCATAAACATTATAAAACTTAAAATCTGTAAACTTTTGGGGGGAAAAGTCTAAAGAATGTATTTTTTCCTTAATGACAAAAACCACAACCACCACAATAACTGTACCCATAAAACCACAAATGTAGCCGGGCGTGGTGGCGCAGCACTCGGGAGGCAGAGGCAGGTGGAGCTATCTCTGTGAGTTCAAGGCCAGCTTGGTCTACATAGTGAGTTCCAGGACAGCTGGGGCTACAGGGAGACGCTGTCTCAAAAGACCAAAAAAAAAAAAAAAAAGAAAAACACAAATGAAAAAGACATACAAACTGTAATAATTTTTCCTTAAAACTTAAATATCAAGGCGGGAGTGGTGGTGCACGCCTTTAATCCCAGCACTTGGGAGGCAGAGGCAGGTGGATCTCTGTGAGTTCAAGGCCAGCCTGATCTACATAGTGAGTTCCAGGACAGCTCGGGCTACAGGTAGACCCTGTCTCAAAGAGACCAAAAAAAAAAAAAAATTAACTGAATATAAGCATACTTTATTTTTATTACAATTTATTTATTAATTTGAGGGGAGGGAGGGGACAGACAACCTGCAGACACTCTCCTTCTACCATATGGACCCCGGGAGCCAAACCCAGGTCTTTAGGCTTGGTGGAAAATGCTTTCCCCACTGAGCCATCTCTCTGGCCCCTGTGCACACCTTATGACTCATCATTCATTCATAGCTAAACCAAACTAATATACAAGAGAATGGTCATATATCATTATTTGTAACAGCCCCAAATTAGAAATTCAAATGCTTATCATTAGTCAAATGGATGGATAGAACTGGGGATATAGTTCATCTGGCAAAGTGCTTGCCTACCGTGTACAAAAGCCCTGGGGCTGGGCACGGTGGCACACACTTGGGAGGCAGAGGCAGGTGGATCTCTGTGAGATCAAGGCCAGGTGGTCTACATAGTGAGTTTCAGGCCAGTTGGGGCTACAGGGAGATCCTCTCAAACAAAACAAAACAAAACAAAAGCCCTGAGTTTGAGTCTTACCACTGTATAAACCAGGTATGGTGGTGCATTTCTAAAATCCAAGCACTGGGAAAGTACAGGCAAGAAGATCAGAAATTCAAGGTTGTCCTCAGCTAACATATCAAGTTCAAGGCAAGCCTGGGTTACATGAGACATTGTTTCAAAAAAAAGTCAGAATGAATAAAATTATGATTCATACAATGTTCACCCACTGCTGTGCTACTATCCAGCAATGAGAATGAACAAATCATCAAACATATGAAATAATCGCCACAATTTACCACAGCACTGAATTTAAAGAGCCAGACACACAAAAAAGCAAATAGCGCACAACTCCATTCATGTACAATTTTAAACTAGCAAAATTAATTTATGATATAAAAAATAGGGGCTGAGTCAGGTGTGTCATTGCACACCTTTTAATCCTAGCACTCAGGAGGCAGAGGCAGGAAGATCTCTGTGAGATGGAAGCAAGCCTGTTCTACGTAGAGGGTTTCAGACTAGCTGGGGCTATAGGAAGATCCTGTCTCTTAAAAAAAAAAAAAAGTGGGGGGTGGAGTTCGAAGATGTAGCTTGGGGTGCAGAACCTAGTCAGCAGGCATCTGAGGCCCTGGCAGAAGAGTGGCTATCCTGGGAAAGGAAACAGTAACTGGAAGGCAGGGGAGGGCATCGAAGAGTAGGTTATAAAAGTCTGAGTACTGAAAAAATCCACTGAGCTCTCACACTCTTCTATATATACATTTTATTAAAAAGTTTTTAAAAAATCACAAACTGTGTTCTACAAAATCAATTCTTATTTCAAGTATAGCAAACACCTCAATTTAAATGTGACAAATCTTTTGGCATACAACATAAACACCTCTAGTCACACACTTACTTTGTACTGGATAATGTTAGTAAATTTAAATGCACCGAAGTTATTCAGAGTAAGTTCTCTAATCATAATGTTGTTAAATTAGAAACAACAAGATAACTAGCAGAACCACAGCACCTGGGACACAGACCACAGATGAAAGAACAAACCACAGGGAAATCCAAAACATTCCGACTGAGTGAGAACATAGCAAAATGTGTTGGATGTAGATAAAACAGTCATTGGAAATAGTTTTAAATAACTGATATAAAAATAATGTAACAGGAGCTGGAGAGATGGCTCAGTGGTTAAGAACACTGGCTGTTCTTGCAGAAGACCCGTGTTTGAATCCCAGCACCCACATGGCAGCTAACAACTGTCCATAACTCCAGTTCCAGGGAATCCAACAGCCTCTTCTGTCCTCCGAAGGCACTGCACGACACGGTGCACTTACCTATATGTAGGCATAACACTCATAGACATAAAATAAAATTTAAAAAAAAAGAAAAAAAATACTACATACAAAAATTTGCTAGATACAGCTAAAGCTGTGCTTAGCAAAAGCTGTTTAGCTATAGATCTTTATGTTGGGGTGGAGCGGTACATAGGTTCAAAATCAGTGATCTGAGATTCTACCTTAAAAGCTAGGAAATAGCCAGGTGTGGTAGTGCACGCCTTTAGTCCCAGCACTTGGGAGTCAGAGACAGGTGGATCTTTGTGAGTTCAAGGCCAGCCTGGTCTACACAGTGAGTTCCAGGATAGCTGGGGCTACAAGGAGACCCATCACCACTAGAGGAGGCTACAGGCATTTTTTTCAAGATTTATTTCATGTTTAATTCCGTGTGTGTGTACACATGAGTGCAAAAGTACCTGAAAAGTCAGAAGAGGGCATCAGATCCCTCAGAGCTGGAGTTACAGGCGGTTGTGCGCTACCTCATGTGGGCGTGGGTACTGAACTCGGGTCCTCTGCAAGACCAGCAAGTGCTTTTAAATACTGAGCTACCTCTCCAGCTCCTATGATAGGCATGGTTTAAGGACAGGGCAGGGAAGCTGCTAAATATCTCATGATGCTCAACACAGATATCTGACCTAAAATCTCAACAGTGCTGAGGTTGAGAAACTCAAATAGAGAAAAGAAATAAAGCCTAGAAAGAAAAGAAAGAGAAAATGATAAACAATAATGAATACTAATTAACCTAAAAGCTGACTTTTAAAAAAAGTCAATACAATTGATAAACGAGTTCTAGGACTGATTAAAAAAAAAAAAAAGACAAAGCTAGGCATGGGGCATATGCCTATAATTCCAGGACCTAAGAGGTAGAGGCAGGAGGATCAGGAATTCAGGGTAAGACTCAGAGTAGAAGGCTAGCCTGGGCTACATATGACTCTGTCTCAAAACCACAACACAAAGACAAAAATTTTAATATGAAAAAAAACGGTATCATAAAAGAGTACATATCAATACAAACTCCTACCAACATTACAAGGATAAGAGGTAATCTCAGTATTTGGGATGCAGCAGGATCTTGAGTCTGAGTTCAGCCTAGGCTACACAGAAAATTAAAAGCTTGCCTGGGCCACACAGTAAGACCCAGCCACAAAACAAAACAAGGTGGAGCTGGAAATGCAGCTCCAGGGAAGAATGCACATATAGTGTTCTCAACATCCTTAATTTCAATCCCCAGCACAACAAAGAAAAAAATTTCACTCTATGCCAATCATGTTTGTCCATATTCTCTAAATTTGAAAACCTATATACAGAAAATAAATGAATTCTCAAAACTCATTAGCCCTGAATACCCTCACTTGTATTAAAGTGAATTCATAACAATTTTTTAAAACACCTTTATACAAAGAAAACTCTAGGTCTATATGTCTTCATTAGCAAAATTTACTGAGAGTTCAAGGAATAAAGAAAACTAATCCTACAAAAAAATCTTTATAAAATAAAAAAATGAACATTTCCTAAATAATTTTATGAGGCTATATTAGCTTGATACCAAAACCTGACAAATAACATTGAAAACAAAAACAAAAACAAAACACAGGCTAGTAGCTCTCATGGATATAGACATATTAATAAAATTCTTCAAAATATTAGCAAATTCAACAAACAGTATATGGAAAATACCACCATTTTGTAATAATCTCTCTGATTTTATGCTTCCTCCTAGGCAAAGTTCCAAAACCTTGGAATTATCTGGAGTGGCTCTATTGTTCATAGTGGCCCCTAGACCTCACCTGAGTTTTTGCTAAGGAGAGGTCTTGGGATGACAGGTGATCATGGAGAGAAGATCAACTGTGTGACTAGGGATTGAGGCTTGACTAATACAACAGCCTAATCTCTAAGGAGAGGAGAGGTAGTAGGGAATGAGTTCTAGCACACAACCCATCATTCAATTGACAATGTCTACATAAAGATACTCCTAAATAAAAGCTCTAGAACCTGAGGCTTGAATGCGCTTCCAGGTTGGTGAACACATCACGTGACAGGAAGGTAAGTCCCTTCTATGTGAAGAGGGCACAGAATCAATGTCCAGACCCTTTCAGATCTCACTCTGGATGTCTTCATTTGGCCCTGACCTAGAGTAGCATTCATAATAAAACTTACAATCTTAATCAAAGAGCTTTCCTCAGTTCTGAGTAATACTAGATAATTACTGAACTCAAAGCAGGAGGAGAACAGACTCCTGAATTATAGCTAGTTGGTCAGAATTACAGTGATTTGGGGACTCCTGAACTTGTGGTTGATGTGTAGTAAAGTCAGACAGTTTGAGGCCTGAACTCTTCCTTTGTCTTTCCTTCTTTGTTTTTTCAGACAGGGTCTCCCTGTAGCCCCAGTTGGCCTAGAACTTGCTATGTGGACCAGGCTGGTCTTGATCTCACAGAGATCCACCACAGGGTGTCTTCCTCAATTGCTCTCCACCATACTGATTCCATTAGCCTGGCTGCCTGCAAACCCCAAGAATCCTCTGTCTTTGCTTTCCTCCATTTTCAAATGTTCAAGAAAAAACTATCTCCAATGAATACAGATGTTACAAATAAAATGAAAAGATTTTCAAACATCTCTGAATCAGTCTCACATAAAGCAATCAACTAAGCCTAAGTTTCTTCAAAAGTCTTCTCAAAGATATATCAACACCTCACCAAAAAATACTTCAATTTCTGTGAGTTTGCTCAAAATGTATAACCATTCATTGTTTACTGAGTATCTACACTGAGCTCTGAGTTCACATTAGCCTTCTGCAGAAAGTAAATAAGGCAGTACTTTTTTAAGAAACTAATCATGGGGCTGGAGAGATGGCTCAGTGGTTAAGAGCACTGGCTGCTCTTGCAAAGGACTGGGGTTCAGTTCCCAGCACCCACATAGTGGCTAACAACCATCCATAATTCCAGTTCCAGGGAATCCAATGCCCTCTTCTGATCTCCAAGGGCAACTGCATAACACAGGTACACTTACATACATGCAGGCAATATACTCATACATATAAAATAAAAATAATATATATATATGTCTTTTTCAGACAGGGTCTCCCTGTAGCCCTAGCTGTCCTGGAACTCACTGTGTAGACCAGGCTGGCCTTGAACTCACAGAAATCTGCCTGCCTCTGCCTCCCGAGTGCTGGAATTAAAGGCATGCACCATGCCTGGCTAAAAAAAATTTTTTTAAAAATGCAAAGCCACACACCACACATTTCAGGCATTTGGCAGACAGGAAAGCAGAACACTAACACACAAAATTTCAGGTTTGGGCCAGTGAGTCTCAATTTTTAAGCAAATTATTACTAAAAACTCTTTGCTAATCTCAGAGCACAGATCTCAAGGCCTTAATTTACATTCTAGCTCTATGTATGGATGTTACCTGACATACAAGTCTAGCTTTCTTCTCCAAAAAAAAATGACAAAATAATTCCATTTCATAGAATTTTCTGAAACCCAAATAAGATGACAATGTGTGTTAAAAGATTTTATATGCACAACTAGCATGTATTAAATCCAAGTCTTAACTACTATTGTTTATTGAAAATGGAGTCCACCTTTTTTTTTTTTCTTTTTTCTCTTTGAGACAGGCTGGCCGAAGATGTACGATGCTCCTGCCTCAGCCTTCCAAGGTCTGGAATTATAGGGATACATCTCTGTGCCCAGTGGAGTATACCCTTTGACAGACAATTCTAAGTCCTCATGCTTACAAATACAAAGGTACAACGGTGTTCATAGCAGCCCTCTTTGGACTGATCTAAAAATACTAAATGGCTTCAAGAGATGATTGGCTCATAAACTATGGTACATACACAAAGCAGAATATCTTACAGTAATTTAGGATGTCATAAATATACAAATAAGAAAACAATGTTTAAACAATGGAAGAAAATGGACCTAGTAATAAACTTCCTCCCAAGTTCTTATACCCATAGATCAATGCATCTTCCAACCCTCATCAGAAAAATCCGCCTTTTGCAGTAGATGGTGATAAACACACAGGGCCTAGGACCTAGTCAGTCACAGGTTTGGGGCCTAGTCAACAGTATCTCTTGACCTGGAGTTACAGACAGTTGTTAGCTGCCATGTGGGTATTGGGATTCGAATCCCGGTCTTCTGCAAGAACAGCCAGTGTTCTTAACTGCTGAGCCATCTCTCCAGCAACTAGAGCACTGACTTCTTGAAGAGGACCTGGATTCAATTCCAAGCACCCACATGGTGGCTAACAGCCTCCATAACTCCAGTTCCAGAGGAATTCAATGCCCTCTTCTGACCTCAGTCGGCACTGCATGACATAGGTGCATCTCCCTACATTCAGGCAACATACTCATATACATAAAATATTTTTTAAAATATACTTGTTTAGAAGAACTAATATACTTCATTTCAAATTTGGACATTTTAATTCCTCAAATACTACATATTGTTTGCCTTTCCCAATGTACTATCATTAACCTCCCTTAGAACACAAGAGTATTAAAAGTTTGCTAGAGCAAGAGTTGCATTTTCTTCCAATCTAATATGGTACTTGACACAAAACAAACTAGTTTCCCTTTAAAACAGTCTATCTGGAGTTTGAAAATCTTCTGTTCTTTGAAAAGTACCTACTGTGTGCAGAATGCTGTGACAGGTCATAGAGATAGATGTTAAGGCAGCACTTGGGAGGTGGAGGCAGGAATACCAGAAATTTGAGGCCAGCCTGTGCTCTATTTCAAACAGAAAGAAGAGGAAAGCAGAAGAGACTCAAACCTTGCCCCTATGGAATTTTTAGTCCAAGGAATGGGCCACACATGCAAAAAACAATTGACTGTATTTCTACAAGTATAATGAACATTATAAAGAAAAAGTAGGGGCTGGAGAGATGGCTCAGTGGTTAAGAACACTGGCTGTTCTTGCAGTAGACCTGGGTTCAAATCCCAGCACCCACATGGAAGCTAACAACTGTCCGTAACTCCAGTCCCAGGGGATCGATAGCCTCTTCTGTCCTCCACAGGCATTGCACGACACAGGTGCACTTACCTACATGCAGGCAATATACTCATACACATAAAATAAAAATAATAAATTTTTTAAAGTTCAAAAAAAAGTAGGGGTGTAATGAAATCTATAAAAATCTGATTTACTGCCAAGCATGTTGGCCCATGCCTGTAATCCCAGAACTTGGTAGGTATAGGCAGGAGGATCTGGAGTTCAAGGACAGTCATGGCTTCAAAGCACGTTTTTGCTACATGAAACCCTGTCTGAAAAAAAGACCTGATCTACTACAGCAGAAGAGAAATGGTTTCCCCTAGGAAGTTATGACTATACTGAAGGAAGACAGAGATAATCTGGCAAAGAAAGGAGAAATGATTGCCAATAGGGGACAGAATATATACAAGACCCTGGGGTGGAAAGAACACGATGGGCCTAACGCACTGGAAGAAAGGCAGCCAACATAATCTACCAGAATTGTGACTCAAGTGTACCAGGGCTTAAGTGATTGAGCTGTTCAGATGAGAGGGTGGCTGAGACCAAGAGAATACCAGTACAGTCAAGAGAAAAGACACAAAACAGATAAAAGAGAAAAGACAACATACTCAGGAGCTATTCAGGAAGAAATCACACGTTACAATGAAGCCAGGCTCATTCAGTAGAGCTTTGAAGATGATCTTGAGATCTTTCAGTTAAGAGACAAAACAATGAAGCTGAGGTTTGGGGCTTTGATGTTGCCAATGAGACAGGTATTACAACAAGGTTCTCTAACAGCAGTGATATCTTGGCAAATTTAATTTTAGGAACTGTGCCAAAAAGTTGTGACCAAGATTACAGTAAAACCAAGCATGTGTTTGAAAAATAATTATATATTATAGGCCCTACCTCCCAACTGTGAGATAAAATGACTAGGATCTGCAAGGTACATATTTGTAATATTACATTATATCATTTATTTTCTTTCCTTTGTACTTCTGTGAAAATATGACTTCAAGACTTAGGGGGAAGAGGAAGAAGGAATTTATGTTATGAATCACTGAACTCCCAGAATAAATTTACAGAATAACATTTTATATCAGGAATATCACAGTATACCTGAGAACATTAGGGGGAAAGTCAGCTACTATATCTTAAAGACACTACAGTACCAGATAAATATTGCTTCGTTGTGACATGATATCACAGCACTGGTAGCATATCAGTGTTAGGCTGGGGAGACAGCTCAGTGGCAAGGTACTTAGCTAGCATATGCAAAGCCATGGGTTCAATCCCCAGTATCCCAAAACTGAAAAGGCATTAGTGTTTAAGATGTACAGTAGGAACAACAACTTCTACACCGGTAGCTTTGTAATCAGGAACTAACATAACACATATACTCTATTACTTTCCTTGTTTCAGATGATAAACTGAAATTTCCACAAGTCACCTTTCTGTTTCATGTAACCAATACAGTAAAAATCTGCTCAATCCAATAGTAAGCTTGAAGTTAATAGGAAGCCTACAGTGCCTCCTTAAAAATAAACTATTTCCAAAATACCCCAGTATTAGAATTTTGTATATTCAGCTCTGTTCCTTCCATGAAGCAGAAAAATAAATAGCTAAGGAGAAATCGTATCTAGTGTTTTACTTTAACAAACTAGTTCTCCTTTGTCTGATCCAGCCTAACCAACCCAGGAGTAGACTACCTTAAGATAAAATACTCTAAAATCAATTTCTTTTTCTTGAAACTGATTGTTATTTAAATCCCCAGGAAAAATGATCTATCTCTGTTTGAAGTGGTTCATAGTATGTATATTCTCCCTTGGGTACTATCAGAACCCAAAGATGTTTATGGTTTTACAAATTATCTGACATGCATAAAACACAGCAATTAATATTGTGGTCTTACACAATATAGAAGAATCCTAGTA
>NW_008345690.1:762385-782201 GCF_000622305.1 Nannospalax galili | reverse complement strand
ATGGTTAGTAAAATACAGAAATGCAGATCTTATTTATGTCTCTGTTATCCATGAGTTGTTAGTGAAAATGCCACATGTGCAATGATGAGGAGATAGATGGAATTACTAATTTCTAAAACTGACAATAAATCAAAGTTATAGAACTCCAAGAACTGACTTTGGTGAGTATCTAATACATCTTATTTTACAGATGAAAACAAGGGACAGAAGAGAAATGTAATTAGGTTATATATCTGATTTCTAGAAAATAGGAACTGAAATATTTGTTAACATGACAGAACCCAGACCTAGTTTCCTAAATGGTACTCTTTCCATATCTAAGTTTAAAAAAAAAAAAAAAGATGGGGGGGTGCATGGTAGGCATGCCTTTCATCCCAGCACTCAGGCGGCAGAGATGGGTGAAATCTGAGTTCCAGGTCAGACAGTGTTGTTATAATGAAATCTCGTGTCCAAAAAACAAAAAAAAATTTTTTGTTTTAATCTATATATGGATTTAAGGATAAATTCGTAAATAAAATTTAATTCCTAATAGTTAATAAACAGAAAACTATGAATGCAGGCTACATATACATAAGTGTGGTTTTTTTTATTATTTTTTTTATGTGTATGCGTGTATTGCCTGCATGTAGGTAAGCACACCTGTGTCATGCAATGCCCGTGGAAGACAGAAGAAGCTGTGGGATCCCCTGGAACTGGAGTTACAGACAGTTGTTAGCTGCCATGTGGGTGCTGGGATTTGAACCAGGGTCTTCTGCAAGAACAGTCAGTGTTCTTAACCTCTGAGCCATCTCTCCAGCCCCCATAAGCATGTATTTTAAAATATATTTATACTTTTATGTGTATGAGTGTATTGCCTGCATGTATGCAAGTGCACCCATGTCATGAAATGCCCTCAGAGGTCAGAAGAGAGCATTGAGTCCCCTGGAAATGGAGCTATAGACTATAGTTAGCCACCATGTGGATGTTGGGATCTGAACCTATGCCCTCTCCAAGAGCAGCCAGTGCTCTTAACCACTAAGCTATCTCTCTAGCTCTGTGCGCAAAGCGTGCATTTTTAATGTATATCATACTACAGATTTTCATCTCAAATATATCCTATCACAACAAATCATCTAGACTCACCAATAAATATAGTACACAAAACTTAATTTTTTTTTTTTTCTGTCTTTCTGAGACAGGGTCAAAAGCCCCAGCTGTAGCCCCAGCTGACCTGGCACTCACTATGTAGACCAAGCTGGCCTCGAACTCACAGGGATCCACCAGCCTCTGCCTCCCAAGTGCTGGGATTAAAGTCGTGTGCCACCATGCCTAGAAACACTTAAAATCAAGTTAAGAAGATGAAAAGGGGGGATGTAGAGATGGCTCAGTGGTTAAGAGCACTGGCTGCTCTTGCAGAAGTCCTGGGTTCGAATCCCAGCACCCACATGGCAGTTAACAACCATCTGTAAATCCAGTTCCAGGGGGAATCCAACGCCCTCTTCTGTCCTCTGCGGGTACTGCACAACATGGGTGCACTTATATACATGCAGGCCTAATGCTCATACACATAAAAAAAGTAAATAAAATTTAAAAAGACAATGAAAAGGAAACATGCAGCTTTAAAGGTGAATCAAAGGGAGGAAAATGAATCTTAGTTTTGTCCCAGTGATGTCAAAATGCATGGTGGAAAGAGTCACACTCATGACCACAGGAGTCTTAGGTTTTCTGCATCAAGAGCTTCAATGTGTGCTCTCCTCAACCCAAACCACCTGGCTGGAGCTCCCCAAAGCCTTCAGGGAACTTAATCACTCAACCCCAGCCAAATGAATCATTCTTTTATTTGCCAGACAATGTTTAGAGAATCAGAAATAAAGGTCTCATTTAACTTCCTCCTATCAATTGAGAAACACCCTTTGCTTAAGAAAAGTTTTTGAAAACTGCAATTGACATTAATCCTTGGGATTTATTGACTTCCTAAAACAAAATACTGAGGAGACAGACACTACAAAAAATTTTCAAAAGCAGAAGTCAACTACGTCTCAGTATACCTAGACAAGCATACTATAGAAATCTGTTCTTTTGAAGGATAAGCAACTTTATTTTTGCTTTAGGATCTGCTTACCAGTCACTCTTACCACTAAACAAGATTCAAAATTTACATGAGATGGTTTTTCTACCCCCTCCACTTCAACAATGTCCACTAACTTCCCATTCTAATCAATATTTTTATTCCTTTAACAAAGTTCCTTGGTTCTCTTTTATATCCTGCCAGAGACGTGTCTTATTTTTAAGACTGCTTAACTATCATATACTTGCAAAGAAAAATAAAAGCTGGCCCAAGATTACCTTTAGCATGTAGCCAGAAGCATGGGCACAAACTACCAACTCCCAATGTACTATCCTCTAGGTCAAAGATGGGAACATCTTAATAATTCCAGCAAGAGCTATTATTTTAAAGAACTACTTTAATTGCCTTCCAGATCTATTCCTTCATTCCCACACAAAGTCAGGGTATGATTTCCCTATCTCATTTTTAAAGGGCAAAACCCCAGGGTGGTGGTAAGGAAGCCTATGTTGTGTTACTCTAGAGTTGGTTTAAAGGAAGAACACAGGTCAGGAGGACTGGCCCTGAGTTTGTGCTCTTTCTCTCCTCCCTTTTCAAACCCTCCCCATCCTGCTAACCTGTTGGCAGTGCTGGTGTTGCTGTTCCCACTGCTGTGTTTCTGTGCCCGGTTCAACCTCCGTGGGGGCTTTGAATGTTGTAGCCTGGGGCTCGGCATGGAAGGGAACGATGAGGCATAGCCATGTTCACACTCTAAAAGGGCAAAGAAACAAAGAGGTGTAAGGATACAGACACCCAAATCCACGATCCACAAATCCAAGGTCCCTGTAGTAACATTTTTTTAAAGTAGGTAAAGTAAAATGTTTTTACTCTTTTTAGTTAGAAGATAAAATCCAAATGTTTAGCCCAAGGTGGTTGTACATCCCTTTAAACTCAACACTTAGGAGCCTGAGGCAAGAGGGATCCCCAAGTTCAAGGCCAGCCAGGGCTACATGGCAAGCCCTGACTTTAAAAACAAATCCCGGGGCTGAAGAGATGGCACAGCGGTTAAGAGCACTGACTGCTCTTGAGAGGACCCGGGTTCGATTCCCAGCACCCACAAGGCGGCTAGGAACCATCCTTACCTCCAGTTCCAGGGAACACGACACAGGTGCACTCACGTACATGCAGACAATACACTCATACACATAAAAACAAACAAACAAACAAACAAAAAACTCCAGTTCTTGTCTGGACATCAGTGGACAAGCATACAGACCCTAAACCGCCTGGACAGGTAATGATACCTCTTCTAAACTAAGTAATTTCTCCCTCCTCTCCAAAATCTTTTCCCTCAACAACTTTTTTATCATCCTAATTTCTAAGACCAGTTACCATTCACTCCAAAAGATTCACCTGTCTTAAAAACATCCCCTTTTGTTAATGCCTGTCTTCTCTGCAGTCTTGGTAAACTCATTTTCGTGTGCCCCAACTATTTCAATCTGCAAATTTTAGAAGAACGTTCTCTCCTGACCAGCATCCCGGCTCTTCCCATCCCAACGTCCCAGGCTATTTCTCCTTTGGTCTCCACCTCCGAAGTGATCCCACCTCACCCCACCTCGGACCCTCACGGTGGCAAGTGGCAAGGCGATCCTGCCGCAGCTAGCCAGCAGGCTTGCGCCCCAAGATTCTCACGGCCCCGCCTCCTGCACTCCCCAGCTCCCACCTCCTCCGCTGTCATCTCAAGTCAGAAGATGCTCCCTCTCCAGCCCCCTCTGCCCCCTCCGCTGGCCCTGCCGAGCTCCTGGCTCCTTCCCCTCCAGCTCCGACCCTGCTGGCCGCGCCTCTCCTTGCGCCCCACTCTCCCCTGCCCAAGCTCCCACAGCCAATACAGGCCACCCGCGCGCGCAGATGCCTGCCCTCCCTCGCGGCCGTCTTCTCCCACGCCTCCACTTACAAACTCACCTGCACCTCGGACAAACCTCCCCTGCGGGCGCGCACCTCCCACGCGCGTGCACCTTCTCGCACGCGCGCAGCCCCACACGCCCGCACACTTCTGCCCACACGCGCGTGCACCGCCTCCCACGCGCGCGCGCTACTCACGCGCACCTCTTCCCCAGCGCACGCACTTCCTCCCACCCACGCGCGCACCTCTCCTCCACAGGCGCACCGGGTTCCCAGTGCGGAAACCAAGGCGGTGGTACCCAGCCATTACCTCGCTCCCTGCGCTCCAAAAACTCTGCGGCCTCCAGCAGGCGCTGCACGTTGATCATCCGAACCCACTCCATGGGCTCCGCGCGTGGCCGCAGGACCTCTCCGTGCTCCCGCCCCTGGCCGACAGGAGGCGCCGCAGGCGGCTACAGCCGCACGACGCTCCGGGACATGTGCGGCGGGCGGGCGGGCCAGCCTGGCCCCGGCTCGGCGAGCTCCACGCCGCCCCAGCCGTGCCCGCCGCACCCGCCGCGCCGCCTGCAGCTCGCGCCGGGTTTGTTTACCTCTCCGCGCGAGCACAGGAGAGGGGCGGGAGCAGCGCGGAGGCCCGCCCCCGCCCACCCCTTCTGCACTCCCCTGGGAAATGTAGTCCCGCCCCCGCCGCTGCTCCTTGGGAGTCGGTACACGCGGCGCCTCAGTGCACCTGCGCCTGCACGAGTCCGCAATGGCCTCTGGGAGATGTAGTCTCGCTAGTTTTCCTTTTCTCCCTCTAAGGATGGAAAGACCAAGAGAACTTGCCAGCATTTGGCTTCAGAGGCAAAAAATTTGATTGAGCTGTGTCTGTCTCACAGTGAGACCCATTTCTTAGCATGTGCTCAGGGACTGGGGCATTCATTACTGAAATATGTTCCAGTCCTCTATCAACACGTTCTCAAGCAACTTCTCTGCCTAGATTTCCTCATCCACAAAATAAGGAACGTAACTCTTTGCAAGGGCAGAATCACAGAAACTATTGAGAAGTAAAAAAATCGCTGACCAGGGCTGGAGAGATAGCTCAGCGGTTAAGAATACTGACTGCTCTTACAGAAGACCGGGGTTCAAATCCCAGCACCCACATGGCAGCTAACATGTTGTAACTCCCGTCCCAGGGGATCCGATAGCCTCTTCTGTCCTCCGGGGGCATTGCATGACACGGGTGCACTTAACCTACATGCAGGCAATAAATTCATACACATAAAATAAAAAATAAATATAAGTAAATAAAATATTTTTAAAATCGCTGACCAGAAATAGGGGTCATTAATGGGAGCGAGAGAGGACTTCCATGAGGCCCTTTGTCCACCACTTCGACACAGACAAGTTTTCTAATATCCTTTCTTTTTAAACTGCTTCCTTCCTCGGTCCCTCACTAGAGCTTTTAGACGACAGAAAACCTGTTGTAGTGCTACAAGAAAAGGGCATAAAGATTTGGTACTGGAATTATACTGACTTCAGTTCAAATGTGAACTCTGAGTGTGTGTACTCTTCAAACCTTTTCCTCATACATAAAATGGATACAATTTTTCCATTTTTGCTTGATGCTGAGGGCCTACAATGTGCCAGGGACTAAACCAAACTTTGTCTTCTGTGATGAGAGAAACAGACATAAACCCTGCTTCCAGGAAACATATATATTATTCAGTAGAATCTACCGTGAAGGTTAAATGAAATTATTCCATTGCTCAGTATTCAAGGCACTCAACAAATGTAAGCTGACTGCTTTCTCTCATGCTCTCCCTCCTCCTCACTTAAAGGTAACTGAAAATGGACTAAGGAAGCAGGGGGCACAGTAAAAGGCCAGGGGCCACTGGCTGGTCTACCACCATCCTTTCCAAGTCTGCCATATAACCAGTCCTCAAAGTCCAGACCAGGGTTTCTTAATCTTGGCATTTTTGCCACTTTGGGCCTGTTAATTCTTTCTTGGAGCAGAGGTTCTGTTCTGTGCATTATTGGGTATTTAACAGCATCCCTAGTCTCTACCCACTAGATGCCACCACTACCCCTCAGACATGATAACCAAAAATGCCTCCAGACATTGCCACCTGTCTCCTGAGACACAAAACACGGCCCCCCAAGTTGAGAACAATTATCTATGGAGGGGAAGGGCAAGAGGCCAGGAACCTCTGGCTGCTCTGGAGCAAGGCAGGAATTGTGTAAACACATCCACAACTGCTTCCCTCTCTGATTTTTTTCACCTACTGGGAGACACCCAACATAACAGGAAACCCTTGGAGAGGGGATAATCTCCCCTGTGCTCATGTCATTGGCTACTGCAGAAAATACCACCTTGGGGTAGATGGCTTACCATCTCAAAAAAGGGGATTTGCATTGCATTTTAACACTCTGCTATCCTTGGTACCCCACCCCCCAAAAGTGAGCAAGATCTCCAATGAGGTCACAAGCTGCAAAATTCTGCCAGCCTTTTTAAATATTACACTTGGCACATTTAAGAAGTAGATGTTCCATCAAAGTCAGGGAGGCCCAAAATGAGAGGTATTCACAAACCACAGGGGTGGGAGACTTCATCAAGACTGAAAAGGGGACTGTGTTTTTTTAGCTGTTGGCTAGGTCATCTGGGTTTTCCCATTGCCCACTGGTAACAGTCACCCTCCATCCTCAACCAGGGACACGTTGGATAGAGGTAGGAAGAAATTGTTTTTTTAAACAATTTATTGGGGCTAAAGAAATGGCTCAGTGGTTAAGAGCACTGACTGCTCTTGCAGAGGACCTGGGTTTGATTCCCAGTACCCACGTGATGGCTAACAACTGGCCCCAACTCCAGTTCCAGGGGATCTGATGCTCTCTTCTGAACTCTCTGAGTGCTGCATGACACGGATACAATTGCATACATGCAGGCAATACACTCATTACACAGGAAATAAAAATAATAAAAATATATTTTAAAATGTGTTATTTACTCAGAACACCTGTAATTGAGGATTAAAAACTATTAAGGTTAAAAGTTAGTTCCCACCACTTGCAGACCCCCTTTAAGTTTTCGATTCCAAATTCTAAGAGCTATCCTGGAAACTTAAGTAACTTTTATGGCAAGTGAAGGTCTGCTTTACCTAGTAGTGGGCAAACCTGTGGGGTATGCAATCAAGAAATGCAGTAAAACCTGAAACTATCGGTGAATTGAAGGTGGCTTTAATTGCATAGGTCCAGGGAAGGTTCATGAAAGGTTAGCTGGATGTCACAGTTGATGCCACAAGACTTAGCCTAGAGACCTGACCAAAAGGCAGATGAGGAGATGGAAAGAGCCATCAAAAAGCTACCTGCATATGTTGCAGTGCATAGGCAATGGTGATGACAGCAGGCTGATTTACATACAGAAATCTCCAGCCTTTTCCAGGAGTAATTGAGAAAGCTGCTATCCACATAGCCTTCCTTGGCTTAACCCCAGCCAGGGGGAATTCAGGGGCAGCCATGATTTTGCTTTTGCTCAGATGAAGTTACTCTGCCCAATAAACATAGACGGGAAAACAGGAAAGCAACCAGAATCTATAGGTACAAGAACCTGGGATCTTAAACCCACAGTCTCTGGTTCCATCCTCTCCCTAAAGTACCTCTCTGTCTCTCTCCATCTGGGGAGCCTCATTTGAAAATGGCAAAACTCCCCCGAGTCCCCCAGCTCTATTACAATAGCCCTGGATGGGGACAATCCACCTTCTGAAGAAGCAGGTGGAGCCCTCCCTTTTTAGGGTACTTTCCACTGCTACACACACACACACACACACACACACACACACACACACACACGCACATGCACATGTGCACACACATGCACAGACACCAGTACAGATGTAAATTCCCAAGTGATGTATTGCAAATTCATAAATGGAGGCTGATGTGTCATATCTTTTCTGCCGACAGGTGAGATGGAGAGGGGGGAAGGGGCTGTGTCTGTTAAGTTACAAGTTCAAAGTCACTGTTAGTGACACTGCTTGTTGGGGAGCCCTTTCCTGAGCCTGCAAAGTGCTTACCATGTAGGCACCGTTTTGAACAATTATCTTTAAGGGTGGAAACTTACAAAGAACAAAGGTCCGGAGACAGGGAGCGTGAGTTCCGAGGTCCTACAGGACAACTACATAACTGTGACCCATCTTTCCATCCCCCACTCCTACATGGAGGCCGCAGCCTCCTCCCCTCCTCTTCCCCCAGAGCCCAGAAACGTGTAGAGCAGCAGAAAAACCTTGGCTCTGCCCAGTGAGTCAGCCTTGCCTAACTTCATGCGTAAGCTCTCCACAAGTCAGCGGCAGCTCAGAGCTGCGGGGCTGTGTGCAGCCGAGATAAATTTGGGTCTAAAGAGATGACGTAATGCTAAACCCGAGAGGTGGCTGCCGTCTCCCAGGGCTCCAGTCGCCAGGGCTGCCGGCTGACTTCCCAACCACATGGAAACGCACCAAGCGACCCAGGTGCCCGAGCTGGGGAGAAAGGGAAAGAAAGGACAGGGGGAGGGGGTAGCGGCAGAGGAGGCGATGGTTAGTCCGAGATCGCTGAATCTGAAGTTTGTTGTTTTTTAACTCCAGTTTTTCTGGTGAGATCAGACCACTGGCAGAGGCTCAAACAGCTGCACTTGACTTCCATCCTGACCCATCTCTTCTCTTAGAGAAGGGCTTTTTACATTTTATTAAATGGCCCTTATTAAAGCAGCCTATTTCAGTGATTATAATGGATGTATTAATCTCTCAAATGTCCTTTTCCCTCTTTTTTGCATGAACTTGGATCCAACAAGTCTGCATTGCAGGACTCGGTTAATATGCATATCTAAGTGGCTTTCTTACTCAGGATGACTCTTGGGGGGCAACTGGTAAGGAATTCAAAACGGTTTTGTTTGAGTTGTGCCAAGAGAATGGTTCCCCAAAAATGTTTCACAGTTTGTGTCATGGAAGTTTTATCTCATGAAGCTTGTTTATTTCTCAGCCCAGGTCTCCACTTTGCAGTTGAAAACAGCATGCAGCTGACAAACTGATGAGGGAGAAAGGGTCTAAGATGTAGGTAGACACTATGATTTCTTTGTTCTAGAATTCCTTTTTCTTGTTGATTCATGGTTATAAGAAAGAAAGAGGAAAATAAAAATTTGGAATGTGGGGCCCCAAGCCTAGTCCTTTAACCATCGAGACTGTGTTACATTCCCTAAGGATCCAGAAGCTGCTTTGGTTTTCTGTTCAAGGTTCACCCTTCCCTAAGGAAAGCCTACCTTTTCCACTTCTTCTTTGCTGGTGAGGACCACATGCCACAGACCCAACCTCACCATGCCACTTTAAAGGACTCCCCACCCCCAGGTACACTGTCTTTGCTGTATGACGTAGTTGCCTTTCTTAAGAATGCCTCCAGAGTCCTTTTTCAAATGATCTCTCATCACTGTCCCTGGTGTCTCATAATATTCTCCTGTAATTTGTGTTTATAACCATTCATGCTGGTAGACTTCATGATGTTCAGCTGTACCTGGTCAACCATGGGATGTTATTTTTTGAAACATTACTAAATTCCATGAATTAATACTTTGTTAGGAATTTTTCATCTATATTCAAAAGCAAGAATAAACTATAAAAGGCTGGGGTGTGGCTCAGTGACAGAGCCTACCTAGCCTTCTCAAGACCCTGGGTTAAACCCCTAACACCACAAAAAAGGAAATGAATTGTAATTTTTGTTTTGTTTTGAGACAGGGTCTCTTGTAGCTGTGGCTGGCCTCAAACTCATTGTGTAGTCAAGGATGACCTTGAACTCTGATTCACCTGCCTTCACTTCCCCAAGTACTAGGATTACAGGCATGTGCCACCATATCAGACTAGTTTTCTTTCTTCGTGTTTTTTTGTTTGTTTGTTTGGTTGGTTATTGTACTTTCAAGTTTTGCTAGTGCGATTTTTTCATATTAAAAATTGACTTTCTATTTATTTCTATGTGGGGTGTGTGTGTGTGTGCGCGCGCGCGTGTGTGTGTGCCCATTCAGAGGCCAGAGGAGGACTTCTGGTGTTCTACTCTATTGCTTTCTTCCTTAGTCCCTTGAGACAGGATCTCTCACTGAACCTGGAGCAAACCCCAGCAATCCTCTTGTCTCCACCCACTAGTGCTGGGGTTACAGGCATGCAGACTTTTATTTGGGTGCTGGGGATGCAAACTCAAGTCCTCTGCTTATGCAACAAAAGTGCTCTTACCTACTGAGCCATTTCCCCAGCTCAGTTAGATGCAACTTGATTTTAGTCTTAAGAGAAAACAACTAGAAAGACTGCAAGAGGTCTCCTCTCGTTGCTGTGACTGTGGGCCACATTCTTGTTGGGTCACCCTCCCTCCCCTGCCAGGAGCTGGCCTGGAGTGGCTCTGCCCCCAGCCCTTGGCATCACCACCCCTTTCCAAGTGGCACAGACTAGTGGTGGTTCATCATAGGCCCCATCAGGCCCTGGGCACTAAGCACTCCTGCTTCAGGTCTGAGTGCTCAGCCTCAGGTGCAGCATTAAAGTCACAGGCTCTTGCCTGTCTGAAGATATGTGTGATGTCATCCTCTCTTCCAGCCCCAACCTTGATTCTAGGATGCTAGGAGTCTCTAGAGAGCCTAGAACAAAACGAATCCATTTACCAGCTCACCGCCACGTAACTAGAACTGGCTGTGTGTACTGTGCTGTTCTTATAGTCAGCTCATTTAACCCTCCGCACACCTCTGAGATTCCTGTTTTAGAGATTTAGAGCCCAGAAAGGGCAACAAATTTGCTCCGGCCATGACTGGAGTTATCAAAGCTGGATCTTTTCTTGCCTTCCTTCCCAGCATATACCATGTCATGTTTAATCAGATATGGCCAGGCAAAATTGGTTAGATCAGTGGTCTCAGCCAAGGGCAATCCTATTCCTATTCCCCTGGGAATGTGTCCAAACATTATACTGATCAGGGGTTCCCATGGCATTTAATAGGTAGAAACCAAGGATGTGAAATTCTGCAATATCCCAGACTAACCTACACAGCTGTCTGACCAGTAGCTCTTGGTTTTTGTTTTGAATTTTGCTTGCTTGGGAGCTTTTTCTAGAGACAAAGTCTCATTATGTAGACCAGGTTATCCTAGAAGTTGCTATGTATCCCAGCCTATCCCTAAACTCACAATTTTCCTGCCTCACCCTCCTTACTGCTGGGTAAATAGATGTGTACCACCATGCCCAGTGCAGCAGTACTCTTGAGAGGTGAGTGAGAGAAGTTAGGTCAGAAAACTCATTCATTCAACAGATATTCCCTGGACATCTAAACTATGCTGGGCACCAGCTCTGCTCCCTGTCTTCAAGGTGCTTATATTCTAGCCACATAGCCAGATGTAGGCAAGTGAAACAACTGTAAATCATGGTGAGTGGGCTAAGGGTTAAATGATAAAGAATAAGGCAACTCTAGGTAGGTGCAGAGAATGGGGGAAGAGCAAAAGATTCTGTAGGACATCTCAAATTTTAAGGCACGCATAAATCTCTCAGGAATTGTGATAAATGCATTCTGATTTAGCAGATCTCAGGTGAAACATGGGGTGGGGCTCTCATTTCTGACAAGCTACGGCACAGGTGAGGCAAGGCTACCCACCCTGGAACCACACTCACTCCAAACAGCAAGGATGAAGGCCATGACAAGGGGTTTGGATTTTACTTTAAATGAGACAGAAAGAAACTATGGAAGGACTTTAAATAAGTGAGTGACTTGAACCCAGTTATATTTAACATCAATCTTGTTTCCTAGAACTCCACTGGGGAGAGAAGGAGCTTGGGCCTATGCTGTTTGACAGGAACCAGCTGGCCCAGGCTGTCACGGTGGCAGCCTGGGCCTCAAGCTCATCTGGACAGTTCACCCTGTCTCTCTCCTCCGCCTGCTCTGTGGAATCCCTTGGAGCCAAGCATGGGCCAGCCCAGTTGCCCTACAAGCTGGGGTGCCCCCAAGAAGTCCTGGAGCCTGACAGGGTGTGGATCCACAACCCTGACAGCCTGCCTGGGGAGCTGCTGGAGCCCTACTGGTCAGGTGAGTTCCCCAGCTGGTGCACAAGCAAGCAAAAACACCTTAGACCATTGCCTTCCAAGGGCTTCAGTGTCCATGCTGGAAAAGCCCTGGAAGCTTCTGGCTGCTTCTCTCCATCCTAGAAGAGTGGGGAGAAAAGAAAATCACTCCGGGGACTTTCCAGGGTAGCCTCAGCCAGGACTCAAACATTCCAGGCTCCATTTCTTCCCTCTGTTAACTTCAAGCTCCCTGAGGCTTCTCCCAAATCCCTAAGGAAGAACACCAGGTTTGAGTCCCAGCTCCACTATTGTTAGCATGTGGCCTTGGGAAAATGAGCCAGCCTTACCAAGGCTGAAGCTCTGGGCAGCTATAAAATGGGGGTAATTATAGCACCTGGCTATGGATGTTTGTGAGGATTTAATATAGAGCACTTAGCATTGTGCTGGCACATAGTAAATGCTCAGTAAAAGGACCATTATCACTATTCCCTTGGAAAACACAGAGGAGACTGTACTTGTCAGCAGTCCTCTTGGGGACTAGTTATCAGGCACCCAGGAGACAGACTAGAATTGTTTATTGGTTTCTATTTGGCTAATATTTGAACTGGAATATATAACTGAATTGGAACCCTCATATGCTTCACTCTCAAAGCACTAAACACAGAACTTAGCTCCTGGCTGGTTTTAGAAATTAGAAATTAGAATTAGGACCACATAAACTTGGCATGATGGTACATGCCTGTAATCCCAGAAATGGAAGAAAAAGGCATGCAGATCAGGAGTTTAAGGGTATCCTCAGCTATGTAGTGAATTTCACAACCAGCCTGGGGTACCTGAGACTCTGGGGGCGTTGGGGAGGGAGGAAAGACAACTAAATTTTCAAATCCTGGCGCTAAAATAGATCACATACTCCATGAGGGCAACAACTATACTGTCATGACCTAGCACACTCTTCCTGACACAAGGCAAATATAAGCTTCTTAAAAACCAGTTTAACAAATAAATGAATGAACAAATGCATAGAACCAATTTAGCGGAGAATTACTGGCCCACAACATAACTCTGTGTCTTATCAAAGTCATTGCTACAAAACCTTTTCTTTTTTAAATATTTTATTTATTACTTTTATTTTATGTGTATGAATGTAATGCCTGAATGTAGGTAGGTGCACCCCTGTCATGCAGTGCCCATGGAGGTCAGAAGGTGTCGATCCTCTGGAATTGGAGTTACAGATGGTTGTTAAGCCACCATGTGAGTGCTAGGAATTGAACCCAGGTCCTCTGTAAGAGCAGTCAGTGCTCGTAACTGTTGAGCCATCTTTCCAGCCCCGAGCAAAGTCATTTTCAAGGGAATTTCTCCAGTTTAAAGTATTTTTACAGAATTCTGTCTACATATGTTTTCTGGAGATTTGTTGCTTAAATCAAGAGTCACCTGAACTTTCAAAATGTTTCACAAGTGAGGGGCCCAGCACAGCATTCTGCCAAAATGAGGAAGCAAAGACTGAGCCTTCTAGCTCAGGATCAGAGTGGCAGGTGCCCATTGGTTTGGGATAGAAAAATCAAGTGAGCTGTTGACAGCTGTTAACACCTCTGGCCAGGCTAGTCAGGGACAGTGACATCAGAGACAGTTTCTTCCACAAGTTTAGCAGAAGAATCAGGGACTTTAGTTCCCTATTAAAGTCTCTCTTTTCTCTCTTCCCTCCTCCCTCCCCCCCTTTTCTTTCCCCCCTCCTCTCTGTCTCTTCCCCCCCTACCTCTGTCTCCCTCTCTTTCTCTTTTCTCTCTTCTCTCCTTTTTCTTTCCTCACCATAAGTCTGGAACCCTACCCCACAAGCACGGGAAAACTGGAATTTTCCTCCTCAGTTAAGCTTGGAGTAACCATCTCATCACTGTCACCACCCTCTGCCTCCTTCCCCAGTACCCCTCATATGTAAAAGAGAATATTTTTCTAAGTACAGCAAAGCCAAATTAACTTCATTTTGAAAGACTACTGAGAATGTTGCAATGACCTTTGCAATAAGCGGACACACCCTGGGTCAGTACAGCAGGCTTGAGAACTGCTGACTTTATGAGCACCTGACCTGCAAAACAAAAGCTATTTGGGGCTCTATCTATGACCCATTCTCATATCAGGCAGGAGAGAACACAGCACAAAAAGACCTCTTTCTGCCTCTGCTGTGTAACTGTGGGCAAGCCACTGTCCCTCTCTGGGCCTCTGCCTCTGTGTATATGAGGATGATGAATGCTCTGTGACTGTTGGGGCTCCTTCAGGCCATGGTGTTGTTTTACCCCTTTAAATGAAAACAAAACCCAAAATGGAGGGGAAGAAAGAATGGGATTCCTGCCTACTGAAAATCACTTGCTGTATTCTACAGAAAGTTTCATTTCTTACTGGGTTGCTGCTTTTTTTTTTTTTTTCACTTCTTTTTCCTTCTCTCTTAAAAAAAGCTCAAAAGCCACAAAACCACAACTCACCTCCCCAGAATGGGTCACTTGGAAGCCAGAGCTGTCTGGGGTTAGGTGTGTCAGGCCTGACGTGCTGGTTAGGTATCTAAGTGAAGACTAAGTCAGAGCAAGCATGTGCTTCTCCTCTAGAAACAGAGTTTAAATCAATATTTATCCAACTGTATTTATAGAAAGTGGTGGTGGTAGAGAAGGGGGTGGGGCAGGGAGGCAGGGGGATCTAAAACAGAACAAGCCACAATGACTGATGCAAATCTTTGTGGCCAATTCGTTTCTTTAGGGCCTGGTGATTTTTTTTTTTTTTTAATAAAAAGAAAAAGGCTCAGCTTTTGATGATCCTGCTATTGGCCCTAGTACCATAGCAACAGCCCCAAGTCCTCTAATATGCCCAGAGGACAAACTTGGGAAAGGCAGCAGCAGGGGCTGGTGTTTCCTAGGAGCCCTGAACTTGAGTTAAGGCCAGGATAGTTGAACAACTGAGAAATGAAAAGCCCTTTCTGATTGGCTATTCTGTCTTGAGTCTCACTTTTCTAAACAAGGTACACACAGGAAGACTTTGGACAATCAACAGGGTGATCCAAATACCAGCTCTGTTTCACGTTGCTGGGTGATCTTAAGCAAGTTGTTTCACCTGTCTGGACTTCATTCCTTGGCTATAAAAACCAGTACACATGTTTATGGTTAAGGTATGTGGGCTCTGGAACGAAAGGCCTAAGTTGCCAACTCAGCTCTGCCACTTACTAGCCATGTGACCTTTGGGAAAGCTACTCAGCATCCCCTACTCCTTAGTGACCCCCCCATCACCACTGTAAAATAGGAGTAATAAAAGTGCACGTGTCATAGGGTTGTCACAAAGATTGGGGAAGATAATGCATGTTAGCCTCATGGTAACCATGGTCAGTGCTTGATAAATGGTAATCTACTATTATACAATGTAATTAGGTGCCATGGATGCATGCTGGCACCCTCTTCATTTCCCTCAGTTTGCTCAGCCCACCCCAAATGAAGACCCCATATCTGGGAGTGCCAACGAGGAGTGTTTGGGTTAGAGACTGGAGACGTGTGAACAGCTGCTGCTTCACCTTTGTAGCTGGTGGAGCACCCCTCCCCCAAGTAGGAACAGCTCAATTCAATTTCCATAACTTCCTATAGCCTTGTCCTCAACCACTCCCCAGGTGCTCTTCACAGGCTACCCAGTCCCTGAGAGCTCTGGAACACTGAAAGTAGTCTCAAAAGCCTACCTCTGGTATTTACTGGGTAGATCTCACATTTTAAACCTGGATTAAATACAAGATAAATTTAAAATGTGGAGGAAATAGGGACAGGTTTAACAATGTTCTTCACACAACTCTTCTAAAAATGAACCCCCTACTCTTCCACCCTATAAATCACCCCACAGTATGTGCAGGGAAAAAAAAAACAATTGCATATAGTAGATGCTTGATGCTTATTTATGAAGCAAATGGATTCATCCTTTAGATGACTCCTATGAAGAGATGTGACCTGTTTGAACATTAACTAGCATGAAAGCCCTCCATTTTAGTATGTTACTCTAGTCCCCTATTTTCTAAGCAAGTAGCTTATTCATTCTTAGAATCACAGCTGTTGACACAATGTAGTTTCAGCTGTCCAGGCCTGACCCATCATATCCTTGCAGGCCCAGGTCTTACTGCCCCAAAGCATTCAGAAGTCAGTATTTCCAGAAAGTCGGTCATATCCTTGACTTCCAAGTCTACTTGCATGCCATAGCCAAGAAATGGCAAATACGACCCATCAAAAAATGTATTACAACTGTCTACTGCATACTATATGTAACAGGTAACACATACTGAGATACTATAGATGATCTGATCTGTAAGATGTTAACAATTGGGCAGGGGAGATGACTTAGTGGGTAAAGCACTTACCACTCAAGCATGAGGACCTGCACTCAGATTCCCAGTGCCCATATAGAAGCTGAAGGTAGTGTCACCCATCTGATGCCCCAGCACTGGGGGCAGGGCAGAGATAAGTAGATCCCTAGAGTTCACTGGCCTAGCCAATCAGTGAGCTCTAAGTTCATTAAGCCACCCTGTCTCAAAAAATAAGGTGGAAAGTGCCTGAGGAAGCCATCTGACTTTGATCTCTGGCCTCCACAGGGCATACATGAGGGATCACATACATCCCTAAAACACAAGTGAACACACATTGTTATACCACACACACACACACACACACACACACACACACACACACAAATATGCTATGAATCTCCCTGAAAGGATAAAGTTGGAAACAGGTAGAAGATTGAATGGCATTGATCGTCAAACTCAGATGTTACTAGTTATTTTTATTTATGTGTATATGTGTGTATCTCTGTGTCTCACATGTATGTGGGTACCCTCAGAAGTCAGAAGAGGGTATCAGATCCCCTGGAGCTAGAGTCACAGGCAGTTGTGAGCCACCCAGTACGAGTGTTAGGAACTGAACTCGGGTCCTCTGCAAGATCAGCATGCCCTCCTAACCACTGAACCATCTCTCCAGCCCTCTAAGTCACTATTTATTGAGCATTATTATATTTCAGGTACTTGAAATGTTTAAAGCCATTAAGCCAGGCATGGTGGTGTACACCTTTAATCCCAGCACTCCAAGGCAGAGGCATGCTGTGAGATCTGTGAGATGAGGCCAGCCTGGTCTACATAGTGAGTTCCAGGCCAGCTGGGGCATTAGGGAAACTCTGTCTCAAAAACAAACAAACAAAGAAACAAAACAGTTCATTCAGTTGCTCCCTAATGATGTGATGGAGTTGGTATCATTATGCCCATATGTTCCCCTTACAAAAATGGAACTTCAGAGAGGCTGTGTAACTTGTGTCCAAACAATAGAAAAGAAATTGGGGTCTCTGCTCCTGCTGACTGTAAGATTTCATCCTCTCAACTAATCTAACTTGGAAAATAGAGTCCAGTGAGCAGCAACAGGCAGCAGGCTTTACGGAGGAGATGGGAAGCAGCCTAAGTCCTGAGGAAGGGTAGGCCACAGAAACCCCAGGGGAGTAAGACAATAAAGGATCCTGAATCAAGCACAGGGGCATGACTGTGGAGCCTGACTGCTGGTGGACCTGCTGGACAGGAGCTGAGGTTTCATGGCCAGGCAGAGGAGATTAAGTCAGGAAGGTAGGGTGGGGCAAATGACACCACACACCAGCAACTTCCAGCAGAAGTTTCCGCCCTACTGAGAAGAGGCTGTCCTGGGCTTGTCCCAGAAACACACCCTGTGCTCTAACCCAGGCAATCGACTCCAGAGAGCAAACTGTAGCTTTGGTTCCCCTCTAACCACTCTTCCCTGTCTGAGGTGCTGTCCCCAAAGCCACCTACCTACCCCAGGCACCGGGAAGCTGTGTCTCAGCAGGCCTTATCTGCCATCATAACTTCTTCCACTTACAGTTTTTATGAATATAACAAATGCTTTGTAAGTCTTTTCCTTTAGTTTTAAGCTTTTTCAAAGCAGGGATAAACCTTTTTCTAATTATTAGTCCTTAATTGTTACCTTTCCCCTGGACTCCACAGACATATAGGTGATGATACCACAGGCTATTTGTGTAGAATTTCTGAGTCTTTGATAACAGGGTCACTCCTGACATGATAAATATTTCTGTAGACTTTCAATCGGAGATTTGTAGATTCATACCAGGTGATATTTCGGGAAGAATGCACATTTATTTCCTAGGGAATCCCTTCCTTTGCACATAACATAATGCATGGTTAACACTGAGTGACTTTATTTGCACTCCTCCTCAAAGAAAACTCACCTCATCTAATGGAAATAATTCATCACCGAGGCCACAACTTGGTGAACACTCCTAGTTCGGAAACCTCAAAGAGGCAATAAAAAGTTAGTTCTGGCTACACAAGGCAAGCTCCTGCCAAGTACTTTGCAAACACTGAAAACTGAACGTGTGAACTCTTGACCAGACGCTAGCGGCACATCTCAAGAAAATCTCAGAGAACCCGAAATGGAGACTCAAGGGCCGGCACTTGTCTCTGGGGAGGGAAGAAGAGCGTCCCTTTAAGAAAGACTGGACCAGCTGGCTGCAAGACAGCTCCCACAGATTTCCTGGCTCACTCCCTGGCTCCGCCCCCCAGCCTCAGGCCTCAGCAACGCGTGACGTAAGAAGAAGCTGATGCTGCCGATTGGCTAAACGACGCAGCTAGGTCAAGTCCAGTCGGAGGAAAGAAGTTTGTCTCCATGTGGAAACCATGTGTCTAGTGGTGGGAGGGGGAAGAGGAGGAGGCGGAGAAACTGAGATCTAGTGATTACTGGGGAACTCGCTGAAAAGAAGGCGGGGAGGTTGTGCACCTGAGTCGACCAGCTTGGCCTTTGCAGTAGTGACCTAAAAAAAGAATGAATAATAAAAAAAAGACTTGCACAACAAACAAAACTTGGGTATCCCCCTATCATAATAATTAAAAAAGCTTGAGGGAGGGGGGTCCTTTGCCTCCTCCAAAAAGACAGGGACCAGGGAAATGCTGGAATCCTATCGCGAACGCCCAGATCCCTCTCCCTCCCCCCAACAACTGAATGATGTAAGCGTTTCGGAAAGCAGAGCTGTGGAGCAAAACAAGCCCCGCACGCGCGGAGCGACCCGCAGTGCCCGAGCCCCGCGCACGCACGACCCGCCCCTCGACTCGCGTTATTGCTGTGCACACGCGGACCGCCGTGACGCGCAGGCATTGTGTGCAGCGAGCAGAAAACAACGGCCAGCGCCGGCCGCGCCAAGAAGCGCCCGGGGAAAGCCAGCCGGCCGTAGGGAGACCCTGGCTGCGCTGCCGGGGGGGTGGGGGTGGGGAGTACGGCAGATAAAGTGGCCGGGGTGGGCCGCTCCCGGTGCCAGCGCGGATAATCAGGGGTCCGGCGGGTGGTCGCTGGAGTTGGCGGGAGGGTACCCCGCCTGCGTGCGCTCTCGCGAAGGGGCCGCGGGCCAGGGGCCGCGTCCCTGTAGCCGAGCCAGGCACGGCGCAGCGCCCCACGCTCTCGGGGAAATCTGGGGGCTGTTGGCATCACGTCATTTCGAGCCAAACAGCAGCAGCGAAAAGACGAGAGAGCGCTAAAAATACTCGGCGGGGAGCCGGCCGGAGGAGGAGAGCTGGGGGGCCGATTACGCACACGAAGTTGACTTGGAGTGGGGCGCCGAGGCTTCGGAGCCCCCTCTGGGGCTGGCGGGCTGGCAGCACCCGGGTCCTGGAGAGGGGCCGGGAGGAAGCGCCTCGGCTGCCCTGGCCTCCGCAGCCCGGCTCGGCCGCCGCGGGCCCGCCCCACACGGGGCAGCCCTGCGGGGCGCGCCCGGCTTTCTGCTTACGTGACTGGTGGCCACGCCGGAGCCCCGGCACCGGGTAAACAAGGAGGTGGTGGCAGCCAGGGCGGCGGGGTG
>NW_008345690.1:760892-762278 GCF_000622305.1 Nannospalax galili | reverse complement strand
TTTGGGCGCACGCCCCCCCCCCCCGCATTCAGAGTCGGCGTCCAAGGGACAGACTGTAGAGACAGGGGACGGGGGAGGGGGAAAACAACTAAAGAAATCGCTCCCCTCCCCCTGCAACAAAAGCAAACACCGCAAACAAAACCTCTTTACGCAGCTACCCACTAGCCCTGGCTTTTCAGAAACTATTCTCCAGACGAATGCACCCCCCCCCCAAACACACACACACACACACACCAATAAATAATCGCTCAGCGACTCGGCTACACAGCCTGGCTGCGATGCGCCTCTCGCGAGCCGGACACTGAGCAAACAGGCGACTAGAGAAAGAAAAGATCGTAGCGCCGACCTCCCGACACAGATCCTTGTTTGGGTCTTACAATGTCTGCACAATCGTGCTGCCAACACTTGGTTACTTTAACCCTGAAGGCCCGGGGTGTGGATTGGAGAAGGTGTTTTTGTGTTTTGAGGGTTGTTTTGCATTGGGGGGAGGCTTGCAAGATCTGACACGTTGCAATCGGATTCTCTCTTTCTCTCTCTCGCCTCATTGATCTTCCTACTTGTGTTGTGCTAACAGATTACACATCTCGGTTTTCTCCTGTCTGAGTCTATTTGCCTCGGTTCCTTCTTCCTTCTCAGAGATATTATTCCGAGGGTGCCGGAAACGTTGCACATGCGTGCCCCCGTTAGGGCACAAAGTCGATTGCCCGGGGAGGGCTAGGGGGACCCGACTGGCAGGGACAAAAATGAAACAAATACAGAAAGGAAGCCAGGCCGGGGTGGGGTTCCTAGCATCGTTCTCCACCTGAATGGGGGGGGGGTGTGCAGGAAGGCGTTTGCCTTGTTCACCCTGCGCGTCTCCCAGAAAATAAAGAAAACGCACACAACAGCCCACACCTTCTTCCCCAACTATTGTTTCTGCGAGATCCCAAACTTTGCTTCCAGCCACGTCCCCCTCGCCAAGTTTCCCCTGCACAACCGCAGGTCCAGGGCGAGCTGCTGGCGCTGCCTTGTTCCCACCGGCCTGTTTCTTATTTATTTTGGGGGGCGGGGGTGGTGGTGGCTGGAGGCGGTGGCACCCCAGGGCCAAGGAGGCACAGGGGGCCCGCGTCCAGGGACGCGATGGCCTGAGCCCAGTTCTGCTGTGAGAGGGGAGAAAAGCGAAGTAGACAGAAGGAAGAGCCCGAGCCCACGCCGCGAAGAGCTGCTCGGCGGTTGTTATTGTTGTAATGTGTGTTTTCTTTCTGGAACCCGGGAGCTCTGCTTACGGATTTCCAACTTTGAGCCCCCTAATCTCCACCCAAGCCTGCAACCAATGACAAAAAACAAGACTTGTTTGCCCAAGCAGGCTCTGGAAAGAAAAAGAGGAGAGAGAGGAGAGAGGGGAGA
>NW_008345690.1:760257-760856 GCF_000622305.1 Nannospalax galili | reverse complement strand
GAGAGAGAGAGAGAGAGAGAGAGAGAGAGAGAGAGAGAAGAGAGGAGGAGAGGAGAGAGAGAGAGAACCGCAGAGAGAGGAGCTCCCAGCTCAGTTGTCAGCAAACAACACTTCCCCGCCTCGGCCAGGCCGTCCTCCAGGCCTGCTGGACACCGACAGGCGGACGCACCGACAGGCCCCTCTCCCCTAGCTCGTCTTTGTTACATCTTTAGCAGCTTTGTGCGTGCGTGCGTGTCCTTCCTCCGATGTCATCGGCTTTGCTGCCGAGGGCTCAGGGTGCGTTGGTTGGCAGGGGGAGCGGGGGCGAGCGGAGCGGGCGACAGGGGTCGCCCAAGTGGGCCAGAAAGCGAGAGCGGGGCGCCCAGGAGCCACCCGGGCCCCCAAACTTACTTTTGTTTTCTTTCTCGATCTGCTCCAGGTAGCTGGCGGCCTCGAGCAGAATCTGCACGTTCTGCAGAAAAGTGTTTATGTGTTTCTCCACCGAGTTCTCGCTAGTGTTGAAAATGTCCGAGAACGGGCACCGGGGCTTGGTCCCCGCCGGCTCCTCCGGCTGCGCCGGGGGCTGGGGCGCGGCTGCGGCCGGGGGCATGGCCGGGGGC
>NW_008345690.1:757948-760115 GCF_000622305.1 Nannospalax galili | reverse complement strand
CCCCCCCCCCCGCCCCCGCCGGGAGACCCGGCCTGCTGGAGCCGAGGAAGCGCCGGGGCGAGGAGCCGGCCTGACTCGCCGAGCCGGGCTGCGTGCAGTGGAGTGCGAGTGTCGGTCTCGCGGTGTGGGTCTGTGTGTATGGGCGATTGAATGAACCTACAGGACAGACGGAGGCGCTGTGGTGCCTGGGTCCTAGTGCGAGCCCGTCGCCATCTGACCGGTCAAAATAAATGGTGGAGCCCGGCGAGGCAGTACCCGCCCCCTGCCGCTGCCCGCACCCTTCCCCGCCTCTCCCCAAATCTTAGCTACTTGTAGAGCCCCGTGCATTTAACCCGAATGGAAAAAATGCGATGTCTCTGGGAACACCTGCACAAAAACAATTTTTTTTTCTTCACAGAAAAATGCCTGGGAAAGCATCCAGCACAATGTCTGGAACATAGTAGGTCCCCGTTAAATGGTAGCTGCTAGAACTTTTTTTAAATAAAAGACCAGTTCTCTATAGGCTGAGGTAGAAGGGATCATGAGTTCAAGGATCGCTGAGCTACATATAGATTGAGATTTCTGTCTCAGAATCAAACAATAAAAGCCTGATTCAGATCGGAAGAATCGAGTCGTCACATGTAACCAGAAATTCCTTCCCCAACATAAACATTTTTACACATGAACGTGCACGAGCGCGCGCGCGCGCGCGCACACACACACACACACACACACACACACACCTGTGTGTACCTTCACACAGCCAAATGAAATCCACAGGCTACCCCCTGTCCGGGTTACAGATTTACTCAGTCCTTTGCAACCCTTCAAATGCAAAGTTATTTTCCAGGAAGGGGAGGAGATGCTCACATCTCCCGACACTCTTCAGCCTTGGTCCAGCTGTGCAAAGCTCTCAGGAGGCTGTCTCCACAACTGGCCTCCTTTTATGTGACAGAGGGGCCCAAAGGCAAAACACCAGGAACCATCTCCTCCAGCTTTTCCCACCCCCACCATTCTATTTTAGAATCTGAAGACCCCTACCCCAGCATGCTTTTCAATGCTGCTACTGTGAACTACTAATGATAATTTCCAGGTCTGGCAGTGCTGTGGGAGACACCTGCAAAGTGGAACGCTGTTCCGAAGCGTTGCAAAGAAACGTAGGAATTCCAGGCCCTCCGGCATGCAGACTGTGAGCCTGGACAAAGCCCCTAGACCATATTGGCTAAAATTTCCACATCTCTGAAGCCTCTAATAATATGCGTATAGACACCTAGCGCATAGTAAGAATTTTTGTTTGTTTGTTTTGGTGCTGAGGATCAAAGCCTTATGCATACTGGACAATGCTCTCCCACTGAGCTACATCCCTAACCCCTTAGTAAGATCTTTTTCTCGCCAGAACCTAAGTTGCCTTCTTTGGACTGGAGAGATCAGCAGTTAAGAGCACTAACATTAGAGGACCTGGGTTTGAATGGCAGCACCCACATGGTGGCTAACAACCTACATACTCCAGTTCCATGGGATCTGACGCCCTCTTCTGGCCTCCTCAGGCATTGCATGACACTGGGGCACTTACATACATGCGGGGCAAAACACATATACATTTAAAAAAAAAACTAGAAACGGAAACTTTTAAAATAAAGTACATTTTCTTTGTAAAATGCTCTATAAAACTTACAGAGCATGTTTACCCACCCCATCATAGAGCCTGCAAGAAGGCTTGTGTACTTTGAAAAATGTTATAACCTGGCCTTTGGATGTAGCTCAGTGGTAAAGCAACTTGTCTAGCATGCATAAGGCCCTGGGTCTGATCTCTAGGACCACACTCACAAAGGAAAAAGAAAAGTTTAAAAATAAATGAATAAGCATGGTGTGGTGGTGTGATGCTCTCTTCTTCTAGTCTCCACTGGCTCTGGCACACATGTGGTATACATACTTACACTCAGGCACACACACACACACACATACACATAAGGTAAATGAGTGTTTTAAAATACATATATGGGCAGGGCATGGTGGCGCACGCCTTTAATTCAGCACTTGGGAGGCAGAGGCAGGCAGATCTCTGTGAGTCCAAGGTCAGCTCAGTTTACATCCAGGCCACCTGGGGCTACAGGGATACCCTGTCTCAAAAAGACAAATAATAATAATAATAACAATAACAATAATAATAATAACTTTATTTTTTGAC
>NW_008345690.1:752130-757903 GCF_000622305.1 Nannospalax galili | reverse complement strand
ATATATATATATATACGCACCAGTGAGGTAGCTCAGCAGGCATTTGCCACCAAGCCTAATGACCTGAGTTCAATCTCTAGAATCCACATTGTGGAAGAGAAACCACTCCCTTAAGTAGTCTTCTGACCTCCTTCACACATGCTCTGTGGCACACATGTGCCCACACATACACACAGACACACACACACACACACACACACACACATCTTAAATATGTAGTAATGTGCTTCTATGACAGGAACAAAAAGTTGCTGGCATTTAAAAATAAATGCGTTCAAATTTTAGATCTGAATATAATAATTCTGAACAATGAATAATTTCATCTTGTGACAGATTTTGCATGGTTGATCTCCGAACCCTTTGGCTAGAGTAAAGTAAGAACTTTCTAAAGAGCTGTGAGATAAATGCTCATGTTCCATTATCAGCATTATTACTGACTTTTCTTTTTGCTTCTTTAAGAACACTCATTTGAGCTATTCATGTTTAAATGTTCGTAAACATCTAAGGACTTTAGGAAGGCCTTATGTGGGCACAATTTCCAAGTTTTATTCAATCCCATTTTGCAAAAACTGGTACTTATTTGAAACAGTTCTGATCTTCTTTAAATGAAAGATGATAGTGAGGCAGTGAATCAACTAACCCAGAGAAAGCCTTCATTTCTGTTTAATTCCCCAGTCGTGGGATGAGATGCATATCCAGTACTGCAAACCACATGTATGCATTTGCGCACCCACTGAGACAGACACACCCCACACATGAGTGTTGCACAGGGGAAGAGTATTGTGTAATTATTTATTTACCCCTGTTCCATCTCTCATAGGTCTTTGAGCTTTAGAAAACCCAGTGGGAATCTTCAAGCTGGGCCACGGATCTGACCAAAGCCAAAATAAACAATGGCTTCAAGAAAATCTACAAAAAAGTGCTGATTTGCACTATTCCCACAGTCGGCCACAGCCCCCACCATCATTCCCATGGAAAACACCACTGCTGGTGCCAAATCAAGTTTTCTCCCCATCATAGGGGCATTGTTTTTTGTTATTATGTGAGTTCTTAGCATCAGACAATGGCACCACAAGAGACACAGTGGAAGCAGGAGAAATGCCTTTTTGTTTCACAAAGTCTTTGCAATTGTGCCCCTAGAGTCTTGCATAAAGTTTAGTTGCATATATTCATTTTGGTAGCATGTATGTGGAACAATGAATGTGCCAAGCCCAAAGCCTGAAGCCCCTTTCCTTATTTTTTTTCAGAGCCCATCAAGTGTTAAATCATATTAGCATCGCATTGTTCCCTCCCTCCTTCCCCTTCCACCCCCCAATTAACAGATTCTGTAATAAAGTTTGGCCCCAACAGAAAGGGTGGTATTTCAAGGGTTATATCACAGGACAGGCATCCAGGATGCTGGGTTACAAGCTCAGCTCCATTCCCGATTAGCTTTGCTTCCCAGGAGCAACCATTCAAGCCCTTTGGAAACCACCCCCCCCCCTTCTCTGGGGCTTTGATTCCAGAAGTAAACAGGCCTCTTTGGAAACTTGCTGAGAACATCTGCAGAGAACAGGTAGGGGACACGAATGCAGCCACCCTGACAAGGTGTGTGGACTGTGAAAGAAAAACAAAAATATCCTGATGAGGTCAACTAGTGTGTTCTGGTTGGCTCGAGATATATGGGGGCACCTGCTCAGCCTGGGTCTTGTTTTCCCAACCTTTGCTTGACTTATTTGCTTATTTGGTAATATTTTTCCATCAGCCTCATTTGCATATTAAAGCAAGACGATCCTCTCCTTTATTTACCTCTCTCCCCCTAGACTTTCTATACTCTTACTTCAAAGGAGTTGTTTTGCCTGTAATTATGCCTTTATGTACACAGAGGCTGGTTAATTACTGAGAAAGTGATAGAGTTGCCGTAGAGACTCCCCACCTTACATTGGGATGGAGACTCTTCCACTGTCAAGGGCCACTTGGGCTCTCCTGAGCTCCTTAACCCTACCTATTCTTTTCTCATCCTTTCTTCCTTCAGTAGCCTTTTCTGCCTGAGGCTGTCACTGCAACCTCTAGCTTTTCCTTACAGCTTGCCAGACCTTCCCAGTCAGGTCCCTCCCTGCTCTTTGCCCTGTGGTCTTTGTACTCAGACTTTGTAAACACCATCAAGAGATCTTCTGTCCCCTGTACTGTCACCTGAGTCTTAATCCCCAGAACTTTCCTAGCCACACTTTTCCTGAGTATGCTTGCCTTTGAAAATGAATCATCTGGAAGTGAGCTGAGCCAGATCCTCCTCTTTGGGGATCTTAATCTTGCCTGTGACTGTCAATGCCCAGAGATACAGGGTTAGGGACTGGAAGACACAAGCAAAATGACAGGAACAAGGAAAGCCTCCAGACTCTTTCTCTTCCATTGAATTAAAAGTGCTGTTCTTCACTTCTGTACCCCACCCCCTCCCCAACTCAGCTGTGGGTAGAGACATGAGCAAAGAATAAATGATCTCTGCCCTATGTGAGAGTTCCCTGGGTGTCACCTGTTCCTAGGATGCATCTGCTCTCTTTTCTCCTGGCCTGACTCAGCCAAGTTCTCCTGCTATCCAAAGCCCAGTACTTACAGGGTTCCTCAGACTGTGAGCTCATCTAAACACATGGAGTACACTGCTCTGCTCCAGACCTTGCCCCTAGCACAGCATATGGCACAAAACAGGGACTTGGTCACGGGGTTTGAAAGGAATAAATGTGCTCTCCTGCTTGGTCAGAGCATTGGCACTGCCCTGCCATGGTTGCCCTGTTCCAGCGTGATGAGAAGAGGCATTTGACAGTCTGTACCACTCCTATTAAAGTTTAAATACTTAAATGATGTCTTTGTGGAGAAGCCAAAAATCCACTGAAGCCAGATGGTTGAGGATCCCCTACCAAAAAGTGCAAAGACTCTGCTGTCCTCGGTCCTTACTGTTGTATAATAGATCTGGGGACAAGATGGAATTCCTCTGTAATAAGATGCCCCTGATGTAGATTTTTTTTTTTTTTTAACCAGGCAAACAAAACAGTGGCCAAGAGCAAAACTTGGAATCACATGAAGGCTTTCTCACATCTCCATGTTCTGGTATCTCCCGAGTACTTTAATATATCCATATTTTAAAAATGAATTAAGGGCCTGGGGAGATGACACAGTGGTTAGCACACTTGCCACATGAGTATGAGGACCAGAACTCAGATCCCTAGTACCCAAGTAAAATGCGGGCCAGGCATAGCAGCCTGTCTATAATTCCAGCCTTGGAAGGTGGACAGTGGATTTCCAGAGCAGGCTGACTAGCAAGATTAATCATATTGGTGAGCTCTGGGTTCAACTGAGAGACCCTACCTCAATGAATAAGGTGAAAGAGCAATATCAGATGATCCTTGGCATCAGCCTCAGGCCTCCACATGCACATGCGTGCACATGGAAAAAGGAGAAAATTAATTCAGGGATAGTGCACTTAGCTCAGTTGGTAAAGTGCTTGTCTTGAAAGCATGAAAAACTGAGTTCAAGCCCCAGCACCTATATGAAAATGCTGGATGTGTTGTGTGCACTTGTAATCCCGGTGCTAGGGAGGGGGAAACAGGAGGCTCCCTGGGGCTCACTAGCCAGTCCATCTCTCCTAACTAATGAACTCCAGGTCAATGAGAGACCCTGTTTCAAAGGAGATGGATGGCATGCCTGAGGATGACACTCAAGGTTGTCTTCTGCCCTTCACACATACAGGTAACACGTGCACACACACATTCACAGGGACACATGTACCTGCACATGCATGAACGTGCACACACATACACAAATTATTTCAAAGATTCTAACTTTTGTGTACAGTGAGGTAGCAGTGACTGACATTAGCTTAAAATTGATTCTAAAGCTGGGTGTGTTGGCACATGCCTTTACTCCCAGCACTCAGGAGGCAGAAGCAGTGGAGCTCTATACATTTAAGATCAGCTTGGTCGACACAGTGAGTTCTAGGCCAGCCAGAGCCAAATGGTGAGACCCTGCCTCAAAAATACAAATAAACACAAAGAAATGAAAACAATTCATTCTAGAGACATTTGCAACAAAAGATGGCATATACCTCGAGCTAAAATAATAAAAATCTAATGGTAAAATAGGTATCAGGAAATGGAAGGGGAGGGTTGTTTACAAGCACCACAGGGTCTTCCTCCTGCTCATCAGCTATCCAACTTTGTATAAGTCACTTAAGTTCACAGAGCTTCTGTATTCATACTTACCAAGTAGGAAAACAGTGTTAGCCTTGTTGGTATCTCCCATGTCAGGATAGCATTAGACTATACATCTTAGAAGGTTTTTCAGGGAAAATAAAAACAAAAGTGACCAAAAAGATGGGAGCAAGAGTTAAAGGACCAGCTCTTCCACTGTGTGGTTAGGGACAATGTTGCCCCCTGGGGTCTGGCTGTTGTCACTTATGGTGGCATGGGTTCATTCCCTCAAAGACAACTCCATTCTCCACCCCCACCTCCCATTTCCCAAAGCTTTCCTATGCCTGTTAATTACAGCCTGGAATGTCACTGGCAGCAGGCTTTGGATCAGCATGAGAGGAACAGGGTGACCACACAAAGCTGGTAAAGTTCTAGACAAAAAGCAAAGAAGCTGACATTTTAGATCTCAATTTACCTCTTCTCTGGGGAAAACCCATTTCTCATTTTTTTGTTGTTTGCTTGTTTTGTTTGGGGAACAGAACATAGGGCATTACACATGCTAAACAAGTGCTCTACTACTGAATTGTATCTCCAGGCTTGTTTTTATTTTTTTATTTTGAGGGTCTCCTTAACCTACCCACTGTGGTTTTGAATTCCTCTGTTTAATCCCAGCACTTGGGAGGCAGAGGCAAGTGGATCTCTGTGAGTTCAAGGAGAACCTGGTCTACATAGTGAGTTCTAGGCCAGCCAGGGCTACATAGTGAAACACTGTCTGAAAAATAAAAATTAAAAAAAGAGTCCTGTCTTTATGTGCCTGTGTGTGCCTTGTGTATATCTCTGTGTTTGTGTCTGAGTAAAAAACAAGTTATGTGGGGGTAGTCCAGGTAGGCCTTGAACTTGTAAGCCTCCTGCCTTATCTTACAGAATAGCTGGGATTATAGGCCTATACTACCAGCCCTGACTTATTTGTTCTTTTCTTTATATTGAAAAGAACCCAGATCCTCTGCAAGAGTGGGCAGTGCTCTTAACTACAGAGCCATCGCTCCAGCCCTTATTTGTTCTTTTTCGAAAGGCAAAACAAAACAGCTGGAGGAGAAGCCCCATTTCTGTTATCAAGATGTGGGGGCTCAAGACCTGTGACCATTAACCACTGAGCTGAGTAATATGAAAGGTGGTATGTCACATTGGAGGGTATACCAGACCTGCTCTTTCCTTCCTTCCAGAACCCATTTCATCCTTCATTTTTTTGTGGTTTTTCTCATCTTTTTATTTTATTGATTATTTTTATTTTTTTAATTAAAATATTTTTAGTATTTTTAAAAATTATTTATTTAATAACCATATAATTAACAGTTATACAATATTGTACTCAGTATAAACCCTATAATACAGAAAATTGAATGAGGTTTTAACTTTTAAAACAGAATCTATTTCATTATTAAAATACAGTTTCATACAGAAAAATTCATTTTTAAAACTCTTGACACTAAGATGCACATGTGTTTCTAATCTCTGTAGTTCTCATTATTACTAGTCATGCTTGGTTACTTTCTGAGCTCCTTGGCATCTGAGCAAGGATGTAAAGTCACCAGGTAGATTTCAATGGTAATGTT
>NW_008345690.1:741277-751171 GCF_000622305.1 Nannospalax galili | reverse complement strand
TCATGTAGATAAATCTTGGGCAAAGACCAGTTGTTCTCAGATAAACCTTACCTAGACATATATTTCTTGATCTGCTATGTATAATTTGTCCGTAGGTTGTAGGAGTAATATGGTTCTCTCTGGTTTTCAAAACTAGCTAGGCATTGTTAATCTCTCACCCCTCCATCATGGTTTTCCCACTTAAGGTGCCCCCATTTCCCCCCTTTCTCCCTTACTAATACCCTTCTCCTATGGTACTTATTTAGTATTTTTATTTTTATGTGTATGAGTGTTATGCTTGCATGTAAGTAAGTGTACCCATGTCGTGCAATGCCCTCGGAGAACAGAAGAGGCTGTCAGATTCCGTATCCCCTGGAACTGGATTTACGGACAGTTGTTAGCTGCCATGTGGATGCTGGGATACGCACCCAGGTCTTCTGCAAGAACAACCAGTGTTCTTAACTGCTGAGCCATCTCTCCAGTCCTATTTTTTCTTTTTAAGACAGAGTCTTACTTTGTAATCCAGACTGGCCTGGAACTCACTATATAGCCCAATCTGGCCTCGAATTTGTGGCAATCCTCCTGTCTCAGCTTCCCAAGTGCTGGAATTACAGATATGAGCCACCTTCCAGCCCTGAAGCCCTCTTCCTTCTCATCCTCCTCACCCTTGTCCTCTTTCTAGCCCTTGTCCTCCTCCTCCTCCTTCTCTTCCTCGTCGTCGTTCTCCCTCTCCTCTTTATATTTTTTCTTCTCCTCTCCTTCTTCCTCTCACTCTCTCTCCCCCTTCCCTTCCTCCTCCCTCCCTTCACTCATCCCTCCCCTCTTTCTCCTTCTCCCTCTTCTCCTCTTTGGTTTCTCTTACCTAAGGCCTTCAAGTTGTGAAAGTTGTTCTCATCCTCCCCTTCCTGACCCAAAGCACAGTGCTCATGGGTAACAAAGCTAACGAGCTCTGAAGTGAGTGTGTTTATCTGGGATAACAGATTCATCAGCATGCATTCAACATATACATTGATTCAAGGCATCAGAAGATACCGGGAGACTTCCTTGTGACGGGGTCATTTTAGAAACAGAGACATAGCAGTGAGTAGAAAGCCCAGACCTCCTACCCTCACACAATTCACTTCTTACTCAGGTAAACACACACAGATCTACACACAGCATGTATAGGCACACGATATAGGACCTTTTTTTTTTTTTTTTATCTCCTGGATAATGTCTCATTGTATAACCCTGGTTGGCCTAGAACCTGCTATGTAGATCAGACTGGCCTTGAACTCATGAGATCCAGTTGCCTCTGCTCCTGAGTGCTGGAATTTAAAGGTGAACTGTGAACTTCTACCATATCTGGCAAGATAGGACTCTAGATTCCTGTTTCTTGGACAATGAAATGAAAGTTCCAAGTTGGGTCCAGAGTAGGAGTTACACAGACAGGTGCTGCTTTCTCTCCTGCCACAGGAAAAGTCACTGGAGAATGGGGAAGGATTTACAGTCATGTTTTCCCCTTCACTGTTGCTTATGTTAGAAATTAATTCCACTTGCATCTAACTGACCTTTTGCATATCTCAATAGTAGCAAGGCTTATTACATTATGCATCAGATCTTGAGGTTTCAACATTAGAAAGACATAATGTATGGTGTGTCAGAATAGCTGAAAAAAATGTTTTTTCCCCTGTGCTGGTGATTGAACCCAGGACCTCACATATGCTAAACAGATGCTCTGCTACTGAGCACACATGCCCAGCCTCAGAATAGTTAAATTAAGAAACAATCCTATGTTATTCTAATTCACAAAGGTCCTGGTATCTCAGATGTATGTGCCTTGCTAAAGAGTCACGTCAAAACAACTGTCTGAAATTATAACCTACCTGAAAAGTCAGAAGCATAATCAAAGGCTATTTCCATATAACTACACTCTAACAGTACCCATCCCAGACAGGCAGGCACACGAGAATAACATGTTGGCATACAGATGCAAGAATCTGCTCTAGACTTTAAAAAAAAATTTATGTGTATGAGTGTTTTGCCTTCATGTATGTAAGTGTGCCAGAAGAGGGTGTCTGATTCCTTAGAACTGGAATTACAGACAGTTGCTAGTTGCCATGTGAGTGCTGGAGACTGAACCTGGGTCCTCTGGAAGAGCAGCCAGTGCTCTTAACAACTGAGCCGTCTCTCTAGTCCCTGCTTTGGACTTCTGATACTTAACTGCAGCATTGTTAAAGTAAAATTAAGTAGAAATTCCCCAAGATAGAGGCTAGAATTGAGAAACTTTTCCATTTCCTGGGTCACTTTTCAAAGTCTTACAAGTACTAAGCTTTAGTAAATGTTAGTTTGAACTAATGCATGGAAAAAAATGTCTTCTTGACATACAAATTTTACCTTGCATCCTTTGTGTTTGAACACTTTTGAGTAAAATATAAATACGTGCAATGTATTTATTGGATTATATCTTACATTGTTTCAGTTTTGGTTTTGTTTGTTTTTGTTTCTGTTTTATTTTTTATTTTTTTATTAATCAGGGTCTTCCTGTAGCCTCAGCTGGCCTGGAACTCACTATGTAGACCAGGCTAGCCTAGATCTCACAGAGCTCCACCTGCCTCTGCCTCTTGAGTGCTGGAACTAAAGGAGTGTACTACCACACCCGGCCTTTGTTTTATTTTTGAGATAGGTTCTTACTATGTAACCCAGGCTGGCTTGGAATTTTTACTCCTCCTCCCTCCCACAGTGCTGGGATTACAGACATACACCACCACTCTGGACCCTTGTTGTCTTAAAGATGCTGTCATTCAGGCCAGATGTTTAGCTTAGTGGTAGCACAGTTGTCTAGCTTATATGAAGTCCTATGGGGAATGTGGGGAGGGAAGGAGAGAGAAAAGTAAGGAGGCAGGGAAAGAGGGAGGAAGGGAGAGATAGAGATAGATGATAGATAGATGATAGATAGATAGATAGAGAGAGAGAGAAAGAGAGAGAGAGACTGTCCTTATAAAAGCTGATAATCATAGAATGCTTGAAATATCCCAGGTGCCATTCCCTACTCCCAATTTTATCTCTTCCTTAAAATTGCTCCATGAGCTATTGTCATCACCCTCTTATTGAAGAAACTTAAGAAAGATATTGTTTTCTTTGTGTCTATGTGTATGCATGGTGTGTCTGTGTGCATGTGGATGTACACATTGCCATGGCACGCATGTGGAGATAAAGAGAGCAATGTCAGATGCCAGCCTTCACCTTCCACCTTGTTTGAGGCAGGGTCTCTTGTTTGCTGCCACATGTGCCAGGCTCGCTGGCCTGCAAGCTTCCCATAATTCTCCTGTTTCCACTTCCCATTTCACTTTAGAAGCCCTGGGATTACAGATGTGTACTCATGTGTCTGGCTTTGTGTGGGTTCTCCGTATCGGAGCTCAGGTCCTCAGACTTGTGGCAAATCCAAAAGATTAATTTCTTTTTTTTTTTTTTTTTTAAGCCTTTTTAAGACAGGGTCTCCCTGTAGCCCCAGCTAGCCTGGAACTCACTATGTAAAGCAGGCTGTCCTTGAACTCACAGAGATTCCCCTGCCTCTGCCTCCTGAATGCTGGGATTCAAGGCGTGCACCACCACGCCCGCCTAGGATTAATTTCTTGATCCATATCAAAGGAGTAAAATGCTTAGCACCATAGAGGAGGTATTTGGTAAGTGGTTATTAGTTCACTGCCTAACTTTCCCAGAAGCCCCTTGTAGACCTTACAGACCTTTCTTCTCCAAGACTTGGTAGGAAAAGAGGAGCAGGGGCTGTCGGTTCCTATGGTTGGGGCTATAGTCTCTACAGCCTAGAGTTCTATAGGGAGTCCCTCTGCTGAACACAATATAGACCTAGGACCTACCTTTGGGACTTTGAGGAGAAAACTGAACCATCAGCCACACCTGTTAAAATAGGATTACTCATCGCATAAAAGTAAGGGTTGACACAGATGAAGGGACCTAACTTCATGAATTCCATTTGTGAGTTTGCCAGTAATTGGTTATGACTTTAGGCAGGTCATCATACCTGTCAGTGTTAGATCAGATGATCACGTCCTTCCTTCCATAATTCTGTGAGCACCTCACCTGTGGAAATTCTGTGACTTCACAGCCATCAACCCTGGAGAATTAAAGTGCTTTTTCTACCTATCCCCAGGGTTCTGAAATGGAACAGCAAGACTCACACAGGGTGGCAAGTTCTGAGAGTTGTGGGTTTCCTGCCTTCTCTTTGGTATGTGTGCACATCTGTCTGGCTCAAATGTACAAAATGCCACCTTAAGTTACATTTTCCATACGCATTCTTCCCTTTGCCCTAATTCTTCACTATGACCCAAACTCATCAGTACTGGTCACTATCAAAGCCCCTGGGTGAAAATGGAACTGAGATATGGAAGGGAAATTCTGAGCTGAGGGTGTCATTCAAAAGTTGAAGCCCCCCCCCCAACAGAGCACCGTGGATGCACCTGTTCTTTTTCTCTGAGGTAATCCTTTCTTAATCCTTTTTCAAATTTCACTTGCCATTGAGAGTCCACTGCTGTTGTCATTTTTGAAGGACAAACCTGTTTTTCGAGTGATAATTGCATTGACCATCTGTCTCCATTAACCACCCCTCCAACCTTGTTTCTCCAAATCCCCAAATGACTAAAGTAATAGTGCTATAAAAGACCACATTTTGTCTGACTGTAACAGGCAGCGTTTTGTCCATGTTTGTTCAACATGAGGATGGACCTAAGAACAAGCTAGGAACCGGTAAAAAATGCTTCATTGCATTTCCAGAAGATTTCCCGCCACAGGGTTCAGAGCTGGAGAAACAGCTGCCTTTCACCCTGATGAAGAAAACCATTTTATTAAGATGCATAACAAAGGAAGGTGGATGGTGAATGCTCATGCTGATGAAGATTCTGAGAACACCCTGTCACCTTCAGGACTTGAGATGAAGTCAGTCAAAGTGCTTACGAACTCTTTGAAGCTGCACAGGAAATCTCCTGGAAACATGGTTAAAAAGACTCTAGTTCAAAGGAAACTTCTCCTTTGTTGATACTATCCAGAGGTTTGTTTCTGATTCAATTTTGGTAATAGAAACACAGTAAGAATTTTGGTAGCATCTCCAGGGGATCAAACCTAGAAGGTGAGGTGGGGGTTGCAGGCCATTAACTTGAGGCACATCACCAGCCACTAGTTGGAGCTTTGCCAGGGGTGACAGAAGACCCAGCACTGGAAATGGTGCTATACTCAGGGCAGCCATTGTGAACACTATCTTTTCCCTTTGAGCTATCAGGACTTAATACCATTTCATGGGGTTACTTTTACTGTGATAACAGATTTACCCAGAAAGAATCCTTGAATTATTCAGGCTTGATTATCTTTCTGGAAAGATTGACCCAAACTATCTCCTGGAGATGTTCTCTTAGCAAAGGACTTCTAACACTTAGAACTGTTGGTGAGGTATGCTAAAAATTAGCATTACTGAAATTCCGGTGGGTTTTTCTTTGAGTTAAAAGGTATAAATAAAAACCTAGAGAAGGGGCTGGAGAGATGGCTAAGCAGTTAGGAACACTGGCTGTTCTTGCAGAAGACCTGGGTTCAAATCCCAGCACCCACATGGCAACTAACACCTGTCCATGACTCCAGTTCCAGGGGATCCAACAGTCTCTTGTGTCATCCGCAGGCATCCCACGACATGGGTGCACTTACCTACATGCAGGCAATACACACATACACATAAAAATTTAAAAAAAAAAAAAAAGCCGGGTGTGGTGGCGCATGCCTTTAGATCTAGCACTTGGGAGGCAGAGGCAGGCAGATCTTTGTGAGTTCAAGGCCAGACTGGTCTACATAGTGAGTTCAGGTCAGCTGGGACTACAGGGAGACCCTGTCTCAAAAAGACAAAAAAAAAAAAAAAAAAAAAAAAAAAAAAAAAAACTAGAGAAAAGAGCGCCTACTTCCAAGAATACAGAGTAAACATCCTTTTATATATTCTTCCTAAGTATAAATAAAACCCTTGGATATAACATATAAAACAAACATAAGAAATCTTGGAAAGAAGGAGAGGAAAATGCAGACTGGCTAAGGAGCTCAGGGCATACTATACTGAGTTCTCTGGATTTTATTTTTGTCTTATTTATAGACTTGGATCTAAAGAGGCTAGCATCTTAGACACACCAACAAAGGCCAAAAAAGGCCAAATGACCAGGAAAAAAGACAGCCTACCAAGACAAAAAGCTTTTAGGTAATAATGACTCTATTTTAGTCAAACATCACAGGAAAAATCCTGTTATCCCACCCATTCTCACCAGAAAAGGCTGAGTGAAGCAACCAAGCTTGGCTAGAATGTCTATTCCAAAATGATGTCAGAGAAGGCCGAATAGGGAGTCAGGACCTTCAAACTTGGGCTGGGGTAATGGCTCAGTGGGTAAAGCACTTCCTATGTAAGTGTGAAGGCTTAAGTTTGAATCCCCAGAAGCCACCTGAAGATAGATGCATTTATATGAGTCTATAACCCAGCATTCCTACAGAGACAAGAGAGATGGAGACGGAGAATCCCAGGGCCAGCAAGCTTGGCACAGCAGTGCAGACCAAAACAGAACACGAGACCCTGTTTCTTTCTTTTTTTTTTTCTTTTTAAAAATATTATATTTATTATTTTTATTTTATGTGTATGCGTGTATTGCCTGCATGTAGGTAAGTACATCCCTGTTGTGCAATGATCCCCTGGAACTGGAGTTACAGACAGTTGTTAGCTGTCATGTGGGTGCTGGGATTCAAACACAGGTCTTCTGCAAGAACAGTCAGTGTTGTTAACCCCTGAGCCATCTCTCCAGCCCCAAGATACCCTGTTTCAAACAAGGTAGAAGACGGAGACTAACATCCAAACTAGACATACATATCTACATTTAGACATGTGAACATGCATGGACACACACACACACACACACACACACACACACATGAAATAAAATAAAAAAGAATGAGCCAGAACAATAGCGAGCTAGGTACTAACCACCCTTTGCCTGAAGTTAGTTACACCACAGGAAGGATCTCCCACACCTTCTGCAGTTTAACAAAGTACCTTCCCCAGATGTCAATGGGGGCCAGGAAGGGAACTTGAACTTTGATCTCTGCTTTGCAGTAACAAGGCATTTCCTTCCCATTTCTCTGCCATGGTGATACCAGAAAAAGCCTTTTGAAACAGGAGTTTTAAATACGACACAGAGCTTTATAGCATAGCAGGAGAATGTCCAGGTTTCACTGTAAAATCATTCATTATCCTAAGAACCTGGGAGACCTCAGTCCAAAGCTGAGGATTTAGAGGGGGTACAGCTAATAGATATGGAAAGATAGAGAATTAGGGAAGATGTTGGTCAAAGAATTAAAATTTCAGGTAGGAAGAAGCTCAACAGATTTATTGTATAACACAGTAATTATAGTTAGCAATATCATATTGTACACTTGAACATTGGTAAAAGAGTAGAGCTTGTGTCCTTGCCACAAAAAAGTATGGGGCTGGAGAGATGGCTCAGAGGTTAAGAACACTTGCTGTTCTTGCAGAAGACCTGGGTTCGAATCCCAGCACCCACATGGCAGCTAACAACTGTCTGTAACTCCAGTCCCAGGGGATCCAACAGCCTCATCTGACCTCCACGGGCATTGCACAACATGGGTGCACTTACCTACATGCAGGGAGACCCTGTCTCAAAAAGACCAGGGAGGGAGAGTGAGAGAGAGAAAGAGAGAGAAAAGAAAGAAAGAAGTATGTGAGAGGTACATGCGTTACTTTACTTGGTTTATCCATTAACAGCATATACGTATTTCAACATATCATGTACATGCAATTTTTGTCAGTTTTAAGCACAAATCACCGAAAACAGATGCCAATATCTAGATAAAGAGAAATAGTCATAGTAAAAGTGTTTCATTGAACAAACATACTTGGAAACATGTGGAAAAATAGTCTCAGTAAAAGAAATAGAAAATACAAAGAGCCAAGTGGAAATTTTGAACTAAAAAGTACAATAACCAAAATAAAAAGCTCTGTGGATGGGCTTAACAGCAGAATGGAAGAGACAGAGAAAGAACTAATGGGCTGAGATCTCAAACAATAGGAATTACCCAGTCTGAACAACTGAGAGAAAATAGACTGGAAAAAAATTAGCAGAGCTTCACAGACACAGCATGATGGTAAGAATGACCCAAATTCCTGATACTGAATTTCCAGAAGGAAAGGGGAAAAAGAGAAAGGCTTAAAAACTGTAAGACAGATAATGATTAGGGCTGCAGTGGTGGCCCAGTTGGTAAAGTGTTTGCAGCACAAGCATGAGGACCTAAGTGGGTACCCAGCATCCCAGAAAAAGCCAGCCACAGTGCTGAGACGCAGAGACAGGAGGCTTGCTGGACAGCTAGTCTTGGTGAATTGGTGAGCTCCAGATTCAGTGAGAGACTTTCTCAAAAATTAAGGTAGAGGGTTAGAGAGATGGCTTAGCAGTTAAGAGCACTGCATGCTAGAGGACCTGCATTCAGTTCCCAGCACCCACATGACAATTACAACTGAAGTCTGTAATTGCAGTTCTAGGGCAATCTGATGCCCTCTTCTGACCTCTGGGGGCATTGCAAGACACAGGTGCACTTACATACATGCAGGCAAAACACGAATACACATAAAATAAAAGTAAATTAAGGTGAAGAGTGATAGAGGAAGACATCAGATATTGACCTCTAGCCTCCACACACATATACATGCATACATGAACACCTCTGTACATGTGCACATATACATACACTACACACACACACACACACACACACACACACACACAGAGAAATAATGATTAATGACTGACTGAAAAATCCTCAAATTTGTGGAAAGATATAAATTTACAGACTCCAGAAGCTGAATGAGGGCTGTAGAGACAGCTCAGTGGGTAAGAGCACTTCCTGCTCTAGGTTCCCAGCACCCACATCAGGAAGCTTACAACTGCCTGTAACTCTAGCTCCAGGGGATCTGACACTCTCTTCTGGACTCTAAGGGCACCTGCACTCACACATGCACACACACACACACACACACACACACACAATTTTTTAAACTTTATTTTATGTGTATGGTGTGTTGCCTGCATGTATGTGAGTGCACTCATGTCGTGCAATGCCACAGAGGTCAGAAGAGGGCTTCGGATTCCCCTGGAACTGGAGTCAAGGACAGTTCATAGCTGCCATGTGGGTGTGAATTGAACCTGGGTCCTCTGCAAGAGCTGTCAGTGTTCTTTACTGAGTCATCTCTCCAGCCCCATATTTAGGGGAAAGAAAAGGAGTGAATGAACTTTGTTCTGGTTTGGAAGTAAAGGGTCCTCCACAGGCTCAAGTGTTATTTGGTCCTCAGCTAGTGGTTCTGTTTCAGGAAGAGGTGGAACTTTAGGGAGGTAAGTCCTAGTTGGGAAAAGTGGGTCTCTGGGGTCAGGCCTTGGGGTTTATAGCTTGGATTATCTTCTCCTCTCTCTGCTTCCTGGTCAGCTGAGATGTGAGCAAGCAGCTTCCTCTCGTCAAGCCATGAGCTCAACATGGGTGCACTTACATATATGCAGGCAATACATTCATACACACAGAATAAAAAGAATACATAGATAAAATATTAAAAAGCAAAATACTGTAGATGGGCTGGCAAGATGGCTCAACGAGTAAGGGTACTTGCTGCGGAGCCTGATGACTGTTAGAACCCCTGGGACCCACATGGTGGAAGAGAATTGACTCTCCCAAGCTGTCTTCTGACCTCCACAAGTGCTCTGTGGTGTATGTTCCCTGCCCTAAATAAACAAATACATGTAACAATTTTTCTTTAGAAATACTATAGATAAATAAAAATAAAATTCAAAAATGTACAACCCATAGGCCATCCACAGGGAGGAAGGAAAAGAAAAAACAGAAAGC
>NW_008345690.1:738745-741258 GCF_000622305.1 Nannospalax galili | reverse complement strand
GGTCTAACATATATATATATATGGTCTAATATATATATATATATATTTGGTCTAATTCAGCAAATAAAAGACAGAGATTGACAGACTGGATTAAGAAACATAACATGTTTTTAGACTATGCTCAAGTTACCCCTAGCCAGCTGCTACCTTTCACTGTACTTGGTAAGCTATTCTAAAAAAAAAAAAAAAATCGCAAATATACTTGCTATCTATAAGAAATGCACTTTGTATATAACAACATAGGCAGGTTGGTAATAAGATTTTAAAAAGGCATATTATGGGGCTAGAGAGATGGCTCCGTGGTTAAGAGCACTGGCTGTTCTTGCAAGAACCTAGGTTTGAATCCCAGCACCCATGGAGGCTAACAACCATCTGTAACTCCAGTTTTGGGAGAATCTGACCTCTTTTGACCTCCTTGGGCATTGCATGACACAGATGCACTTACACATCACAGATGTGAGCAATACACTCATACACATAAAATAAAAATAATAAAATATTTTTAAAGACCTATTATGCAAACATTAATCAAAAGAAAGTAGATATAGCTATATAAATATCAGATAAAGTAGACTTTAGAGGGAAAAAAGACAAAACTAAACAACAAAAAGCCACTAGAGAAAAAGAGTAAGTTAATGTAATGATGAAAGGGTTGATATAAAGAAGATGCAGCAGTCCTAAATGTGCATCCTCTAAACAACAGAGCAGAAAAATATGTGACGTTAAACAGGAAGGGAAATAGATAAATCCATACTTGTGGTTGGGAGAATATGGAGCGTTTGATAACTCTGTCTCAATAACCAACTGAACAGCTAGACAGCAAACAAGTAAGGACACGGAAGAAGTGAACAACACCATCAACAACATGATCTGACATTTATCCAACATTCTACACAACTACAGTAGAATATTCATTATTTTCAAGCAGTCACAGAAAATATCAATATAGACTGTATTCCTCAGCAAACAGAATAATTGAAATCAGCTATCATAGTATAAAAGTAGAAGTTATTAATAGAAACATAATAAAAATCTTCAAATGTTTGCTAACTAAAAACATACTCCTATATAATCCAGAATTAAAGAGGAAGTCACAAGGAAAATAAAAAATACAGAGTTGAATTAAAATTAAAATATGTCAAAATCTGTGGAGAAAAGCTAAAGCAATAGTGAACGTAATGTATAGGTTACATGAATACCTTAGAAAAGTCTTAAATCAATAATCTAAGCTGCTCTTGACAACCCAGGAAAAGCAAAGCAAAAATAAACAAAGCAAAAAGAAGAAAGAAGTGAAGGCCAGAAACCAGCAAAGCTTAAAAGAAAGGAAAAGAAAACAGAGAAAAACCAATTATATAGACAACTATTTCTTTGAAAAGAGCAATAAAATTGACAAATCTCTAGGAAGGTTGACAAAAGAACAAAAGAGAGAGACCTACACATTATCAATATCAGGAATGAAACAGACTCTTACTACAGGCCCTGGAGACAACAAAACCAGAGAGAAACAGTATGAAATTTACACAGATACCAGAAACCACTCAATAGGGAATAATTTAAATAGTCCTTTAATTATTTAAGGAAATCAAATTGTGTAATTAAAACACTTCCTAAAAAAGTAAGTTTTACTATAGAACTCTACAAACCCTATAAATAAGAATTAGTATCATTTCTAAATAATCTCTTTCAGAAAACAAGAGGATGCCCCCCCCTTTTTTTGAGACAGAGTCTCACTATGTAGCCCCAGCTGGCCTAGAACTTGTTATATAGAACAGGCTGACCTCAAATTTACAGAGATCCACCTACGTCTGCTTCCTAAGTGCTGGGATTAAAGGAATGTGCCACCATGCCTGGCAAGAAAGCCTTCATTTATGAAACAGATACTGATACTAAAATCAAAGACATCACATAAAAAGAAATCTGCACACCAATATCCATCATGAATATACATGAAAAAGTTCATTACAAAATATTAGCAGGTAAAATCCAGCATGTCAAATGAGTTATATGCCAGACTCAAGAAGTGTTATTTCAGAGATGCAGTGTTGATTCGATGTTTGAAAATTTGTGATACACAAGAAGTTAAAGGAAAGATCACATGATTATCAAGTCATTCAGAAAAACATTTGGCCAAATTCAATACCATTTTTTATAACAAACAAAATCAAAACCTCTCAGAAAAACAGGAACTTCTTCAACTTGATAAATAGCGTCTTCAAAAATTCCACACTTAACATCAAAATCAGTAATGAAGGACTAAGGGCTTTACCTCTATGTTTGAGAACAAGGGACATAATACTAGACGTTCTTGCTAAGGTCGTAAGGCAAGAGGAGGAAATAATAGAGATCTTATTAGAAAGGACAAAATAAAATTAAGTCCATTAGATAACATGATTGTTTACATGATTGTTTATGTTGAAAGTCCCAAAGAACCTTAAAAAAAAAAAAATCCCAGAACTAACAAGTGCATTCAGCAGTGGTGCAGGATACAAAATCAGGGTACAAAGAATCCCATT
>NW_008345690.1:706299-738160 GCF_000622305.1 Nannospalax galili | reverse complement strand
TCTGTCTCTCTCTCTGTCTCTCTCTCTGTCTCTCTCTCTCTCTCACACACACACACACACACACACAGAGGCATACATCCTCCTTGAGTTACAGTGGAATTACACCCTAATAAGCCCATTGTAAGTTAAGATTATCATAAATTAAGAATTTGTAGGGACTGGAGAGACAACTCAGCAGTTAAGAGCACTGGCTGCTCTTGCAGAGGACTGGGTTCGATTTCCAGCACCCACAGCATCCATAACTCCAGTTTCAGAGAATCTGATGCCCTCTTATGACCTCTGTGGGCATTACACCACACAGGTGCACTTACAGACATGCAGGCAATGTACTTACAGTTTAAAATAATAAATAAGGGGCTACAGAGATGGCTCCGTGGTTAAGAAAACTGGTTGTTCTTGCAGAAGACTCAGGTTCGGATCCTGGCACCCACATGGCAGCTAACAACTGTCCATAACTCCAGTCCCAGGGGATCTGATAGCCTCTTCTGACCTCCACGTGCATTGCACAACACAGGTGCACTTACCAACATGCAGGCAATACATGCATATACATAAAATAATAAATAAATAAATAAAATTTGTTTATACACCTAACTTACCAACTATCACAGCTTAGCAACACAGCACATGAGGAGTGGTTGTTTAACCTGTTTTTAAAAATATTTTATTTGGGGCTGGAGAGATGGCTCAGCAGTTAAGAACACAGGTTGTTCTTGCAGAAGACCCGGGTTTGAATCCCAGCACCCACATGGCAGCTAACAACTGTCTGTAACGCTAGTCCCAGGGGATCTGACAGCCTCTTCTGACCTCCACGGGTATTACATGACACAGGGGCACTTACATACATGCAGGCAATACACACATACATATAAATAATAATTTTATGTGTATGTGTGTATGTGCATGTATGTAAGTGTGCCCATGTTGTGCAATGCTGGTGGAGGTCACAAGAGGGCATTGAATCCCTTGGAACTGGAGTTATGGACAGTTGTTAGCTGCCATGTGGCTGCTGGTAATCCAATCTGGGTCCTATGCAAGAGCAGCCAGTGCTCTTAACCACTGAGCCATCTCTCCAGCCCCTGGCCTGTTACACTGTGACTGGGAGCTGCAGCCCAGCATCATGAGGGTATCTTATTGCATACTACTAGCCTGGGAAAGGATAAGGATTCAAAATCTGAAGAACAGTTTCTGCTGAATGTGTATAACTTTCACATCACGATAAAGTTTAGAAATCAGAAGTCGAGCCATTGTTAGGAACTGTCTAGGTGTGTATGCACATTGTATGCTGGGACCAGTAGGCATCACCTTGGTTCCCATTCATGGCCCTCTGGAATAGCATTCCTGATCCGTCCCACCCCTTTCCTTTCTTTTTATAGCCTCACCGAAAATGAGGTACTCATGTGGCAAAGACCCAAGGTCTGCCTAGCAACAGACTGTAGAACAGGTCCACTCTGTCACCCTAAAGCGATATGACCACAGAAGGACTTGAGGTTAAAGGATTCCAAGTCGAAGGCAGCCTCAGCTTCACAGCAAGATTCTGTCACACATATCCTCTCTGACAATTCTCCAAATTCTAGTTACTCCTGCTAACATTTTTAGTTGATATATACACAAAAGCCAACTCTTGTTCCACCAAAGATCCTTAGTCTGCTTTTCCTCACTTTTTCCAAGGTAAAGTTAAAACATGTTAAATGAAAAATCTTCATTGCCATAATGCACAAACATTCTGCATTAAACCCTGCCTTACAGCTCTACATGCAGAAGTATTTTTTGATGAAAATGTATCATAGTGTAGAGACTATTATCTACCCCCCACCCCTGTCAATAATGACTCCTGAACATCTTTCTAGGTCAGTGAGTATGCTTTTATGATATTACAGTATTCTAATCGCTACACAATATTCCCTTGTATTGTTGCAGCATAATTTGTTTAACCTATTTCCAAATGGTAGACATTTAAATTGTTTCCAAATAGTTTTTGCTGCTGTAAACAATGTCACAATAAACATCCTATAGCAAAATCTTTGTCTATAACCTTAAGTCTTTCCTTAAGAGGGAATAGCTTGGTGCATGTCTTTAAGATTAGAGAAGGATTGTGTTAAATTGCCCTGTGGTTTATTTGTTCCCACTAGCTGTATAAGAACATGTCCATTTCCCACCCTGCTCTCCAATACACAAAGAGCATCTCCATCTTTTGGGTGGTGTTCCACTTTTCAGGGTGCTGCTAGCCAATCTGTGATGACTCTTAAATTTTAGGCTGAGGGCCTTTTCCATGGCAGTTGGCACATTAGATGTGGTGTCAGAGAAGGGTGATGGAGGTAGTATTCCCTCTCTTTTTTTGAGACTGACTCTCATGTAGCTCAGGTTGGCCTCAAACTCATTATGTAGTTGAGGAGGACTTTGATTTTTGATACTCTGGACTCTACCTCAAGAGTTGCTGGGATTACAGGCTTGTGCCATGTTGCCTGTTTTTATACAGTGTTAGAGAGCAAACCCAGGACTTGGTCCATGCTAGGCAAGCACTTTACCAACTGAGCTACAGCCCCAGTTCTAGTGTGGTCCTTCTGGTGGACCACTCCTCTGCAACATCTGCTGCTGGCATTCAGTGACTGGGAGCCTTCAACTGTTACCACCTTAGGAGACAGTGATTTCCAGGGAGCACTGACCCTTTAGGGAAGGAGTGAGCCCAAGTTTGAGTGGTGCCAATCTTCAGAGACAAACAGGTCTTGCAGGGTGCTGCCATCTCTGTTTTCAAATTCCAGTCAGGAGGCTCCATAGTTGCCATCCTCCCTCCGGTAGGGCCTATGCTAGGTTACACAGCAAATGGGTTCCAGTCCATACTGATGGCTGGCCAAGCTGCCTTTGAGCCATGTCTAGGGATGAGAGTGTTGGCTTTGAAACTGGGCAAATCAGGTGTTAGGTCTTAACCCTGCAGCTGGGGTAGCTGGGGACAGGAGGATAACCCCTTCCCTCTCTGTCTTCTCTTGTCTGACCACAGAAGGGAGAGATACCCTGCTCTGTATCCCTTCCAACATAACAGAGGTAGACAGCAAGATAATGTCTGATGAGAACAGAAACTTTGAGCCCTCTGGACATGATTGCCTGTGTTTATCATTATTGATATTCACAGTAGCTCTACTATGTGCCAAATGCTGACCACTGCAGTCTAGGCACATATTAATGGGTATTACATCATTTAATCTTAGCAAAGAGTCTATAAGGTAAGTAAAGTACTAGCATTATCTTCATTTTACTGAGAAGTAAACGAAGGCACAGAGTTCAAGAGACCGTCGCTCAAGCCCACAGCTCCTAAGTAGAAGACCTGGGATTCTCACCCGTGTGGTTTGATCCTAGAGCCCATGCATGTATATAACTATCGTGACTTCATCTGCAGGTCACTAAGCAGTGACCAGATGTTTGGCACCATGCTGGGAACTTGCTTAATCCTCTCTACCTCTGGTGTGGTGGAGATTACAGCTAGGTTATACAAGAGGAAGCGAAAGTCCTGGCAGATTCAGTGGCTTTTCGGGGGGGCCAAGGCAGCCCTGACAGTAATTGTTCCCACACTGCTTCTCCAGCAGCCACACAGCCCTGCCTCAGTCCTGACCACAGGACTCAAAGGGCAGATTGTGTGTGCCCACACTCCCCGGGATCGCTGGCAAGCGACGCCCCTCCCACTGCTCCCTGGCCTATCTTCTAATTAAGCATTTTGTCAGGGCAAGTGGCTTTTTGTCCTCAAAACAGAACTCTTCTTTCCTACAGAAGAAAGCAATTTCCTCCATGTCAAAGTTGCCAATATCTTTTCATTGTTGCTTCCTGGAGCAAGGGCCCTGGTGACAGCATCAACAATGTGGCTTGTTGCAGCCCCCACGGCCCTCCCACCCACACCAGCCTTGCTCAGGCCTCTGTCTTATCTTCAGGTACGGAGCTCTCTGGATTTCAAAGGCAGCAGGCTTGCCCCGTCCAAAGAAGAGACGCTTTCAGGCTTGGGCAAGATTTGGGATGCCCATCTCAATCTGGGGCTGAAGTGGCCATCAAAGGCCCAAGGAGCCTCAGTTCCCTGAGACTAGCTATGGACTCAGGCCTCTCTTAATTTACTAAGTTACATCTTTTTTCATATAATCATTTGAAATTATGTATAATAGTGTAAAAAGTGCAATTCTCATTCCTTGTATCATATCCTCCACCACATACACAGTACGGTCTTTCCAGATTTTTCTTCATATGTTTGCATTCATTTATGCAAACATAGACATATGGAATTTTATAGATGTATGCTTTATACACAGAGAAAATAATATAGTATATACATATTGTGATTTGGTTTTTCTCTTCTGTGAAAATTTAACTTCATGTTCATTCCACCCTTTTGAACAGGTACATAGTGTTCAAGAGTGTGGATTTATTTTTTTCCCTCTTTTTATTTTTAAAATGGTTATTTTGATTTGAAAGGGGAATGAATGAACACATGGAGAAAAATCCAGACAGCGCAAAGAAGGAATAGACTGCATTCATCTTGCTGGTATCCTGATGCTAAGACAGTACCTGACTTACTGACACAGTAAACAAAGGCCTCTCTCTTTCACTCCTGGACCCCTACCACCTAGCCACTCTGGTGTATCCTTCCAGAGAATTCTATGCATACCCAAGTGCATCTGTCAATATATGATCTGTGGCTTAAATACAACTCCTCATGTCTTTTTTCCTTTTCTCATTCTTACAAAGATCAGCAAGGGGTCTAAGCTTTGGGGAGGAGATCAAAACCCTCCTGAGGACCCTTCTTCCAGGCACTCCAGGAGCAGTAAGATCAGGTGCAAACAGTTAGAGCTGGGGGGGTTGGGGGTGTGGAGAGGGGAAACCTGTGGTGCATACAAGCCTGTTTGTAATCTGGGGTTTGACAAAGTTCTCTGTGGTGACCATTAGCAGGACAAGCTGAGTAGGGAGGAGCAAAAATTGAGAAGTCCATGTGGAGGCTGAGACCGCAAAAGGAGGGTCAAGGAAGGGGCAGCTTGGGAGGTGGCAGATAGGTAATTGTATGGAAAGTATGTGGAGTGTGTGTTCATATGGGTGTGCACATACGTGTGGAGACCAGAAGACAACAGATGGTGTTTCTCAGGAGTCATCCACCTGCTATTTTGAGACCGGGCTTCTTACTTGAACCTGTGGCTGGCCAGTGAGCCACAGGGAGCCTCCTGTGACTGCCTTCCTAGCACTGGGATTATAAGTGTGTCCTATCATGCCTGGCTCTCCATGTGGATGCTGGGAATGAAACTAAGGTATTCATACTTAGACAGCAAGCACTTTACCAACTCTGCTATCTCCCCATCCAAAAATGTAGAGGTTCTGAGAAAGCTCTTTTTAAAAAAAATATTTTATTTATTAATTTTTTATGTGTGTGAGTGTATTGACTGTATGTGTGTAAGTGTGCCTATGTTGTGCAATGCCCATGGAGGTCAGAAAAGGAACTGGAGTTATAGACAGTTTTAGCCACCATGTGGAAGCTGGGAATCGAACCCGGGTCTTCTGCAAGAGCAGCCAGTGCTCTTAACCACTGAGCCATCTCTCCAGCCCCAAGTAAGCTCTTCTTAAAATTTAGTGCTGAGGCTGGCCGTGGTGGTGCCCACCTTTAATTCCAGCACTTGGGAGGCAGAAGCAGGCAGATCTCTGTGAGTTCGAGGCCAGCCTGTTCTACCTAGTGAGTTCTAGGACAGCGGGGCTACAGGGAGACCCTGTCCCAAAAGAGACAAAAGACAAAACAAAATAACAAACACCTTAGTACTCAATAGCAAAAGAACAGGGAGGTAAAAGAGCCTCTTGCTTATGGATTGATCTTTTTCTTTTCTCTTTAAACTAGACCCTCTACTAAAGACATGGTACGGTACAATGCTAACCCTGGGTTATTCACTTGCATAATTAAATGAGTTAACTATCTGTCAAGTACCTAGAACAGACCCTGGTGTTGAGTAAGCACTACATCAAAATTAGCTCTTTTTCTTTTCTCTGTTTTGATTTTTTAGTTAGTGTACAAGATAAGCGGTTTCATTAGGACATTTTTATACATGTATATCATGGTACCTTGTTCAAATTTGTCTCCTCACCATCCTCCTATATCCCTTCTCCCCTCCTCTCACTAGTTCTCTTCTAAGCCACAAATAGTCCCCCACTGCTTTCATATTGTGTGTGTGTGTGTGTGTGTGTGTGTGTAGTTTGTTTGCATGCGCATGCGTATCTACATAAACACAGATTCTGCATATCAGGGAAAACATGCACTATTTCGTTCCCCACCCCCCCATTACCCTCTTTTTTCCCCTGATTTGATTTTCCTAATGAAAGTAAATTTAGCTTAAGGTCCATTCTTGCCTGACTGTATAAGACAGGGGATGGAAAGGGAGATTTTGAGGAATTAAAAGATTGAGCTATAATAGCTGGGTGTGGTGGCGCACACCTTTAATCCCAGCACTCGGGAGGCAGAGGCAAGTGAGTGTCTGTGAATTCAAGGTCAGCCTGGTCTGCATAGTGAGGTCCAGGCCAGCTGGGGTTGCAGGGAGACCCTGTCTCAAAAAAATCAAAAAAAAGATTGAGCTATATTATACAATTCTCCAACTGAAAAACTCGAATTCAGGCTTCTTAGCTAGAGAATTTCCTTCATTTTCTTTCATGCTGCCCCATACTTTTGGAAGATCAAAATTCACTAGAGGGTATTTCTAAAGAATGAATGAACATTCATCTACCATCCATTTCAGAAAAGTCAAGTTCTTTCCATCCATATTGTTTTTCATTTTTTCTTATTGGCTTCTTCAAAAACTGTGGACTAAAGGTCACTCAGCTTTCTGGTCCTGAGACTGTGTCTTAGCCTGCTGATGGTCTGTGATGACCAAGCTGGCTGTGGTGATGTCTTAGCCTGGTGATAGTCTGTGACAACCTAGCTGGGTATGGTGATGTCTTAGCCTGGTGATGGTCTGTAATGACCCAGCTGGCTGTGGTGACATCTTAGCCTGCTGATAGTCTGCTTCGTGAAGCCACTTCTGATGCCACCTCTGGCAAAAAGAGCCCTGGAGTTGGAACTGGAGACCTGGGTTCAAGTCTCAGTTCCAAATACACATGTGCATTGTTTGACTTAGGTGGGTTACTTATTCTTGGCTTCCTCCTCTGTGAAATAGAATCATTGTGATATCTATGTACTCACCTCACAGTGCTGCAATGAGAGAGCCAGTTGATACAGTGTCCACAAAGAGCTCTGTAATTGGTAAATCACTGTACAATTATGGAGACACTATTATTTTTTCATGCCCAGACACTGATTCTGTTATTTTTTTCCAGAGGATTACATTCTATTCCAATGAGCAGTGGGGAAGTGAGCTTTGGACAAAGCTAGATGTCTTTGACCTAATGCGGAGCTCAGGGAAATGGACAAAGTTTTTGAAATGGTTCCTCACCCTCCTCCTCCTCCTCCTCCTCCTCCTCTTCCTCCTCCTCCTCTTCCTCCTCCTCTTCCTCTTCCTCTTCCTCTTCCTTGTTTTCCTCCTTCTCCTCCTCCCATAGAAGGACCCAGAACTACCTTTCTTTGCCCTGAGGGGACTCACAGGCCAGTGGGGGGATAAATGAAGTGACATCACCAGGTGGTGGTGATATGGTTAGTGTTAGAAGTGTCAGCCCAGGGCCTGTAGAGAACAGATCCCTCAAGCAGGGAATGTGGTACTGGGAAGTGTGGTCAGGTGTAGTTCCTAGGAGGTAATATGAACAAAGCAGGTGTGACCACAACAGTGGCAGGAACAGCATGTGCAAAGACATGGAGGTTTTCAGTAACAGATTTGGGGGCTTCATACAGGACAGCCACATGCACAGGACTGTTAGTAGCTCATATCTTATCATTTGGGCTCTCCAAAGTCCAAAATGCATCTCTGTACTTATCTAGTCTGGGGGTCCTGCAAGCTGCATCGCTGTCCTGGAACATAACTCCACACAGTTACGGAACTCAGGGAGCTCCAGCAGTTGGCCAGTCAACCCTGACTCCTTTTCCATAAAAGCCTTGGGTTGCAGTCTCATCTCCTGGGACACATTTGCCTTGTAAACAGCCAGTCTGCCATGAAAGAGTCCTTCTCTGAAGGCAATTTTGTTATTGGGGTTGGGGGTCCACCCTCCTCCTCCCCCAACTCCCTGACATGAGTCTGTGTCATTAGCTACTCGCTTCGGCAGTTTTATTATGGAAATGACATATTGAAATACAAATTGGGACGTGTACAGTATAATTACTAACACTGCATATTCATTTCCTCCCTTTGTTACTGGTGAGTCCCCATAAAGCCCTCTCGCCAGCCATGTCCCAATCCTGTATGCAGTCAGCTCTGTGTCATTTTCTTTGGAGGCCAGGCGGGGCTAGAGGGGAAACACAGAGAAGGAAGTACCTGCCTTCCCTGACTAGGGCTATTTTTGTGACAATGCTGAGCTGACTATGCATTTGGAGTCTCTGAGGTCCAAGGCCTTCCCAGCTCTTCCTAAGCATCTTTTTCACGGACCCAGACGTGGGAAGTCCCAGCTAGGGACCTCTCTTTAAAAATTAAATGTATAGTCGGGCGTGGTGGTGGCACATGCCTTTAATCCCAGCACTCGGGAGGCAGAGGCAGGTGGATCTCTGTGAGTTCAAGGCCAGCCTGGTCTACATAGTGAGTTCCAGGACAGCTGGGGCTACAGGGAGACCTTGTCTCAAAAAGACAAAAAAAAAAAAAGTTAGAGGTACAACATTTTCTGTGATGTGCCCAGGCTGGACCATGCCATCCTTTAGGGCCCTTTCCAACTCTTCCCTTGGCACCTCCTACAAGTAGGTCACAAAAGTTGGTTAACTTGGCCACCTGCCATTACCCCGATAGGCAGGCACTCAGTGCTGTGTAACCTATCCCATCTCCTTGTCTGCCCTTCCATGGGAGAGTGTGTGCTGCAGACATACCTTACTGCAAGGCCCCATGGTTAAGAGAGTGGATTCTGGGTTCTAATCTTGTCCCCACTACTCTCCCCATTTGGGCAAATTTGCTTAATATTTCTGTAACTTAATATTCCCTTCTATGAAAAGAGCTCTTAGCAGTTTCTCTTTAATAGAGTGTTAAGGGGATTATAAGCATTAATTCAGGTTAAGTACGTATAACAGAAATATTGCTTCTTTCTTTGGTTAGCAGGAGTTACAATGGACTGATTCTGAGTTTAGGCACCGAAAGGTCTTGCCAACTCTGCTAAGAGGACGAGCCCAGGCTAGCCTGAGACTAGGTGAGGCAGAGCTGAGTCAGCTTTATTGTCTCAGTTGAGGCCCCAGATAGGTGAGAAAGCCCAGCCAAGATCAACAAATCAACCCACAGCTAATCCACAGCTGACCACATGCATGAGGCTATTCCAGACCTTAAGAACTACCAGGTCAAACAACAGACTTGAGAGCTAAATGCATGTGTAGTATTTTAAGCTACTGTATTTTGGGCTGGCTTGTTATGAAGCAATAGCTAACTGATATGCATAGGAGACTGTTACTGTACTTTCTCCCTCCTCTAGAACCTCCTGCCTATTCTCCTGACCTAGTGCCCATGTAATATAAACAGAGATAGCAAGTTATCAGAACAAGAGTGCAAGTCCTGGAGTCAGGCAGACAGAGTTTAAATCTCAGGTTGACCATGCAGAGAAAAATATGTGACTTTTACCAAGTTACTTCTGTTCTATTACATGGGAATAATAATCTCTATCATGCAAGGTGATAGTAAGGATTAAATAAAATAGGTGATGGGAAAGAGTCTGGTACCCAGAGACAGAGTTTAGCTTTTCTCTTCCCACAGAAACTCATTTACTACATGATGATTGAAATCATATTTTGTCTGTGCCTATGTTGAGCTGTTAAGCTTGACCACCTGACACTAAAAAAAAGACACCAGTCACAGTCCCCATTCAAAAGCACAAAGGAAGCCTTCTCGGGGCTAGAGAGAAGGCTCAGTGATTAGGAGCACTGGCTGCTCTTGTAGAGGACCCAGGTTCGATTTCCAGCTCCCCCACACACAGGCAATACACTCATACACATAAAATTTCTAAAAAAGGAAGCCTTTTCTAATTAACTGATGGCATCCCAATGCCAAATCTGGACATCCAAGGTACTTGCTTAGTATTTATTATATCATTACACATATATTACACTGTTAAATTTTGCCGTAACTCTGAAGAGTCCCAAAGTGTCAGCATTGTCCCCACTGTACAACCTCCAAGGAAATCATTCAGGACACAGCTGGTAAGTGGTAGAGCTGGGCCCCCCAAGAGCCCATGCTATCCCCAATGTACCCCTTGTTACGGTGCTAAGGGCTCATTTAGAGGTCAATGAATGGGGCAGTGCCCTCCACTGTTCTGTTGATTGAATGCATACAGCTTCAAATGCACTGATGTTAGGGCTGGAGAGATGGCTCAGTGGCTAAGAGTATTGACTGATACTCTTGGCGAGGACTGGGGTTCGATTTCCAACTCCCACATGGTGGCTAAGAACCATTGGTAACTCCAGTTTCAGGGGATCCAAGGCCTTCTTCTGACCTCCATGGGCATTGCATGACATGGGTGCACTTACACACAGGCAGGCAATACACCCATACACATACAGAAATAAAATAAATAAAATATATTTTTTAAAAGATGCACTGATGTCAGTTTTCTGTTACCAGAAGTCAGACCTGACCTCCCCACAGCACCTAGGGCTTGGACTCTTTTAGCTCAGGAGGCTTTTGCCTGGGGTATGGGGGATAGGTGGGGAGGACCTCTTCTTGTCTTCATCACCCACGACTAGGAAATAAAAGGACCCACAATAGTTCTCAAGGAGCACCAACCATGTCCAACTGTGTCCTCTAGCAGGAAGGAAGTCAGTCCAGCATATTGAGAGTTTTTCCTTCTATAATTACCAAGAGGGTCCTTTCCCACCACCTTTGCATGGTGTGTTCTGGCAGCCAAATCTTTCAAGGACTAGGGAATTTCCTTGGTGACACCAGTCCCTTTCTAGGAAGACAGTTATAAAGCCAGGACTACTTCCCAGCATTGCCAATCAGCACATGCCTAGCATTCTCAAGGTAGGCTGGGGGAGAGTAAGGGCCAAGGGCAAACATGGGATGGGAAATGTCAGCAAAACAGCAAATGCAATCCTTTCTTTCCAGGATATCAGAATACAAATGGATCCTGGGAAATGCCTTTCTTGAAAAGCCATTACCAAGAACTTGGTCAAGAGTTAAAAAGCTATTTGTAAAAAGCTATAACAGCATGAAACGGAGTGAAGAAGTTTGGAAATCGCTCACTGCTCAACAAAAGAGGGCTGTGTTGGTTGAGCATGTTTTGCTTTATCAAACTGATGTAATGTTATTTCCTTTAATATTAAAATTAGTAATGAAGTTTAAGTAGGTCTGTGGAAACGTACATATGAAACAATTTCAGGCGAATAAATATGTAAAATAGCTTCCAAGCCTTGATTATACCCAAGTAAAATCTTATGTGTACAGAGATAACAACTGGGGAAGGCATTATAAAATAAAAGTAGCAGTTTTTCAAGGTAATGAGCATCATTACAACTTTTTAATCATGTTTGCTTAATATGTGGTAAAAAAATCTAAAAGGTAGTGAGAGAGATCCATGCTGTCTGGCTTTGAGAACACTGCAAAGCACCAAATTGTACAAGTGAGAAGAAAATAAATAGCATGAGTGAGGGAATTAGGCAAAGTGGTGGTTGTTCAAGAACTGAACATTGAAGGCTGGGGTCGCAGCTCAGTGGTGGAGCGTAAAGCCCTGGGTCTGATCCCCAGCACTGCAGGAAAATAAAAAAAATGAAGGGGACTTTGAATGGATTAATGATGGACCGATGCTGAGATGGCCCTTCTGAGGATATTTCTGAGAACCCCAGACACACAAAACCCAACCCCAAAAACATGCAGCAACATCTCTGATAGAATTTGAGGCCCAGAACAGAGCCAGCCAGCATGCTGGAGGAGTTCAGAGCTCAGGGAGGGTTTCTGCGCACCCTTCAATCATATCAGTGAGTCAGATGCCCATTAAGTACATGAAAGACAGGTCTTCAAACTGTGTCCACATCTTACTGTGTGTGTACGTGTGTGGGGAGTACATGCGTGTGTGAGTGCATACATGTGTATCTGTGTGTGTGCTTATGGAGGGACAGAGGACAATGTTGGGTGTCTTCTACCTTTTATTTGAGACAGGGTCTCTCATTACTGGAGCATCACTTAGAAGGCTGGGTGAGATGGTCAGGAGTTTCTAGGGGTCGTCCTGTCTCTGCCTCCCATCTTACTATTTGGGTATTACAAACATGCACCATGCCACCACACCCAGCTTGTTATGTGGGCTCTGGGGATCCAAATTCAGGTCTTCATGCTTGTGAGGCAAGTGATTTACCAACTGAGTCATCTCACCAGCCCTTGTTGTTAAAATATAAAGATATCACATGAGGTCCTGGGTTTAATCGTGTGTATGTGTGTGTGTGTGTGTGTGTGTGTGTGTGTGTGTGTGAAAGAACAAATATGAACAGAAAGAAGGTGATCTGTGCCTCCAATTTGTTTGAAGACAAAGCTTATAAGAAAGCTCAATGTAGGATGTTTCTAGGGGTCAGAAAAAAGTCAGTACGTCTGTCCCCTTGATTCCTTTCAATATCCAGCACCTTAAATTACATATCCAGAAATGCAAACAATCTATTTGTCCTCAACCTTCTATTTAGTCTAAAATGTACTTTGGATACTTGAAATGTATGCAGATTCCTGAGCTCACCACCTGGTTCACATGATGGACTATTGGTCAACAAGCCTGCCAGCAAACGCTGGTGTCTGTGATCTTAGGAATATGCTTCAAGGAGCATTGAGTCAAAAGACTTCAATTTATTTTGAAGTTTACATTCTAGCCCAGCCCCTCGCTCCCTGTTTGCCCCTTACAGCTGTGTGGGTCATTCTCACAATTTAACAGGGAAACAGAAAGCAGGAAGAAGAGAAGAGGGACACAGGACTTTGAGGAAACATGGGTGGATCCCTCCTCCTAGGACTTTGCACCTAACTTTATGATGCCATCTCAGCCATGGCAAGGCCTTGGCCCAGGGGTATATGACACCTTGCTCTGTACAGACTGACTCAGACCAACAGACGGAAAAGGAGGGAGCTGTAGCTGCCTCTCTGATGCTCTATTTCTCTCAAGATGTTCACAGTGAGAGGAGACAGACTCAAATCAATTACTTAAGAAAAATAATGAAAAAATGCTCTGAGGGAGCCGTATAAATATTGTGGGAGCCAGAGCTGAGGAGGAGTGACTAAGGACTGCTTGGGAAGAAGGTGGAACTGGGGGATGAGTAGGTGATGACTTAGCAGGCAGGATGCAGGCAATAATTTTGTCTCCACAAAATCCTGCAAAAAGGAGGTATTGTTTTCTATAGAATGCATCCTAAGAAGTGTCTGTTGTGGTATGCAACATCACATACAGGGTCAGGCTAACTGACCATGGGGTGGGTTTTCCCTTCCTGAGTGCAGGAAGGTAAGATTCTCCCAACTATCTTTTGGGGTGACTCACTTCCCTTCAAGCACCTCATTTATGGATGTAGGCCTGGGCTCCCAACTTAACACCTGGGGCCTTCCCAGCCTCCTCAGAGCTTGAGGAACCTGCCCAGAAATCAGTGGTGAGTCACTGGGGCTTGCTCTCCAAGAGGGGTAGTGGTCTTCCAAAGGGGAGCCACCTCTAGAGAACAGCCTGTAACTCCAGCTCCAGGGGATCCTCTAGTTTCTAGGGGCACTTGCACTCACGTGCACACACCCCCACTCACATACACATAATTTAAAAATATATATATTTTATTTATTATTTTTAATGTATGCATGTATTGCCTGCATGTAGGTAAGTGCACCCGTGTTGTGCAATGCCCATGGAGGACAGAAGAGGCTGTCGGATCCCCTGGAACTGGAATTACAGACAGTTGTTAGCTTCCATGTGGGTGATGGGATTTGAACCCGGGTCTTCTGCAAGAACAACCAGTGTTCTTAACCACTGAGCCATCTCTCCAGCCCCCAATTTTTTTTTTTTAAATCTACCCCTTTGTGAAAGTTGTAGCAGAAGCAGACTGATTTTTTTTTTCTTTCTTTCAGGTTTCGTAGTTGGGTTCCTGATCTCCTGCGTGTGTTAGAAAACTTAACAATTGCTCAGTGCAATGTTAGAGAAAGTATTATTACTCACAATGCTCTGGTCGGGGGGGAGGGGGCTCGCAAGATGTTTCCATGGATAAAGGCAACTTCTACCAAGCCTGATGAACTGAGTTCAATGCCCATGAAAGAGAAAACTGATTTTTGCAAGTTGTCCTCTAACCTCCACATGTACACAGTGACCCCCCACCAGAAATAAAAATAAATAAATAAACAAAAAAAAATACAATGTAATTAAAAACTGGTTTTGGCCATTGATGGCCTTGCAGCTACATAATAAATGGGCTGGGAGGAAGACAAAAAGGCAGGATCTCTCAGGAAAGCCTGGAGGATACATGTCAGGCCCCATCTACCATTGCCCAACAGCAAACAGAGGGAAAATTGACTCTGGACTGTTTCCTATCCTTGACTCATGACTGTCAGAAAGAGAAAGGGTCCCTTCCCTCAGCCTCCAGGTCACTAGAAAGCCTCTTCTGCTGCAAGGACACACCTACTCCTGTCTTCACAACAGCCGTATTGGCCTCCAAAGTGTCTCCCAAGTTGAGAAAAAAGGACATTGACACTGATGACCTCCTGCCTGGGGCAAGAGCTATGGACAGAGTCCAGGATCACAAAGGGGTCAAGGACAGCTCTAGGAAGGGCCTCAGGGTTACCACTTCAACTGCATCATACAAGCAGCTGCTCGGGTTGGGGACATTGATGGCAGAATTCCAACCCTTTACCTCCCTCATGGTTGTCTTCCCAGCCAGCCTAGCTCTCAGGGGACCTCCTGGAATGTTCTGACTCCCAGAAGTTAGACCAAATATTTCACAGCTGTGGAAACAGGCAGATAGCTTTTGGTTAGTGTCATTGCAGGGAGCTAAGCAAAAGACAAAAAAAAGACACCTCTTATTCCTGTGGTTCTCACACAGCTCACAGATAACCCTAGATGTGATGCTGTTCTTAATAGGTAACAAAAGCTGATAAGGTACTTTGATGTGGACTGTTTCATTTATTTCTCAGAGTAACCAACAGAGACAGACACTAGCAATTCTTCCTTTTTGCACAGATAAACCCTCAGTCACTGCAATGAGGAAAGGCGCCTCAAAGAGATGCCAAGTCCCCTCATCCTCTACCTGACCACAGCTAGTCAAACAAGAGGTTTTCAGGTGTCCTCTTCCTCCTGGGAAACGTCACTTTTCAGGGGTTGTGGGACATGTGTTTCATGGAAGCAAAGAGAGGGCCCAGCGGTAGGAAGAGGAGGCACAGGAAGACCTTCAGCTGGGGTGCTTGTCAGGATCTGGGGGTCTCTCAGTTGCTGACTCAGACAGACCATAAGCCTGGGACAAGTTTCCTCTGTGTCTTGATCTCTTCTAACATATCGCTATAGCTGTTTTGTGCTAGTGAGCTACTGAGTACCATATGTCACCTTTTCCCTCCTTTGGCACAGAAACGCTGTTACAGGGACCTTCTACAGTTAAGGTATAAAATGTGAATTTGGGACACCATGGATGTCCATCTCTTGCAATTGTACCTGGGAGGTCCTACCCAGCCTTGAGGCTCCTCACTGTCAAGCGGAAGAAGAAAATATCTCGTGTGTGTATGTGGGGGTGATAAGGGAGGTGCCATATCTGCCCTTGGATATCTACAAGTTGATCTCAAAAAGTGACCAGGAAGTGAAGCAGGAGAAGTGTCAGTGTCCCCCGGATATACATGCATCCCAGAGCTGCAGATGTTAGCTCAACAGAAGAAAGGACGCAGGACCCTGGACGTAGGACTCCTTTCTTCTTCTTGCTCTTGGTTTTCCAGCAGCGAACATTTATTGAGAACAGTGTCAAGTACTACGCTAAGCACTTTTATCTACACTGGCATAAGTAAACCTCCTGACCATCTGGGAAGTAGATGCCTGCAATTAATTACTGTCCCCACATCAGAGTAGAAATTAAGCTTGGTGAAGTTAAGTAACTGGTTGGATGTAGCCGAGCTAGCGGCTGGGAGAGCCAAGGCCTCTGCCCACATCTGGCTCCAAAGTCTACATTCTTTTAAAAAAACTTTTTTATTGATTATTTTTATTTTATGTGTATGAGTGTATTGCCTGCACCCATGTTGAGTAAGTGCACCCACGTTGTGCAATGCCCATGGAGGACAGAAGAGGCCATCGGAGGCCCTGGAACTGGAGTTATGGACAGTTGTTAGCTGCCATGTGGGTGCTGGGATTTGAACCCAGGTCTTCTGCAAGAACAACCAGCATTCTTAACCACTGAGCCCCCAAAGTCTACATTCTTAATGTTAACTCCATCTTCCCTGCTACCCTCGAGAAGCAATGGCGAGATTTCCCACTCCCTGAGGTAGTCAAGAGGTGCTGTAAGTTATCTGGCCATGGCATCACCTGAGATGCTCCTCTGCTTGCAGCACCCCGCACCTCCCCTGGGATCAGCAGCTGAGCCTCCAGGGAGGGCCCCCAAATCTGTTTTGACCCAGCATTAAGCAAGCCTGATTTTAAGAGTTCCACCCTGAGAGGTCACTAGTGCCCTATCACTGAATCAGTGACAGCCTGAATCAGAGCTCCTAACTCCTGGGTGGCCTGAGATTTGGAGATTCTATTTTTAGGCAAGGCCTTCCTGAGACACCATGTCAGACTTTCTGGCACCCTTGGAAGGCTCCAGGGCACCTGGGCTGTCTTTGGAGCCGCCCTGATGCCCCAGAGATACCTGGATCAAGGCTGGGAGGAGCCATGTGACAGGGGTGGGAGGCAGCTGTGTTGAGTGGAAGGTGTCTTCTGTGTGTGTGTGTGTGTGTGTGTGTGTGTGCGCGCGCGCGCGCGCGCGCGGGGGGGGGGAGGGAGGGGCACTAGTGGTGACTCAGTTTCTTTTCTGAGGAGTTTCAGCGATTCTGCCACCTTGAGGTTCAACATCTGGGAGGCAGCCAGCGCTTGCTTGCTTGTAACCCTGACAGAGAAGTTATCCTTCCTGAAGCCTGTGGATAAGGAGAGGGAGGTTTCTGTGGACCATTTCTCCAACTGTTTTGATAGATAGAAGGTAGTTTTTTTTTTTAATTGTATTTTTTGGAAGCAGGTGGAGAAGACCTTCCAGTCTTTTCTCCTAGAAACTTCTGTAGTACCCATGTCACAGTGGTGGTGCCTGAGCCTTCACTGAGGTGTGCTGTGTGCCAGGCACTGTGCTGCTCACCCTCAATGCAGCCCCTCCATTAATCCTCATGCAAGTTTTATGGAGTAAGTACCACGGTTGCTCACACTTTACAAATCAGTTAATAGGCTTCAGGAGGTGAAGTTGCTTGTCCCCAGCACTACATTGACAGATTAACTAGCAGAGGCATCAGGTCTTATTAACGATATTGCTGGAATTAACTACCCCACCATCCCTCAGAGAATGCCAATGCTTATTTTTTTTTTTATTATGTAGACCAGGCTGGTCTTAAACTCCAGATCCTCCTGCCTCAGCCTCCTGAGTGTGGGGTTGTAGTGGTACACTATCACACCACTTTCCAGATCATCCACTTTTATAATGCCAAAAGCTGTTATTAGCTAGTGATCAGGAATATTTGTCATGGCCAAGTGCAAGTAATTTCTAGGTCTTTTGCCTGTACTGACTGGGTTAATCCTAGCAACAACCCTGTAGGGTAGGCGTGATTCTTAGTGTGGTTTAACAAAATGAGATAACAGCCTTGGGAGCCCGGGCAACGGCCGCAGTGTCTGTAAACTGCAGTCAGGCTTCACACCTGATGAGTGTGACTCCATAGTCCATAGTATTAACCACAGTCCATAGCATTAAGGGCGTGTGTACATGTGAGCATGGACCCAGTTTCAAGAGATTTGTGGTTCTTCTCAGGCCCTCTTTGGAGGATCAGTTCCAGTGAGTGAGAAACTCTCAAGGCTTAGTTTATTTTTTTTTTAATGTCAAAATGCCAAAAATTTGGCTTGACAATTCTAAGAAAGCCCAGTCATCTTTCCCACTTCACCAATTCCAGATCCCAGCTTGCCCCAGTTTGAGGAAAGGGTCAGTTGAGTGTGACCAGTTCATCCTTACTAAATTATCATGCTGGGCCTGGGCATGGTGGCACACACTTTTAATCCTAGCACTCAGGAGGCAGAGGCAGGCAGATCTCTGTGAGACTAAGGCTAGCCTAGTCTACATTGAAAGTTCTAGGTCAAACCAAAACCAAAAAAATTAAATTACCATGCTGGGGGCAACATCTAGCCTCTCACCTTGGAATTGCTAGCCTGACATTTTCCCCTCCACTAATCCATAAGGCAGGACTTGAATCCAGGGAAGGTACCTGTGGGTGGGGCAGGTAAAGAAGGTTTTACAACCAGGTCATTGAATTCTGAACTTTTAGTTTACATCAGTCACCTGCTCAAAAGCAGATTCCTGGACTCCACTCTAATTGAGTGTATCTGAGAGGGAGCTAGATGCTGGTGTTTTTAATAAAAGTCACAACTGTTCTTGATAACAATACCCTACTAACCAAGGCTGCCGACTTCCCTGTTGATGGTTACAGTCAAGAGGACTCTTAATCATGTTTGGGACAATGTGTGGGTGTAGAATCCCAGAGGGGTGGGAGTCTATTGGGTGAGTAGGGAGGAAGGGAGGCAGTCCTTGGAACAGCTGCACCCCACCCCCCATTCTCAGCAGGCTCCCAGTTTTCAGTCAGCTGATCATTCCTCCCCGTCCTGCCTCTGCTTTGAACCTTGAGATGTGTGCTATGCAGTAAGACAAAACCAGATTTGACATAACAAAACATAGTCCTTGTCTGCAAAGGACCCGGAGTCTAATTGAGAAGATGGACTGTCAACAGAAATGTCAGTGAACTTGAGGTATTTGAAACCAGGGAATGAAGAAGTCCAAACACAGCCAGGGGGACAGGAAGGTAGCACATCACGTTGAGGCAAGAGGTGATTCCAAGTGCAAGGCTGCTGGGAATACCAAGGCCACCGCAGAACTGGGGAAGTAGAGGACTAAGGAGCCTGGTTTTCCCAAATGGATATATGGCCCAGGGTGGAGAAAGGGCTGCTCAAGGCCCCCACACTGGACAGCCAGATTGAGGCTACCTGCCACAGGCCCTGTGTGCCATCCAAGGTATTTCATGGCACTGGACTCACTACAGGGTTGGGATGATCACTTCTGAGTATCTAAAACGTGTGCGTGCGTGCGTGCATGCGTGTGTGTGTGTGTGTGTGTGTGTGTGTGTGTGTGTACATGCACATGGCTGTCAATGGTTAACCTCAGGTGTTGTTCCTCAGGTGCCATCCACCTTGTTTTTTGAGACATGGTCTCTTACTTGGTCTGGAACTCACTGACTAGGCTAGGCTGGCTGGCCAGTGAGCTCCAGAGAGTCTTCTGTCTCTGCCTCCCCAGTGTTGGGATTACAGGCATATGCCATCATGCCTGACTTTTTTACATGGGGTTTGGGAATCAAAGTCAGGTCCTTGCAAGGCAAGTACTTTGCCAACTAAGCTATCTTCACAGCTCCCAAAGCTCTTTTATAAGTCATAAATCCATTGAATGACACCGAGGGCTGGCCCAGATTACCTCCCATTCCAAGTACATAGGTGAATTATACTACAATGAAGTCATGGCAGGAGGGGTGCCTAAACTAATTCTTAATTGAGCTCTTACTATGTGCCAGGACTGTGACAAATGTCTTATACAGGCTGCCTCATTTAATCCTCATAACTTCCCTGTGAGGCAGATTTTATTGCCTCTACTGGACACACGAGAAAATAGGCACAGAGGGAGGAGGCCACCTCCCAAAGTCACACGACCAGCAAATGGTTATGCTGGCTCTTCACCACACTCAGCTTTGTGGAAGGATAATGCAGCTCCTCAGGATTCTGACTCCAGTTGGTCACAATGAAACCCATCCCAGAGAAGAAGCAGAATAAGGAAGTAGCTTAGACCTTGGTACCACATTTCTAAAAAGAAAAATCCAGGCTGGCGTGATGGCTAAGTGGTTCAAGGCATTTTCAGCCAAGCCCTACAACCTGAGTTCCATTCCCATGAATCCACATGGTGAAAGGCGAGAACTGACTCCTGAAATGCCCTCTCACCTCCACAAGCACATGCATACTGTGACATGCTTATACCAACACACATACCCACACAAAATCAGTAAATAATAAAAATGTAATTAAGAAAAGATTTACTGAAAGAAGAAAAAGAGAACAAAAGAAAAATTCCAAAGTCAAACATGGTGGTATGTGCATTAAAAAAATGCAAGAGAGGACCCGGGTTTGACTCCCAGCACCCACATGGTGGCTATGAATCTTCCTTAACTCCAGTTCCAGGGGAATCTGAAGCTCTCTTCTGACCTCTGTGGCACTGCACGACACGGGTGCACTCACATACATGCAGGCAATACACTCATACACATAAATGAAAATAATAAAAATATTCTAAAAAAAATCCAAGAGAAAGAAATCTAATCGCTTATGACAAATCACCAAGAAGCAAAATCAAAATGAGGCTTCAGAGCTGAAGGGTTTGGAGCTGTGTTCTAAACAGTTAGGTGGAACCAAGGAGTCTGGGGCTGCACAATCCCGTCTTCCCCAGGCAGTCAGGTACTTTAGTCAGAGAGACTCAACAGCATTGGAAAAAGAAACGGAAAATCAGCTGCATTGCTGGAGTGAGCTGATAACAAAGGTGGCTCTGTCATTCTCTGGGTCCAGTGAGGTGACACTGCTAATCCTAAAATCTACCCAGCCATCACACGACCAGGGAGAGGCCCCTGTCCCCAGACCCTCAGCATCAGTGGCACATGTGCAGTTGGAAGAGAAGACCCCCACTAGTATTCTCCCCAACACTGGCAGAGGGACCCCAGAACAGCTTCCTTCAAACTTTTCTACTATAGTCAGAAAAACATTTTCCTCCCTCCCTTCCCCTTCTCTTTCTCTCATGCTCTTGATCTTGCTTCTCTCTCTCTCTCCCCTTGTTTGGAAACAGAGTCTTGCTATCCTTGCCTAGCTTTGAACCCACTATGTAGCTCAAGGTGGCCTTGATCTCAGTGACAGTCCTGCCTCAACCTCCTGTGTGCTAAGCTTACAGGCCTGCACCACTGCACCCAACAGAAAACACATTTTCAATCACAGCCCAGCATATACGTGTGTGTACATACATGTGCTTTGTACACACATGTTTAGGACACATGGAATTTAATTTATTTTTGAGACAGGGTCTTATGTATTCTAGGCTGGCCTCCAACTCTCTATGTAGCTGAGGGTGACCTTAAACTTTTTTGGGGGTGGGTAGTACTGAGGATTGAACTCAGGGCATCTCACATGTTAGGCAAGTACTCTACCACTGAGCTATAGCCTCGAGAGTGTGGGGATTATACATCTGTGCCAACACTCCTGGTTTTATGTGTGTGATGACTAATCTTGGTTGTTAACTTGACACACCTGGAAAGAGGGGCGCCTCAATTGAAGAACCACCTCCATCAGGTTGACCTGTGGGCAAGTTTGTGGGACATTTTCTTGATTGCTAATCCATGTAGGAGGGCCCAGCCCACTGTAGGCAGTAACAGGTGGGCCCAGGATGTACAAGAAAGGTAGCTGAGCAAACCTGGGGGTAGGCAGCATTCCTCCATGGTTTCTGCTTTGAGTTCCTGCTGTGTAAGGAGAAATAAACCCTTTCCTCCCCAAGCTGTTTTGGTCAGAGTGTTTGTCGCAGTAACAGAAAAGCTAACTAGAACAATGTGTCTCTGGGGTTCAAACCCAAGCTATTGTGTCTGGTAGGCAAGCACTCTGTCAACAGAGCTACATCCCCAGCCCACAATTTTTTTCTGTTTTTGATCTGTGGTTGCTTGAATTTGCAAATGCAGAACTCGTGGACACAGAGGGTCAACTGTAAGTGGCTCCTATAATCTGTGGTTTATTCTTTCGCTTAGCATGTTTTCAAGGGTCATCGTGTAGCAAGCAGTTCATTTCCTTTCATTGCCAAATAATATTCCATTGCACGAAGAGATCATATTTGGGTTTATCTGTTCATCAGCTGATAGGTATTTGGGTTATTTCGCTCCCATGACAACTCATGACCAAGCTTTTGTGTGGATATAGGCTTTCAGTTCTCCTGAATATATACTGGGAATGGAACTGCTAGATCCTAAAGTAAAGATCTTAGGAGCTATCTTGATATTTCCCAAAGCTGCATAATGCTACATTTTCAGCAACTTGGTGTGAGGTTTAATTTCTCCACAGCCTCCCCAGTAGGTATCTGTTTTATTGTAGTTTTGTTGGTGTGGTGGATGGAATCCAGGGCCTCATGTAACTAAAGCAAGTACTCTACCACTAAACTACAACCCCACCTCTGTTTTCCCATTTCTTTAATTATGACCATCCTAGCCAGTGGTGAAAGGTATCTCAGTGTGGTTTTGATTTGTTTCCCCCTGAAGGCTAATGATATCAATCATATTTTAATATACTTATTGATTGCTGTATATCTTCTATGGGTAACTTTCTATTCAGATTGTCTACTTTTAAATTGAGATATTTCTATCTTTATTACTAAGTTGTAATAATTCTTTTTTTTAAAGACAGGGTCTCTTGTAGTCCCAGCCTACGTGGAACCAGGCTGATCTCATAGAGATTTACTTGTCTTTGCCTCCCCAGTGCTGGGATTAAAGGTGTATATCACCATACCTGGCATAATAATTCTTTATATGTCTAGATAAAAGTCTTTGATGAATAAGTTCAATGATTTGCAAAAAATTTTTCCTTTTCATAGGTAGTCTTTTTTCTTTGTTTTGTTTTTTGAGACAGGGTCTCTCTGCAGCCTCAGACTAGCCTTGATCTCATGGAGATCCACTTGCTTCTGCTTCTACAATATTAGGGTTAAAGATGTGGGCTACCACATCTGGCTTCATAGGCAGCTTTTGGCTTTCTTGGTAGTGTCCTCTGAAACACAAAAGTTTTTAATTAAAAAAAAAATTCAGGGGCTAGAGAGATGGCTCAGCTCAGCAGTTAAGAGCACTGACTAAACTGGGTGTGGTGGTGCACACCTTTAATTCCAGCACTTGGAAGGCAGGGGCAGGATTTTTGTGAGTTCAAGGCCAGCCTAGTCTACATAGTGAGTTCCAGGCCAGCTGGGGCTAAAGGGAGACCCTGTCTCAAAAATACCACCCCCCCAAAAAAAACCCCAAAAAACAGAGCACTGACTACTCTTGCAGAGGACCCATGTTCAATTCCCAGCACCTACATGCAACTAACAACTGTCTATAACTCCGGTTCCAGGGGATCTGGCCTCAGCCTCCAGGATGCTGAGATTGCAGGTATGTATCAACATTACAAGGCTGAAAACCTTATAATCTTGAACTTTTGCTTGTTTTTTGGGTTTTTGAATCAACATCTTTCATATAGCCCAAATTAGCCTCCAATGATCATTATTCCTGCCTCCACCTCCCAACACCTAGTACCACAAATTCAGCCCTATGTTTTCTTCTGGAGTTTTCTAGCACTAGCGCTTACATTTAGATCTATGATCCATCTTGAGTTAATTTTTTATATGGTGAGAAGAGATCCGGTTTCATTCATCAGCATGTGAATCTCCAATTGCCCCAGATCATGTGTTGAAAATATTCTTTTTCCTATTGAACGGTCTTGGCACGCTTGTTGAAAATCAATTGATCATAACTGTGAGGCTTGTTTCCAACCTCCCCGCTCTATCCTGCTGGTCTATATGCCTGTCCTTAAGGGAGTACACACTGTCTTAATGGCCATAGCTTCTAGTAAGTTTTAAAACTGGAAAATGGGAGTCCTTTGTGTTTCTTTTCAAAATTGTTTTGCTAATCTGGCTTCCTTGAGTTTCTACTTTAAGATCAGCTTATTAATATTTGAAAGAATTCAGGTGGAGTTTTTACATTGAATTTATAGCTCAATTTAGGAACCATTGCCACATTCCAATTCATAACTATGGGTATCTTATATTGTCTTCAATTTGTAACTGTGAGATATTTTTCCATGTATTTGGGTCTTCTTTAATTTCTTTTGACATTTTTCAGTTTTCAATGTACAACTCTCATACCTCTGTTAAATTTATTCCTAAGTATCCTATTCCTTTTAATACTTTTTAAGTGAAATTGTTTTCCAAATTCTATTTTTGGACTTGTTATTGTATAGAAACAGGACTAATTTTTTTAAACATACAGATCTCGTATCCTGAAACCTTGCTAAACTCATTTACTATCTCTAGTACTTTTTTTTTTGGTGGTGGAGGGAGATTATAATTTTCTATGTAAAAGATCACCTGTTTACATGGACAGAAATAGAAACAGCTTTACCGCTTTCCTTTTGAGCTGAATGCCTTTGATTTAATTCTACTTAGCTTCCCTGCCTAGAACCTCCAGTGCAGTACAAAATAGAAGAGGCAAGAGCAGACGGCCTCGTCTTGTTCATGATCCTAGGGAAAAGCTTTCAATCATTTAGCCTTATTTATGTCATTTAAAATTTTCTAAGAGCCACATTAAGAAAAGGTAAAGGTAAAATGAATGATGTCAATACAGTTAATTTAACCCAATATATCATTTCAACATGTAGTTATCATGAAAATTACTAATGCATATTTTACTTTGTTTGCATACTGAGCTTATCTGGATTCAGAGAAGCTGAAGTCTAAGCTCCTACCATATTGGACAGCACAGATCTAGAACAGGCCAGGCTCAATGCAGTAATAGCTAATATTTCCTGGAGGCTTAACATGGACCAGGTACTTGTCTAGCTCAACAGTAACCATATGAAGAAACTAAACATGAAGACTGATAGTGCTTGTCCCAAATTGCCTAGCTAATGAATAGTCAAGCCAGGATTTTAACCCAAGATGTAAGACACCACGCTCTATTTTTTTTTCCCCAAGAATTTCATTACTGGGTCTATGAAATAAAGTTTAAGCTGTTTATACTGACACGTTACTAAAAATTTCTTAAGACAAATTAAATGATGTGAGGAAAATTTCTATTTTCTCCTGCATTGTTAATTGTACATTCTCTCTCCCTCACCCTCTTTTTAAATTTTATCTGGGAGGGAATAACCCCTGTAAAAATGTTCACCCAGCCATATCAGTTGATTACTCAGCACACACGTCTAGACTGCATTATAGTTCATGATGGAAGGGGAGGGGCTCATGAAGCCCCACCCCTCCAGGAGGGACTGTGGAGAGCTCCAGGGCAGGGCTGTCACCAGTGGTGTAGCCACTGATAAGCTGCCCATCCTTCAGTAAATAACCTCCCACCCACACTCATGCAGACACTCTAAGCTCAGTGGGGCATATGCAAGACAGGAAGGCAGGGAGGGGGACTTGCTGGGAAGGAGACGGGTTTCAGAGGGGGAAGGATGGACAGTGAAACGGGAAATAGGGGGTGAAAAGGACTAAAATTCATCATTATATATGGATGAAGCTATCAGATAATTTTTTAAAAAAAAGAAAAACTTAAAACCTAAAAAATAAAACAAAAAAATTAAGACTACTTGCCACACTATATTATTTTAATCATAACTCTCTTAGTCTACTAAGTATAATGAGCTATTTTAATGTGGATTTATTGATATCTAGTTCACATTTCATGACACGCACTCACTTGAAGTGCGCGCTTGGGCAGTTTTTAGCATGCTCCCCAAATGCCGCAACCATCACTCAGTTCTCAAATGTTTCATCTTCTCAGGAAATTGGTGGTCACCCCATTTCCCCCCAGTCCCTTTCACAGCCACCAATCCACTTTTTTTTTCTGCATAATTGCCTCTTCTAGGCATCGCACATTGATGAAATCACTATGTGGTCCTTCAGGATTGGCCTCTTGTGTTCAGATAATATTTTCAAGGTTCATCCACGTTGCAGTATGTGTCCCTACTTTGTTTCCTTTCACTGGTGAATACTGTTCCACTGTATGGACAGATTGCATTTTGCTTAATCAGCAGATAGATATTTGGTTTATTTCCATTTTTAAGGTTTTTGTTTTGTTTTGCATTTTTCCTTTCTTCTCTTCCTCTTTTTCTTTTTCCTTTGTCTCTCTGTCTCTCTGCCTCTCTCTCTCTTTGAGACAAGGTCTTGCTATGTATCCCAGGTTATCCTGGAACTCACAGCCTCCTGCCTCCGTCTCCCAAGGGCTGGGATTTCAGACATGAACCACCATGCCTATCATTCTGAATAAGATTTGGGGTAGATATATATTTATTTCTCTTAAGTATGCAACCAGGGAGTACAACTGCTGGATCAGGTATCATATATTTAGTAATGTGAGGACCCAATAGGCTGTTTTCCATGTTACATTGAACCAGCAGTACAGAAGTTTCCAGTTTCTCCACATCATGGTCAACACTTGTGATTCTCTGGCTTCTTGTTCACAGCCATCCTTATATGAACTAGCCAAGAACCTAAATTTTTTTGTGTATGTGACAGGGTCTTACTATGTAGACCAGGCTGTCTAGGAACTCACAAAGATCCACTTTCCTTTGCCTCCTGAGTGCTGGGATTAAGGTGTATGTCACCATGTTGGGCTAAACCTAAACTTTTAACTTCTGTTCTACACAGGAGGTACTGAATGAGTATTTTGTGGTGAGGTGTGTATGTATACGTGTGGGGGGGGGGCTCTCATTGAACCTGAAGCTCACCACTTTGGCTAGGCTGGTTGACCAGTGAGCTCCTGGGATCTACCTGTCTTGATTCTCCAAAGCTGGGAGTACATGACCATGCCCAGCTTTTACGCGAATGCTAAGGATTTGAACTCAGGTCTTCTTGCTAACACAGCAAGTTCTCTTACCCATTCCACTGAGCCATCTCCCTGGCCTACTCCACTGAGACATCTCCCTAGCTCTCAATATATATTTGAATGAATAAAACAATAAGGACATCTTTTCGTGGCCAATGGGAATTCTGGATCATGGAGCAAACGGAGTAGCTTCCAGCTTGCTGGCAAGGTGCTTTATAGAGAAGGGTGTTTCCTTCCTGAATGACTGTGAGGCACCTCAGGGACATTTTAAAAGTTCAGATGGGTTTCCCTCTCAGAGGTTGACTTGGCACGAAAGATGGGGTCTAGGAACCTGTGCTTTAAAAACATTTCTGTACATGATTCAGCCTCGCAGCAAAGCTCATTCAGCAACTTGAGTCTAGTGTTGGTATTTGCAACCAGTCTGTGGTTAGCATGCCTTCTAGAAGGGCACAAGCTTGTGAGAAGGCAGCGGTAAGAGCTGGCTGAGGAGACACAGTTCTGCTAGAGGCGGAATCCACATGCAGGCAAAAAGAAGAAAAATAAGCAAGACAGTTCACCCCATTCTGTGTAAACTTCTCGTTCAACGCCTCACTTGATCTTTGAAATACCGTCCTAGAGAAGGTATTTATTTACAGACAGGTTCTTACTATGTAGCCCACGTTGGCCTTGAACTCACAATCCTCCAGGATGCTGGCATGTACCATCACGCCCAGCTAAAGAGAAAGGTACTCTTAATGAGTTCTTCCCTATAGTTGAATAAACAAGAGTCTGGAAGGAGGAGGCTGCCTAGGGTCTCCCAGCTCCCCAGGCTGGCTGTGAGCCAGGTCTGGCTCCATTCCCCTTCCTTCTTGCCACTTTCTAGCCTTGAACCTCAACTGTAAATCAAAATATGCAGCAGTTAGAGGAGCCACCAAGAAAACAGAACAGATACTAGGTGGGTGTGTGGAGTGAATGAAATACCAGCGGAAGGGTGGGGAAAGAGTCAGACACAGGGAAGTGGTTCATTGTGGCTGGGCTTCTAAGCTCCTCAACAGACACTCTATCACCCCTTCCTTTCAGTCACTTGATGCTAATTTGCATGTTTGCCCCAAGATGCCTCTCCCACCCCTTCTCAGAAAATCAGATGTCAGAGTCATCCAATTTTTTTGTTTGTTTGTTTAGATCAGGAGTAGATGGAACGCAACACCTCACCGGGATACATTTTCATCGAGGAAACCAAGTCAAGACATCAAATAAGTTGCCTAGAATTGCATAGTATTTACAGGGCTGAGATTCAAATTTCATTTTTGATTTCCTGTTATAGTCTGAATATTTATATCCCATTCAAAATTCATATGCTGATATCCTAAGGTCCAATGTGATAGTGTGAAGGGTTGGAGCCATCAGAAGCTGATTAGGTCATGAGCTCTTATGCTGGGATTGGTTCCTGTTATAAAAGACCCCAGAGAGTCCTTACCCTACCACCATGTAAGAACATGGGCAAAAAGTCATCTCTGAGCCAGGAAATGGGCCCTCATCAGACACCTTGACCTTCGATTTTCCAAAGTACTGTGTGGAATAACAGTATGGGGCTAAGGATATGGCTCAGTGGTAGAGTACATGCCTAATGTGTGAGACCTTGGATTTACTTCCAAGTACCACAAAATAAACTAAATTATTAAATTATATATTTTAGAAAAGAAATTTCTGTTTATGAGTTACTCAGCTTGTAGCATTTTGTCATAGCAGCCTGAGCAGATAAAGATGCTCCCAGTTCAGTGCTCTTTTTTCTGTTAGTGATAATTGATTGAATGCAGGTAGTGGGTTCCTGAGGGGGTCTAATGAGAGCTATCTTTCCTGATAAGAGTAAACTTGCAGAGGATCTGTGCTGGGCTCATTTCTAGCTCTGTACATTTACAACAATTAGTTAACATGACCTGTCTTTCTGATCTGAGGAACCTTTCTCAGGGTAGTTTTGCAAGATCATAATAAGATCTCTTAGAGACAAAAGACAACTTAAAAGGGTTGGTTTATCACTTGGGCCCCTTTTCAATAGGCCCAAGGGGACCCGGAAATCATCAAATGCTGAGGCTGGGAAACTCAGCTTCCTGTGTCTGGCCTCAATTCCCCACCAACATCACCACTGTGACCACACTAAAAACAAGACCAAGCCCACCCCACCCCCTCCGTCATCCTTTTGATTTTCTCCTGCCTTCTTGTTGATCTTGAAGGTTGTTTTACGTCACAGCCTCTGAGCTCTGTTTACAGCACACTGGGTATTTCTCCAGCTTGAGAGGAGACAGTGTTTAAGATAGAAAGCAGAGAGAGGCAGTAAAGGTAGGAAATGACAGTTTGCCATCTCCCGCCTTCTCCTGCCCACCCATGCAGCTGCCCCTGGGACTCCTGTTCAGACTGCTTGCCTGGCCATGGGTTGGACAAATGCATCCACTTTCTCACCAGAACTTTCTGGAAAGTCCTCAAACCTAGTTTAATTCACTGGAGTCTGATAGCTGTTGATAAGTCACCTGAGTGCCTTCAGAAGGCTTTAAGAGTACCAGGTCCCCTGGCTGAACAGGATTGAGATGAGAGTCTTGGTTGGCGGCTAGTAGAATTTTGTAATATTACTAATTGTTTTACTTTTTGTTCTACTTTCTTGCTGGGTGTTTAAAAACATGTAGATGGTAAAAAATGAATGCTTTTCTTTTACTGTTAAGATCAGTTCAGGCTCCAGAGGGACTTGTGTGAAGCCCTTGGCTTCTTTAACTTTTCCTCTACCAGTTGCTCCATCAGCTAGGACGCATCTTGCTGACCATGTAACTTGCCTTGGAAGCAGAGGGGGCATTTCCTTTCCAATGACTGTCCCTTTTGCACGATGTGCATTTGTTAAGAGGCCAGCCTCTGGAGTCTCTGGCCTCTCTGATGGAGAGGACAGGTGGCTTACTAGAGATGTAGGTTTTTCGTTTTTTTTTTAAGGATTCCATCATCCTCTGGAGCCTGGTTGACCTTAAAAGATGTATGCATTGGGACTGGAGAGATGGCTCAGCAGTTTAGAGTACTGGCTGTTCTTGCAGAAGACCCAGGTTTCAATCTCAGCAATGTCACGGTGGCTAACAACCGTCTGTAACTCCAGTTCCAGAGGATCCAAAGCCCTGTTCTGTCCTCCTCAGGCATTGGACAACATGGGTTCACTTACATACATGCAGACATAACATTCATGTACATAAAATAAAAAAAGGATGCATTACTTTTTTCATTGCTCTGATCATATATCTGACAAGGAGCAATTTAATGTAGACAGGCTTTATTTTGGTTCACAGTTTGAGGGCACAGTCCATCACGGCCAGGGAGGCATGGTGGCGGGCGCATGAGGCAGCCATTCACACTGCATCTGTGTTGGGAAGCAGAGATGAGTGCTGGAGCTCAGCTCGCTTTCTCCTTTGTATTCAGTTTGGGACCCCAGCCTGTTGAGGGTGCTGCCCACATTCAGGGTAGATCTTCCCTCTTCAACTCTGGATTTAGATGCAGACATGTGTTTCCATACTGATTCTAAGTCTAATCAAGTTGATAATGAATATTCACCATTACAGAGGTTAATTGGCTGTCCTCTTAGCCCTTTTATCTTCATTAGCATTGGCCTCCAAGCTTTGCCTCTTGAATACTCCAAATGAAGTTTCTTAAGTCTTGGAAAAGAGGGAGCAGTAGATTTTAGTTTTAGCTTTTGAGTAACATTCAAATAAAGCTTAGACAATAATAGGGTTTTGAATAAATTCTGATTGTGTTCAGACTCAGTTTCCCAAGTAGTTCAAAAACTAGCAGAACACATAAGTAATGATCTTGATAAAACAGAAAATTGTTTGCTAATTTATTTATTTTGGAGGCAGAGTCTTGCTATGTAGCCAAGTTGGCCTAGGACTCACTATGTAGCCCAGGCTAACCTCAAACTCAGAGAAAGACCCTTTGACTTTCTCCATTTGTTTCCTGGAAATCAAGAGCTGTATGGTCAGTTTTCTTGTGTTGCCAAATGCCTCTTCTTGTCATAATTTCAAGAAGCTTCTCCTCCAGGAGATGGGATGGGGAGATGTCCCTAGAACCCCCACTGAGACCTAACCCCACTTTGTCCCACTCTCTCAGCTTCCTTTTGCATGTCTGTGGCTTCCTAGCTAGACTGTGAACTCTGGGGCAGGCGTGGGTGACCTCCTCACTGATTTGCTTATTGTGTGGAAATATTGGGAAATTCAGAGAGATGCCACCCACCCCAAGTCACCAAAGGATAAATGCATCCATGATGCCCTAGATCCGGCTTGCAATATTCAGTGAGCGTTCCCTACATTTACATACACAAACATATACACATATCACACGCACATACATATATATGCACATAATTCACACATATGCATGCACATACACACATACTCACATGCACACATACATACATATAGATACAAGCAAACACAAAACATATACATACACAGACACACATACATACACACAGTACATACACAGCACATACATACATAAATACATAAACAGAGCACACACACACAAATACACACAATGCTCACACATACAACACACACACAGGGCACACACACACATACACACATATACACATACACATGCATATACCAGAATGGGATCAAATGCTCTATTGTGAGTTCCATAATTCCTTTGTTACCTACTCACAATTTTAAAATGTTTTCACATCAAGCTTTTGTATCACTGGCAATTCTTGCAGAATATTCTAATATTGCAGTTCTCAATCACTCTCCTAGCACTGGACATTTAGGTTATATCCCAGTTTTTCTTTTTTCTTTTTTTGGGGGGGTCTTTTTTGGGACAGGGTCTCCCTGTAGCCCCAGCTGGCCTAGAACTTGTGAAGTAGACCAGGTTGGCCTTGATCTCACAGAGATCCACCTGTCTCCACCTCCAGAGTGCTGGGATCAAAGGTGTGCACCTTTGCTTTTTTCTTTTAACTTTTTAAAAAATTTTATTTATTTATTTATTTTTAT
>NW_008345690.1:684331-705854 GCF_000622305.1 Nannospalax galili | reverse complement strand
CTCCCCTCCCCTCCCCTCTTTCTTTCATTTTCTTTCTTTCCTTAGGCAGAGTCTCCCTAGATAACCCTGCCTGGCCTAGAACTTGTTAAATAGACCAGGCTGGCTTCAAACTCACAGGGATTCACCTGCTTCTGCCTCCCAAGCGCTGAGACGAAAGGCACATTGGGTCAAAACAGCTTTCTTGAGATACAGCTCAGCACTTGTGCCGATATCTATCAACACTTGTGACTGCTCACCAACGAGTTTTTAATCTCACACAGCACCAGACTCACTCCTCGAATACGGGAACTAGGGGTCCCTGTCTGCAGGAACTAGGAGGTAGCACCGGAGCTGGAAGACAAGCAGAAACAGTCCACCGTGAATTTGGGGGCAGGATCTGGGTGTAAACCACTTAGACTCGATTTTACCTCCCATCAAGGGGGGATGGGAGTGTCTGTTTCGTGAGACAATGCAAATAAAGTATCTGGCATGTACCTAGCACATACTGGGTCTCCTGTCCAGATGAGCTGGGTGAGGTCATGCCAAGCCAAGGCAAGCACATATGTGGAGGCAAAGGTGACAGCAAGTAGCTGGGGTTAGGGAACCCAGTGGCAGTGTGGAAATAGAGCCAGGAGGCAGATAGGACCAGATCACCAGTGGACAACCTTGCATGTCAAGGACTTTGGATTTTTCCCTTGTAAGTCACAGGGCAATGAGGCTACAGTGACAGGACCATGATTTGCGTTTTAAAGAGCTCCCTCTCCACCCCTGTGATGATGGAAGGGCTGAGACTTGCAGCAGTGAGACCGGTGAGGGGCTCAATAAATCCAGGTGGGTAATGGGGAGCTAAGATTAGGCCTTGACAGTGGGCTAAGGAGTCCAAAGGACAATTTTGGATGTCAGTGGGATGTGGTGGCCTTATGACCTCTGAGTTGCAGCCTCGCAAGCTCCCAGAGCACCTGCTAGGATCAGAGGGAGAGAGGAGGAAGGGCAGGTCCCCCTCATTCAAGCCTCACTTTCCCAATTACAGATGAGGAAGCTGAGGCCCAGAGAAAGCGACCGGAATCCAGGCCCGCCTCTATTTTCATCCCCTGGGGTGGGCTTGGTGTGGGAGGAAAGGCTAATGGAGGAGGATTTCATTTCTGGTGAGCAGCCTTGGCTGGTTGAACAGGTTGAGCTCAGGTGGGTCAGGCGGAGGCTGGGAGGCCTCTCCAGAGAGCCAGTGAAGGGCCGAGAAACTTTTTCCTGTAAGAGATGGCATGTTTCTGAGCCTGTCCCTTGTTCAGACCACTGAGCATAGTAAGAAGCTGTGGCGATCAGCCTGGATTGACCCAGCCAGCCAGAAGAGGGGAGAAGGGGATCCACAGGCCAGGCCTAGAGCAGGTGATTCCTTCTTCCTCATTTCCAAGCCCTGTCCTGTGCTGGGAGTAAGGCTGTGGATATGTGTGTGCTTGGTAGATTGCAGGGTGTGGGTGTGTATCAAAATCAGGTGGTTGAGACCAGGCCCTCCTAAGCAGCTCTTTCTGAGCTCTGCCACAAGCAGGACTGTAGAGACCCTAGGCACTTGCAGAAAAAGATGAATACTCAGACCATGTGGTGTGCCCCAGAGTGGGTGAGCTGAGGGACATCCACCCCTGCCCCGCAAGTAGGAAGCTTGGGACTTCTCGGTACCTGGGCATGGTAACACCCAGAATGGAGTCCCAATCTGCTAGACTTCACACAGAAGGGGAAACTCCCTGTCTTCCCCCCAGGCCACACCTCCTATGGCCCTTTGTCTGCCAGGCCCTGCTCACTTGGCTTAAAGTTAGTGGAGGCCCAGATGGGGACATGGCAAGGAGCCATCTGGTCTTCTCCCAAGACCCTCAGTCCTCCACCCCTCCCAGTGCCTCAGCCTGCCTTATCCTGACCACCCCCTTCTTCTCTGTCCCAAAGTCTTTATCCATTTGCTATCTGTCAATTAGGAGGCCTCAGTACCCTGCACACAGAAAGCCAGCCAGCCAAGCGTGGTAATCCCCACCCCCTCTCCATGTCTCTTCTGTGCTAGGGGAGAGGGAAGGAGGAAGAAAAGCAGCCTTCTGTGTCCTGTCCAGCTAAAAGGGACCATGGCCAAGGTCTCCGCAGTTACCTCAGATCCTTCCCTGCCAGCTGGAAGTCAGGGGTGAGGATGCAACAACAGGTAGCAAGCAGGTGTCTGCGGGTAAGGGGTGTTGTAGAGGTCAGGGGCATGGGCTTGCCTATCTCAGGACACAGTTCCCTGGGTGACTCAGGGCCTGGCTTAGTTAACCTTTCCAGTCTCTAGGTGTGTCAGTGGCTCCTCCCTGAGTAAGGGCAAGGCTCAGCCTGGTGTCTCTGGCCTCTTGAAGGCTTCCAACCACCTATGAGGAAGAAGGAGAAAGCATGAAAGTGGAAGAGGAAGGAGCTAAGGAGGGAAGTGGCGTGACAGAGGGTGGAGCAGTAGCTGGGACCCAAGAAGGGTTTCACCTCACAGGAGCCCTTAACTGACATCAGGAGCCTGAAGTTGGGACAGCACCCATGCCAGGAACTTGACTCACACTTGCTTCCTCCCCAGTATCAACCATGAGGAAGGACACTCATCCCCACTTCACAGCCCAGAAAACTGAGCAGAGGACAGTTGCCAGAGGTCACTCAGCTGGCCCAGGGCAGGGCTTCTGGCTCCAAAGTTCACTGCTTGGAGACCACAGCTCTGCCTTGCTACCCTCTGGTAGCAAGTCCTAATGACAGCCTAGGATACCCATCACCCAGCACCCTCTTACTAGACTGGGCTCTGTCTTTCTGAAGGGCACACACCTGATCTGTTCTGGAAAAGCCTGTCTTGCTGCAGGGATCACGTGAGCTGCCCAAGCAGCTTCCAGGGTTAGAGGGTGCAACTTCCATCCTCAGGGAGGGGGCAGGGCAGAGCAGAGGTGCCCAAGGACAGAAAGTGGGGGTCATGAGTGCTGAAAAGGTGACTTTTCTCCAAGATGCAGTGGCTTAGGGGGCTCGGGAGTCAGAGACACCAGGCTTGGAATCCCAACCCCACTTAATCACAACTTGGGCACTTGTTCAGCCCATGGGCTGTCGGGTCCTCTCTCATCAGAGAGCCTGCTTCCTGTGTAGTCTTAGGAGTGCAATGGTCCAGATGGCATCATGCTCAAGGACTTTACAGTGGCAGATGTACCGTACATCCTGGGATTGCTTTGCTTTCTCCTATGTTCTACCATTAGGGTGACCTCTCCAGGGCCGACATCACTCTTTCAGGGGCTCAAGGGGACATGGTAATGGGCCATTCGGCAGGAGTTGTTCGCATGCTCACAACATGGACTGGCACTGACTCAGAGCCTCCCTCCAGGCAGGATGTGGATTCACCTTGCTTTGTTTACTGCTGTCAAGTGTCCTGGGGCAAAGGACCAACCCTGCGATGAGGAAAGTGGAAATTCAACTCTAATTGCTGGCCTTAAAGACAGGACCAAGGTCTAAGAGGAAAGGCAGCCAGCAGTGAATTTATGGTCTTGGTCCCTCCCAGTCTCCCTCCACCCCATTCAGGGTGGTTCTGGCCTGTCCCACAAAGTCTCTGCTGTGCACAAGGCAACCTGCTCCAAACACATATACCTCACACCCAGGCCAAGTAGGCCTGGTCCTTCTACAGTCGTAACCGTGTGGCGTCTCTGTCTGCTGATGATGTCCCAATTTTGTTACTCCTTTACTCAGAGGAGGCTGAGCCGCGCCCAGAAACAACTCGGCCTGGTAACCAGATCATCTCTGGCAACCAGCGGATGCCAGAAGTCTCAATGCCTTCCTCAAGTATCACACTGCTCTTTTCACCACAGATGGTATTCTTCCTCACAGAGCTTCAGTAAGCTGGCCTTCTTTATCTTTTCTGCCTCTCTCAGGAGCCAGATGAACAGATCAGTTGACCAACTCCTTAATCCAGTTGTGAGTCCAACAGTCTGAGCTGTCCAGCTTCTAACCTGGGGAAAGTTCTCAGTGCAAGGAAACATACCCTAGAAGCTATCTGCCACTGGAGATTTCCAGTGACTCTCACAGTGGGAGTACTTGCAGAATAGATAGTGCTGGTTGGAGAATCCAACAGACGTTTGTTTCCCCAGAGGAATGGACTGCCTCTGCTGAGGGTAGAAGAGGTGGGAGGTCACATTTGCTCTTCAGCCCCTAGACACTAAGCTGTTGCCATCAAGGGCTGGCCCTGCCCTGGATCAGGCTCCATCTGCCAGATGAAGACACCATCTACCTTCAGAAGAAAACATCCCAGTGACTATGGACATGCAGGGAACAGAGAGGGAAGAATCTATATTTGGAAGCACACATATCATTGGGCGTGTGGTTCCCTGGCCTTATCAGGTGCCCGCAGTCCAGCAAGGCACCAGGGCAGATGGGCTGTCCTATCTCCACCCTGCTGGACTTGGCTCCATCCCCATAAGAAGGAGGAGGGCCTTGCTGTCATGTACCTCTGGGCTCAGGTCATCCTGCTCTGTCATCCCCATGGACTGCCATGCCACCAGCAGCCATAGTGGGATGAGGAGTTGGCTGGCTTTCAAAGCCAGGGTGAAGGAAGGCCTGGCTTGGGAAGGGGTGGAGGTGGGGGTGCTGCTGGAAGGAGGGTTCACACCTGTGTGATCTGTGTGTTCAGAATGAATTAAACAGCTCTGTCAGAACTCATTCCACTTCATGTGTTAATCACATTTCTCTCTGGTGGCAAAATGGCCTTGGCTTAGATAAGTCAAAGCAGCAAACACTTGGAATGCTTTCCGTTTTCCACTGGGGGAGGGAGATGGCACAGCTGGGGCCTCGAGCTGACATGTGCCTAACATGTTCCTCTGACTCTTACTGGCTATGACCTTGGGTAAGATGTACGGCCCCTTGAATTTCACTTTCTTCATTTGTAAAGCTGGGGAAACCTTTTTATGGTATCAAGCCCAATAACATATGTCAAGTACACAGGGGACAACACCGGAGTATCGGTATCTTTCCTCCTTAGAAACTACCTTCCGTCTTTCTATTATCTGATAATTAGTTTAAAATAACACCCTAGCTGGGTGTGGTGGCATCACCTTTAGTCGCAGCACTCAGGAGGCAGAAGCAGGAGGAGCTCTGTGAGTTCAAGGCCAGCCTGGTCTACATAGCAAGTGCCAGGCCAGCTGGGACGACAGGGAGACCCTGTCTCAGAAAGACAAAAAAAAAAAAAAAAAAAAAAAAGGCCCTAAATTTTTTTACCTTTTTTTTTTTAAAAGGAGAAAAATTTTTTTACCATTTATCGTCCTCTTTTTTTTTTTTTTTTTTTTTAAAAAAAAAAAAAAAAAAAAAAAAAAAAAAAAAGGCCCTAAATTCTTTGACCTTCTTCTCTTTAAAAGGTGAAAACATTTTTGACCTTCTTCTCTTTAAAAGGTGAAAACATAGTGACTTTTTAATTTTTCTTTTCTTTCTGTCTTCTCTGTCCCCCCGACCCCTGCCTTTGAGATGGAGTCTCGAATTTATTGGCTCAAGTGATCCTCCTACCAGAGCCTCTTGAGTAGCTGGGACTACAGGTGAGTGCCACCACACCCAGCTCCATGACTCACTTGTTGGGGACAAGGTCTTATGGTAGTCCAGGCAGGCTTCAAACTTGTGGTAATCTTCCTGCCTCAGTCTCCCAAGTGCTGGGGTGACTACCACACTCAGCTAATGACTCACTTCTGATGGGTAAAACAGTCGAAGTAAAGGAGCATGGCGTCCGGGGCACACTTGTGTAAGTACTGCAGTTTCTGTTTTGCTTTCTCCTGGGTTTCTCTGAGGACCCTCAAGCAGCCGATGAAGAAACCCACGAGGGGGGACATCTAAGGCCCACTATCAGTCAGTGCCCACCGTCATGGAAGCTGCCGCTCAAGCCTGGCCAGGCCTTTAGATGTCTGGTTCTGGCTGATGTCCTCACTGCAACTTCTTGAGAGACTCCAAGTGAGATGATTACTGATTTTCAGACTCAGAGAAACTGAGATATATAATACTAAATGATATTATCTTAGGCATCTACATTTTGGAGTGATTAGCTACCTAGCAACAGATACCCACTGTCTTCCCAAAAGGTTTTGAAACTGCATATATAAAGGTATAACTGTAACAGGATAACAGGATAGGAAAACTAGAGGAAGATTTGAAAGATGGTGAGGTCATAAGTAGGATGGGTTGGCCAGGTGTGGCGGAGTACATCTGTAACTCCAGGAGATGGAGGGAGAATGATCAAGACTTCAATGCCAGCCTCTGTTATATAATGAATTCTAGGCCAGCCAGGTCTATGTTACCCCATCTTTAAAAGATCCAAAGAAACAGACAAATAAACGGATGGATGGGGTTGAATAGTCCAGAAAACCTAGGTGAAGACAGAGAAAAGATGGAGACTTGATAGGTCATCCTCAGCCTCTGTTTTGTTGGGGTGTGTCTGGCTCTCAATGACGACATCCACTTGCCATGTGGTCTTTAGATAAACAGCATCATATGGGAGGGTAGGCGGTATTTGCAGACAGTCTCCCTACTACAGGATACACTGAACATGGTTTGTGTTGCAAATGTGGCAGTGCTGATGGCTCACTTTCATAATAAAGCACTTGACAGTTTTCAGGAACTCCTGGTGTCATAAAAATACAAAAAGTACTATATTTAAAAAATATAACTTTTATTTTTATTTATCATTTTTATTTTTGTGTGTAAGTGTACACATTTTTATTTTGTGTGTACATTGCCTGCACATATGTAAGTGCACCTGTGTCATGCAATGCCCAGGGAGGTCAAAAGAGGGTGTTGGATTCCCCTGGAACTGGAGTTGTGGACAGTTGTTAGCCAACATGTGGGTGCTGGGAACCAAACCCAGGTCCGCTGCAAGAGCAGTCAGTGCTCTTAATTACTGAGCCATCTCTCCAGCCCCCAAAATGTAACTTTTTTTTTTGTCTTTTTGAGAAATGAGGTACTAGATCAAAAAATATAGAAAAATCCTTCCCTAAAATACAAGGGTTCATGGTGAAAAGTCTGTACCCACGCTATCCCTACAGGCTGATTCCCTTCTCAACGAACAACCCTGCTTGATTTGTGCTTTCCACCTCCACGAGTATTTTATGCACATACCAAGGCTATAAACTACTTTTCCCTTTTATTACAAAATGGCATTGCTCTGCACTCTATTTTCATCTTTTAAAACTGATATGATTTGGGGCTGGAGAGACTGATCAGCAGTTAAGAGCACTGGCTGCTCTTGCACAGGACCCAGGTTCGGTTCCCAGCACCCACATGGTGGTTAATAACGACCCTTACTCCAGTTTCAGGGGATCCGATGCCCTCTTCTGGACTCTGTGGGCATTGCATGACATGAGTGCACTTACAGACAGGCAAAGCATTCATAGACATCAAAAAATTGGTGTGACTTAAAATCGCACAATGCTTTGAGTTTTTGAGCTTCTTCCTCCCTTCACAACTGTTTTTGAGCCAGCATCTTGTGATGCAGCCTTTTCTGGTACCATGTTGACCAGACTGGCCTCTAACTTCTAACACTCCTCCTGTGTGATGAGATTACATCCTGCTGGCTGCTTTTTCTGAGTTTCTAATATTTATTTTTTGTTCAACATTCAGAAATATAGCCAAGAAAAAAGACACCTTTATAATTCCACTAGCAGGAAATCACCATTATTAAAATGTGTTTTTTTTCTCATTTTTCTCTTATAAATATGAACATGTGTAACATGATTCATTTTCTGAACAAATTTGACACCAAACTGTAGGAAAGTTCTTGGGTTCTTTTTTCCCTTCCCATCCATGCCCACAACCATTAGCTTGTGAGTGCACACTGGTGTTTCTTAAGAAACGTATTTAGCTGTGTGTGCACACACCTGTAATCTGAACACGTTAGAGGTGCAAGGAGGATCAAGGTCATTCTCAGTTATGAGTCTGAGGTAAATCTGGGCTACATAACAGTCTCAAAACCAGAATACTAACAGCAAGCAACCCAAAAACCAGAAGAGGAAGAGGAGAAGGTAAAGGAGGAAGAGGGGGGAGGAGGAGGAGGGGAAGCAGGCGGAGGGAGAGGAGAGGGAGGGGTAGCAGTAGCAACAGCAGCAGCAGTAGCATTACTTTCTAAATGTCCCACTCAGCCCAGGAATGACATGAACCTGCCTTTTCTGCATCTTTACCAGACAGTCACAAGAACAGTTTAGACTAGTCCATCATCAGTGCATTCCCTAGATGGAAGACTAAAGCGGTGAGACATCATTCAAGCCTGTTCATAAAGGATTTTCTTAAATTCTAGTTGGGGCCATGAAGCCCATAGCTGACTGTCTCTTGACAGCTCATTTCTGGTAAACTGAGATGATGAAACAAACAGCAGGCATTCTGGGGATTAAGGAAGTATAAACTTCAAGTTTGATTGATTAGGTTTGAATTCTGTCACTAACTGTATGACTTTGGGTAGCTTCTCTAAGCTTGAGTTTTCTCATCTGAAAAATGGAAGATTATAGCATCCACCTCAGAGGTTTACTGAGTTAATCTATTTAAACTACTTGGTGCTCAGTCAATTCTAGCTATCACATTTACCTAGAGTTATAATGTGCCAGCAACCTCTATCAGTGATGGCAGCCTTCAATTACATAGATAATTAGGAAAGACCCAATGAATGGGCCATGCATAAAAGAAAATCAGGATGCAGTAACCACACCACTGTTCATTTTCTAAATGTCCTGCCCAGCCCTGTGTTAATTCCTAGAGGAATGTTTGCTAAGAGACTAGTACCCAGGCTCTATCCTTTGTACATCCCCAAAGTTGCTCCCGCTCTCTAATGGAAATTGCACTGTACACTCATCAGGAGGCTCCGATTGGGCATCCGGTATAAATGGCTCACCTAGAAGCCATGAGAGTTATGGTAGGCTCCACTCACACTGCTGCAAGTCCCAACACCCAGCTTGTTGGCAGGTGAAAGGGCTGTCCTCAGGGAATCACCTGCCACCAAGAGATTGGGGAATTCAAATTCCGGAGCTACGGCTGAGAGGGGATGAGGCATTCCTTCATCTCTCACTAAACCTCAGCGGGGGATCCTGGTGCAGGAGTGAGGGTTAAATGAGAGAATGTAATTAAAACACGAAGTTCCATGTCTACATGTAATAGGCACTTCATAAACTGTACCTATTATCGTTTTCCTTGTAGATCAGACTAGTTGGCTTCAAGTAGGGTTTTCTGCCAAGTCACTTCCTGATTACATACTGTTTAAGACAATAGGAAAATTTTTTTGCCTATGTACATGTTATTAACACATAAGTTGAGGTGAATAGTGTTATCCATCAGGAGCAATAGAACAGCAGACTCTAGTTCTGGCCAAGCACAGCTGAGGACAAAGGATGACCAAGGTACAGACTCTGCTTTCCCAAGGCTCAGTCTTATAAGACAAGACACGAAATTGATGACGTTATTTTAGAAGGTTGATTCAATGACTGAAGCATGACTGAAGTTTGGTAAAGTCTTCTTTGCTTGTTTGCTTTGAAGCCAAGGTTTCCCTGTGTAGCCCAGGCTGCACTTGAATTTGGGCTCCTCCTGACTCAGTACTAGAGTGTTGGGATTACAAGTTTGTACCATTATACTCGGCAGGGAGAAGTCATTTTGGTGAAAGGGAACATCTTCCCCCGGTGGGGCCAAGTAGAGAAGGGTGCCTGAAGATCTGGGAGGCACCCAAATTAGGGCCAATAGGTACAGGAGAGCCTCTTGCTGCCAGGGAAGGCTCAGGTATCCACTAGTGTGGGTGCCAAGGGTTGCAGGCCCAGCTCCATCCCGCTCTTACAGGAAAGGTCTCAAGGAAGCCATTCTCTCTAACAGCAGGCTGGGGAAGTGAACTGAGAGGTTATTATCTGGGCAAATGTGGCAAGACAAGTCAGAGAGATCTCTGACTCAGTGGCAAAGGCTATTAGCAGAAGCATATGCTTATGGAGGGCAAGCTGGGAGAAGCCAGGCTGTCTTGTTAGTGTACAATCACAGCACATCTCTTCCAGCAAAGAAGCGCAGACCATGCTCTTTGATCCTTTCAGTTCAGATCCTGAGTGCTCATCAGCACACCCAGTGGAGTGGGCAAAGCTGTCCCCAGGGTCGCATTTTTCTATGGGAAATAGCCTCCAGACAGTCAAAATTAGTTTGCGAGGGAACAGATAGGACCATCTTCACAGCTAGTTTGGGTAGCACCTGGCCTTTGTGCAGTTAGTCTTTGCTTGTGCTCTGGGTAGGTTCAGGTGCAACATCAATTACCCCTCCTCGCAGCCCGGACACCCCCTGGCACAGCTGGCTCTTATCACATAGGCTGCTTCCATTGGGAAAGCTAGGCTAGGCCCTTCCTGTCTTTGCAGCAGGGCTGCCTGACCTGCTCACCTGGCTGTGGCCTCCAGACTGGCTCAAGAGGCTGGAGGATCTAGCTTCTTGCTCTAGCACTCACATGAAACCAAGTTACTACCTGGCCAGTCAGGATCTTGCCTTGGCTCTGAATACTGGTTCCTGGCTTTTCAGTTCTGGTAACAGGATCCCCATCTGTCATCTTCCTTACACCTGAGTTCCTGTCTTGAAGGACTGCTAACTCTTCTCTGGCCCTCTACTCCTGAAGTCCTGCCTTGATCTTGCCATTAGCCCACAGGAAGCAGAGGAAACCCTGCTCTTGACGCTTGGTCTACTGGGGCTCCTGACATCCTACAGGACTTCCGCAATCCTGCGCTCTAGGTCCAGATTCTAGACTGGGGCTTCAGCATCCCCGAGGCAGGCCACTTTACCAGACTGTATTCACGGTGGGCCGCGGCACCTTCCAGGTTCCATGTTTCATTTGCTGGCCTGAACTCATGCCTAGCTTCTTCAGCTCCAGCTCTTCCCCTCACACCTGACTCGAGTGGGAGGAATTCCAGAGCTTGCCCCACCCCGTTTGCCCTGCTCTACAGTTAACTGAGCCATGCTTGCTTGGCTTTGGAAAGTATATGAGCATATATTCTTGCTCAACATTAACCTAAAGGTCAAAATGAAGCCCAAAGACTTTCAGATATACAGTTCTAAGACATAAAGCTATTTAAAAGGTATTTTGAAACAAAGCCTCTATCACACAGTATACTTTTGAACTAAGTAATTTGAGAGGCCTACCCACTGAAAAACATCCAGGTGCAAAAAGCGCCTCACTCCTCCCTCACCTCTCTGTGGACCAGTAAATGCTATGTGGGATGCATTCTTTGGTGTCTTTGCCTCAAATGACCTCACTTTCAGTTAAAACAATTGAAGTCAACATTTCCAAAATAGAAACCAGTAGGCAGTAATGTTTAACCTTAACTTGTTAGTCCAGTAAACACCTTTGGAAGTGTATGCCTGTGCCTGCCAACAAGCTGGCTGTATCTACATGTTCTCTCATAAAACTGAGGCCAACTACTCCAAAGTCAAAGTCTCTCTCACACCAGTCAGCACTGCAATCCACCCCCCAGCATTATTCAACAGGAAAGGGTGAGTTACAGAGCGCAACTGCTTCCTCCACGGCTCCTGCATGCTGCAAACCTTCACACATGGTTACTGTGGGGAAGGTTTGTTTGGATCATGTCTAAAACATGCTCCTCCTCCAAGGACAGCACATTTAGCTGGCAAGTTACTGAGAAGGCTCTGGAAGCACTGTGGCTCTGGGGCTGGGCTAGGCCAGTCATTTTTTTTTTTTTTTAAATCTCAGAGATTATTTAAGTCAAGAACACCCTAGAGAAGTCCACAGACAGGCGGACTGTCTTTGGTCTTAACTCTTGCTTTACAGAACATGCGTCTTCATTCTCACCCCCAGTTGTTGGGGTAGGTACCTCACACACTGCTTTGGGAAATGATTTTTTCCCCTTGAAAACATGTCTAAAGGTAGGCATGGTGGCTTACAACCATAATCCTAGCCCTCGGGAGGCTGAGGCAAGAGGGTTGCCACGAGTATGAAACCAGTGTGGGCTATAGAGAGTTCTAGTCCACAGTCCTCCACAGTATGAAAGCTTATCTCAGAAAAAAATCCCAAATCAACATGAAAAAAACAAACAAAAAAACCCTCCAAACCCCCAAAACCCTTCACATCAAAATATCAACCTGAAGGAACATTGCTTAGCCCCAGAAATTGACAGTTGACAGTTCAAAGTGGCCTTTTTTAGAGGGCTTACGTATTATTTTGCAGTGCTAAAGACTGAACCTGTCTCCTTGCACATGCTAGCTACAGCCCCTGCCCCCTTTAAAAAACAGGACATCTCACTGTGTAATTCAGGCTGGTCTTGGTCTCCAGACCTTCCTGACTCAGAGTTCTGTGTGCTGGGATTGTAGGTTTATTGGCTTTTTGAGGAGCAGAGTATAAGGAAAACCTGTCTACACATCCTTTCATTTGCTGTTACCTGTTGTATTACACATTCTTATTTTCCATTTCAAAATCACATTAAAAAACTCTTAGAATGTTTTCTTAGAAATTCAACATTCTTCAGAGCACATCCAAAGTCAATGAACAAAATCAGCGCTATTTCTTTTAGGGTGTCAGGTTTAGCAGGAAACTACTATTCTGCCTAGTGACAGGAGTAATCTGGACTGAAAATAAGGGATTTCCCTTCTCTCACATGCGTAGTCAAAGTTGGCTCTGGAGAAGGGCCCTACAGCTGGCAAGTATGAAGCCTGGAAGCAAAAGCTGGCTTATTTCAGCAGCTTCAGTATCTAGACTGGACTGGATATACATCGTCTATTTTTCCGCAAGGTGTATGATTTTTCTTCGAGTGGAAGGAATATAAAAATATGCCAGTTTGTCATTTAAAGCATAAATGACATTTAAAAAATGTTAAGTTACGGAGTTGGGGATTTAGCTCAGTGGGTAGCACAAGGCCCTGGGTTTGGTCCGCAGCTCAGGGAGAAAATAAAAATGTTAAGTTACATGAGGAAAGGAATCAGCACCACGGCTACCCTGAAAGAATGAGACGCTCATGGAGAATCTGACAACTTCAAATCAAAAACAGTGGTTGATGAATAATATCCAGGCTTGGTCTTAGAATGCATTTCCTTTACTCCTATTATGAAGTTCTCAGGAGACATTAGATAGTGTGTACTTACCTAATCCTAGGTTAGGTTCCACTGGGTTTCCAGGCTTGAATCCTGACTTTGCTCCTTGCTACCGTGTGTTCAGAGGCAGTACAACCTCTCTGAAGAGTTGATTCTTCACAAGTCAGAATAAGAATGTCGCCTTAAGGACCACAGGAAGCAACTTGGTATCTATTAACTTTCCTCAGCTCTACACTGCACCTAGCAATGCAGAATCAGAATAAAGTTCCAGATCCAAAGGAAAAAAAAATGCTTTAAAGGAAGATCCCTCAATGAAGTGTAGGCTCAGTATTGCACCTTTATTACCATCTTTTAACAATTAACCCCCTTTGAAAACCAAGTTTGCATTTTTCTACTAATGGTTCCTCCAAACCTAAGTGTTCTGAACTTCAGCATGCATGTAATTTTATTTTCTAAGAATGACTCTCTCTATATTCAGTGAGTATCTGCCATTACTTAGTCTTTCCTCTACTTATACGACTAGACGAAGCTACCTTAGCAGGCTCTTACATCTTTCTTTGAAAGTCTCTGATTCTAGTATTGGAAGTCAGAAACACAGGGCTTCTTCTCAAGCTTTTATGGCCTTAGAAGATGAAAGACATACTATTTTCCAGGCAGGAAGAGCCAAGCACCGATTCTTCATAAAGGTACCATCACCACAGCTCGTTCCTACTTATCACCAGCTTCTGTGCTCTGAGGTGACTTTGAGGAGGAAAAAATACTTTCAAATCAAAAGTTAATGTTTTATACAAATATACATAAAAGAAAGCATAGGTTCGCCATGGCTGGACTTAAGAGTCCAAACTATAGTAACTGCCTCTGTTAAAAAAAGATCATAAAAATGTACACTAAAGCCATGCGGAGATTAGCATACAAGATGGCACGAGTAATTCTGGAAGTCTGAGTCTATGGTCAAAATACCAGATCTTCCTGATTATCTCCTACAAACCTTGGTTTTATCATCTGCAAAATGGGGATAATACCATGTACTTTATTGGGATGGTGGGAAGAAGGCCAAGTGTGTTATTACATAAAAAGCACTCAGCATAATCTTTGCTTTACAGAGGCCTCAAAACAGAGAGGTATTATCAATTACCTCCTTGGTCAAAGATGCCCATTATATAAGGAGGAATTTTATATGGTCACTGGCAAGCATGAAATCTCTGCGCAGTCACTTCTGTTAGTTTCTGAAACCATGCCTTGAAAGTTTTCAGTATGCTATCATCTCCGAAGGCCTTACAAGCAATGCAGGTGATGCCTATTCTGGTGAATTAGGACCTGCTAAAACAACAAAGCTGAGGGCAGACTAGTGAGAGTAAGCAACAAAGGAAATGTCTTCCAAGTACTTCACAACAAACATGGTGCTTGCAGTCCCAAAAAAAAAGCGAAGTTGAATGCAAGGTCTGGGGATGTTGGATTGTTAGGTCTGTTGCACCCTCTAGTGGCCACAAAGGAAACTGCTCTTTTTAAAATTCCAGTTCAGTCAAGAATATACCACCCCTAAGTTTAATAAATAACTGAAGGGCTAGAGATGGCTCAGGGGTTAAGAGGACTGGCTGTTCTCACAGAGGACCTGGGTTCGATTCCTAGCACCCATATGGTGGCAAACAACCGCCCCTAACTCTAGTTCCAGGGGATATGATGCTCTCTCTGCCCTCCGTGTGCATTGTCAGACACGGTTGCACTTACACGCATGCAAGCAATACACTCATACACATAAAATAAAATATAAAAAAATAAATAACTGGCTTATCTTTATGACTTTTCTTTCAATTTTTGGAAAAGGAGATGTTAAAAGACCCAATGAAAAACTGACTGAAGAAAGGCAGAAGCAACCACCTTTCAAGCTATCCTGACCCAAGTGATGACCAAGGATAATGGTCTCTGCAGCTTTGTGATAGGCAATTTTGATATAAGTATCTTTCTGAAATGGCAATTTTTTTCTTTACTACAGAGTTATTTACAAGTCAATGTAACAATTAAATATGCCCAAGACCATGAGTCTATTCTTCCATTTGCAAGCCCTTCATTTGCATAATATGTAATTACAGTAAAAACTTCGATTAACCAGAACCTCCAATTAACATGATTTCTCTTTTGCACTCTATTTTTAGGACAAAGTAGAAAAAACAACCATGAGAAACTATTCATGTGATAGATTTAGTTTGAAAACCTCCTAGGGTGTGGCCCTTTTTTTTGAGACAGGGTCTTATATAGCTGAGGCTAGCCTTGAACTCCTGATCTTCCCTGGCTCTTCCGTCCTAGAGTTGGGATTATGGAAGTGCACCTCAATGTCTGGCTAGGATGGATTATTTTAAGCAGGAAAAAAAAAAGGATAGAAATTATATTCACACTATGATTACCAACATTTAGAAAATGCATATTTAACTGGGCAAGAACTGGAAGAAAAAAAATTTAAATATTAATGGGGAAGAATAAACTATTTTCCAATTTTTTTGCTCTTTTCCTTAGAGTGTTGCTTGTATTTGTTTAATGTGTAAACTTAATACATATCTTTACATCTTCTATCCTAAAATGATAGACATGAACAGAATTTAAATTGTTAGAATCATAAGGCCACCATAACCTACCAAGACTAAAACTAGGGATTCCTTAGTATATGTACTAAAACAAGAAAGGTTTCACATACACATGTAAACATATATGATACATGCTGTATATGTGAATTTTAAACTAAAATGAAAAACCATTTATCAACATGATCCTTCAATTCAGAAGCTTCAATCTTTTAAAATATTTATTTTATGTGTATGAGTGTATTGCCTGCATGTATGTTAAGTGCACCTGTGTCACGTGTTGCCCAAGGAGGTCAGAGGACCGCATCACATCCCCTGGAACTGGAGTTAAGGATGGTTGTTGGTCACCATGTGGGTGCTGGGAATCAAACCCAGGTCCTTTGCAAGAGCAGCCAGTGTTCTTAACTGCTGAGCCATCTCTCCAGCCCCAGAAACTTCAATCTTAAAGTTTCACAGGTTTATATAAAACTAGATAGAACAAAGTATAAGCTAAGAAATCACCCCAAAAGGAAATCTCGTTATACGGAATCCATATATTTAAAATATTGTTTATTTGTGATTTAACATTAATTAGCATACATCTAAGAGCAATATCAGATAACTTTTATACATTTTTTTCCACAGGACACAGAGGTTCATTGGCTCATTCATTATGCCAAAGCAAGTAAATAGAGGCATTAGCAAAAGGTGCAATAGTTTACCGTTTAAAAATATTTATGCACATTGCATTCATTTAGATATATATATTTTTAAAAAGTTATGGAAAAGCATGGCTCACAGGTTACTGTTTCTACATACATCGTAATACAACATAAATGATGTAAAACATAAAATAATCCTCAAATACACAATTCAGCAACTGAAAGTTTCCACTAAGAGATTCCAGTAGTTAGTAAGAGTCATAATGACGTTTCTGGGCTCTGTTTCAACTTTGTGTCACCATACACAGAGCACACTGTAGTCAATGTAATGTTTTGCATGCCGACTCACCCTCTTATTTTTACTCACTATTTTGGATCATTGATTTTACACTGATTTGTGACATCACTTGGGAAAATGGAGAAAACTATATTAAGCCTAAGTTTAAATTTGTATTTACATTAGAAAGGAAGCTAACTGAAAAGAAAAATTTAAAGTTTGCAAAAATTAAGAAGTGGTAGTTTTCTCATGGGTGGGATTAGGCCTACCGATTTATTCTAATGCTGCCCTCTAAAAGTCTATGTTAGAAGGATTTAACTCCTTTAAAACTCAAACATCAACCAAGACATGATTTTGGCAGAGAAACAAGATTTTGGAAATTTGGGACTTGTTTTCAATAGATCAAACTATATATTCTACTGCGAATACACATTACTACCAAACTAGAGTTCTTTCACATTCTGTCGCTAGTTCCCTTCAGTTTTCCCTTTCCCTTTCAGTCTTTTCATTTGGTTGCCTTATGAGATGTTCTTCATTCATTAGCAATACTAAGAGAAAAATACATTATAAGGTTCAAATATGAGTCTAGATGTAGCTTTATATGCCCTTTTGATGTCATGTCCCTGGATTCTTGAATTACACTCAGTACCAAGCAGCTCCAACATGCGCTACTGTTAAATGATTGGCTAAGATGCATATGACACTCTTATACTGAATGGTATACAAACATCTCAACATACAAAAATTGTTTTTGCCAGAGTTAAACTAAATAACTCATGTTATGTGTACAAAATCCCCTCTATGAAAAATAAGGGGCTTTCTAAACTAATAAAAAGGAATTCTTTCAAAAATTATAGTTTATTAAAATGATTTTTTTGGCAAACAAAGTTACTTCAGGTGAGGAAATTTTAGACTATGAATAAAATTCCAAACAAATCTTTTCTTAAAACTTTTTAAAAAAATTATGTGCCAGTGTATACTAATGCTACAGATTCTTGTGTTAGAAGCTTTTAAAGCATTCTATTAATGCCCATTGTAACAATGGGGACCCAAAAGTCATGGTTGATAACCACGATAAAATTATAATTTGATTACCAAGTGAAGTAGGTATTGAGAAGTAAAAATTCTCACTTGTTCATTGGCAATTTCTTTCTAACAGATACTATGCTAATGGAGAAGGTCTGAAATAACCCAGACAGGTATCTGTTAGTGATGAACTGTATTTCATGAGGATAGAGCCAATTTAAACTAGCAGCTGATTAAAAACTGAAAGCCATTTTTGGACATATAAAAAGAGAGATGAATTTGAAAGCTTTTTCATAATGTTTTTCTTTTAGTAAAACCTCTTTCCAGTTTTTAAAGTCCAGTTTACTACATACCTCTAATCTGATCTACCACTGTATATTAATGATCAACTTAAACGTGGTATTTAAATGTGCAATGTCACATCATAATAGTAATTACAAAAAGACTACTTAGGCTTCAACTTTCTCCTTTTTTTTGTTCTTTTTCAGAAAAGAAGGAGTGCGGAATTTCTTCTTTTTCTTGGATGGTGATTTTGAAGGTGAGCCATCGGGTGACAGGACTTCTTCAATTTTTTCTGGCGATTTGATTGTAATCTCGATGTTCTCGATGGTCGTGCTCGTAGTTAATCTACTCACTCGCTTAGCAAGCTCATCTTCAGCATCATGCACATCATCTTTGCCATTTACGATCATGACAGGCACTTCCATGGAGATGAAACTCTTGGAAAATAGATCATGGTTTTCTAAAAAGGGGAGGGTTATTTTGCACGTCAACATTTCTGCTTAGTTTTCAAAACCTACTAATGTACTAAGGCATTACTTTAATTCTAATGAGCATAGATTATTTTAATGACCTATGGGTCTATTAGCATGAAGCTAATTTTCTTAAATGATACAAAGGGGAAGAAAGCAAAGGTGTTAAAGAGTCAAAGATAAATAAGTCTAGTTTGATGACATGACATTTCATTGTAAGTCTCGGTAAATGAAGATGACAGCATCTATTTTTCTTTAGTTTTGGGGTCATTGTGGCAATTAAAAGTGAAAAAAACTTCATGCTGTTGGTTAGAAGATGCATTACATGGCAAGTCAATTTTAATTCCACAAATTCTTAAAAATTATGGGTTTCCCAAAACCAGATGAAAGTGAATCAATACAAGTGATGAACAAAAGTAGTGCCCCAGTTGGGCATGGTGGGCACACCTTTAATCCTGCACTCAGGAGGCAGAGGCAGGTGGATCTCTGTGAGTTCGAGGCCAGCCTGGTCTACAAAGTGAGTTCCAGGCCAGCTGGGGCTACAGGAAGACCATGTGTCAAAAAAGACAATAAATAAATAAATAAATAAATAAAATAAAGGTAGCACCCCATTTACTAAAATGTTTAACATTTTGGAGAGATTTAAGTAAAAGATCTGTGAAAAAGTTATGATGAACAAGTGTTCAATTTCTTACACAAAAACAAATGACAAAAAGACTCTCAAGACTATTCAGTAAATGCTATGGGAAATTACATTGAATACCTTCTAATTTTTCAGGGACATTTTGCGGAGACTGAGTTTGAGACTGAATTTGTGAAACAGATGAAGCGTCATCTGAGAGTAATTCCTGTTCAGCATCTGTTGGATAAGATGTTTAGTTAAAAGCCATGCAAAACAAAACAAGGAAGCTTAAGATTTCAGAGAGGTTAGTGTATATATCAAAAAGAAATAATACAATCAAAAAGAAATAATACATTCTTCAGCTGTGAGCTGGGCATGCTAGCATTATTCCATATGTCAATAATTATGCATTCAGAGATTAATTTGTTAAAGCTTCCGACTGCTAATAATAATTTTACATACAGGGATTCAAAGGAAGCGTGGACATTGGCAGCCCAGGCAAAGAATATGTATGCATTTCGCTTTTGCTAGTGATAGAAAACCAAAATACACAGCCAGATGAATTACGAAGCCTCACTGACATTGCTACATGAATGAGGCAGAATGCTTTATGGAGTTTCTGAACAATTTCCAGTTAGTGATTCTTGTCAGAGCAGTATTGGTGAGCTAATTTAGGTCATGATAAATGTAAAAGAAACACAAAGTCATATATAAAAAATGAGAGTTCTAGAGTGTAATAGTTGTTACCTGGCATCTTTAGGCTTTCAAAAAATAAAAGATGAAATAGGGACATTTTATAAAACAAACAAGAGAAAGTGCCCAATCGTATATTAGAATAAACAAGTTTGATATACCACACAGAACATGAAATGTAAGTACATTAATGAGTTAGGATAACTGACTTTTGTGATAAAGGCATGAGCATACTGGTAAAAATGATTTTCTGAATGGCCTAGATGTCATTAGCCCTAGCTATCAGAGCTCCATGGTATCTGATATGGGCAAAGATTCTTTAATTATTGGCTTCTGTTTTGCTCCAGGTAAAAGTTTTAACTGGATACTATCAATGAACTAAAGCAGATGCTATCACCCACTTTAGGAATTACAGATTTCTTTTTAAAAACTTTTTAGATTTATGTATTTTTATTTTATGGTATGAGTGTTTTGTCTACATGTAAGTGCACGCATGCATGCAATGCCCATGGAGGCCAGAAGAGGGCATATATCCCCTAGAACTGGAGTTACAGACAGTTGTGAGCTGCCATGTGGGTGCTGGGAACTGAACCCAGGTCCTCTGCAGTGCTCTTAACTGCTGAGCCATATTTCTGGTCCCTCCAGCAATTTATTCTAAATGCTGATTTTGCAATGACCATGGGACACCAAGAGCAACTATTTTACAAAGCATTAAAATCACATTCTTGTGAATCTGTGATTATTTCAAAATAGAGTTTTTAAAAATCCACATACTATAAAATGTCTAAAGAAAATGATGACACATCTGTATCTCTGTATCTATTACCTCTGGAAACTCTTCATATATCTGGGGATTTGGTGCTATAAATGTACTATAAATAGCATTCAGATTCTTTCTGAGGAAGAACAGTTTTTTTCTACCTGTCTTAAGCAGTAGAGGGTGGTTCTCTGCAATCAGCCTCACCTGCTCTTGGCAAAGGACTAGAGCAGAGCTTGGAGAACAGACCAATTACACAGAGGAACATGTAGAAAGAACATCTTGACTGCCTTCTGCTATCCAACTTGAAGTGCTGTACTGTTATCAGCATGGTTGGTTATCCCCATACTTGATCTAAAATTTCACTAACCTTCCAGTCCTTGCTGTTTTCTTTCGATTGTCTTCTTATACTCTTCAAGTTCTCCTTCTGTGAGATGACTGAATGGGTTAGGAGGAGCTGGTGGGCCAAGATCGTCATCTTCAAATTGCATGGTCTTATGAAAATTATATATACACACAATCATATATACACATGTTTATGATTCCCCACTTCACAGCAATTCTAAGAAATGACAAAGCAATATGCTTTAAAATTTTTTTTAACCCTCTTATCAGATTAAAAATAGAATTACCATATGATCCAATTTACACAACTTCTAGATGGAGTCAAAGTCAGTATCCAATAAAGATACATGTACTCAGCCTAGCTCTAGCAACAGATGAATAGACAATGAAAATTATAATTTTTGAAAACTTCTAGTAGTTTCAAATCCTATTCTAAGACTTCTGATTCACTCTGAGTTGAGTTTTAAACAAGGTGAAAGGTAGAGATCTTTCTTGTCTTTTACATGCATGAGATTTTGTTTGAATTGTTTTGGCTATTTGGGGCCTTCGGTGTTTCCATTTGAATTTTAGTTTTGATTTGCATTTCCATGATGGCTACAGATATTGAACATTTTTTCTTCATGTAGTTGTTCTGTTCCACTGATTTGCTCATTTACTGATTATTTGTTCTCGGGTATTTAGCTTTTTAGTTTTTTAAATATAGATATTCAGTGCTAATCCTCTGTCACAGGAACAGCTGACAAAGATTTTCGCCTATGCTGCAGGCTCTCTTCAGTCTGTTGTTCTTTTTTTAAATATTTTATTTATTATTTTTATTTTATGTGTA
>NW_008345690.1:679651-684138 GCF_000622305.1 Nannospalax galili | reverse complement strand
AGAAGAGGCTGTGGGATCCCCTGGAACTGGAGTTACAGACAGTTGTTAGCTGCCATGTGGGTGCTGGGATTTGAATCTGGGTCTTCTGCAAGAACAGTGTTCTTAACTGCTGAGCCATCTCTCCAGCCCCATGTTGTTCTTTTTTGTGTGCAGAACCCTTTTAGTTCAATATTTCCCACTTGTCAGTTCTTGTTATTTCTGGGCCTACTAGAGTCCTTTTCAGAAAGTCATTGCCTGTGTCTTCCAGTTTCCCTCTGTTTTCCACTAGTTTCAGATTCCCAGGTATTACATTAATGTTTCTGATACATTTTTGAGTTGGTTTCTGTACAGGGTGAGAGTAGGGATCTGGTTTTAGTTTTCTACATCTAATTTCCCAGCACCATTCATTAGAGGTTGTCTTTTCTCCAATATACGTTATTTGGCAGCTTGTCAAGAACCATATGGATATAGTTTCGTGGGCTTGTTTATGGGTCTTCTATTATAGTCTACTGGCCTACATATAGGTTTTTGTGCCAGTGCCATGTTGTTTTTGTTACTATGGCTCTGTAGTATAATTTGCAGTGAGGTATTGTAATATTTCAGTTCTTTCTCTTCCTCTCCTCCTTCCTCTTCTTTCCTTCCTGCACCTCTCCATCCCCCAATCTCTGTCTGTATGTGTGTGTGTCTGTGTATTTCCAAAGGTCTGTTTTACCTATTTTGAGACTTTTATGCTTTCATTTGAATTTCTGGATCTGCCCCTCTCCCCACTTTCTGTACAGAAAGTCACTGGGTATCTGATGGGGATAGTACTCAATCTGTAGATTGCTTCCAGTAATACAGATATTTTCAAGATAATTCAACTTCTTTTCCTACTTGTATTCCTTTTTTTTTTCTTTTTCTTTACTGCTCAAGAGTAGAGAGAAGGGACACCCTTATCTTGTTCCTGATCTTTAGAGGAGATGGTTTTAGTCTCCCCCATTCAACAGAATGTTGGCTACAGGTCTATTGTACAGTCTTTATTGTGTTGAGGTATGAAACTTCTATTCCTGATTTTGGGACTTTTATCGTGAAGATATGCTGAATTCTGTTAAAGGATTTTTTTTTTTTTTGCTTATAGAAATGAGCATGTGCTTTTTGTCCTTGTATCTAGTTACATGGTATATGTCTACTGATTTGCAGATATTGAACCTCCTTGCATTCTTAGAAGGAAATCAACTTGATCATAGTGTATGATCTTTTCAATGTGCCCTTCAATTTGATTTGCAAATATTTTATTGAGGATTTCTGCAGCTATGTTCATTAGGAAAACTGGCCTGCAGGCCTTTTCCTCCTTGTTTCTTTATCTGATTTTGGTATTAAAGTATTACTGTTTATGCAGGAAGAGTAACTGGAGTTAGCTCTTCTTTAAAGGTCTGAGGGAGCCCAGGAGAGATTGCTCATTACTGCTTTGGTCTTGTTTCTTGTTATTGGTCTACTCTTTTTTTTTTTTTTTAATTCTTGGTCCAATTTTGGTAGGCTATAAATATGTAGAAATTTATCAAGGTCATCTAGATTTTTCAGTTTATTGGGTTATGTATTTTCAGAGTACTCCATAATGATTCTCTGGATTTCAATATCCTACTTTTTTCATCTCTAATCTTACTATTTGGATCTCTGTTCTCTTTACTTTGGCCTAAGTATTTGTCAATCTTGTTTATCCTTTCTTAGAACCAATTCTGTTTCATTGATATTTTGTATTGTTCTATTAATTTCTATTTCATTAATTTCAGTTCTGTTGTTAATTCTTTTTTTAAGGTACATCATTAAGTTATCTGAGACCTTTTGTGCATGCGTGTGTGAGTACATATAACAAAAAAAAATCTAGGAAGTACAATGGTTAATATTCCTAAATACTAAGCTAATGCAAAAGGGAAGCAATTGTTAACTCAGGGCTGAGTGTTGTATAAGAAAGAAAAGAAATAGAAGCACGGGAGACTACTGGCTCAGCAGTAAACACATAATAACATAAACCCTGAAAGCTGATTTCATAAACAATCAGAAACCAAATATGACACACTTTCCTGGGGAGATGGGGAAGGGGCAAAAGGAAACATTGTATAAACAGGCGAAACTAAAAAAAAAAGTCACTGTTCTTATTTCCCCACATTTTCCAATCTTTAAAATTGGGAATCATAATTTATAGCTTCCTACAATGTAAATAGCAGTGTTTTTTCTTCTCTTTAAGTGAGAAATAAAGTAGTAAGACTTGATATTTGGTGAAATGAGTTGATGCCTAAAACTGATAAATAAGGAAAAATCAGAATAAAGATGCTATTCTGCTGTTGCTGTTTTGCGATGGATATCTTGCTATGTTGTCCAGATTGTTTTCAAACTTGTAAGCCTCCTACCTCACCCTCCACAGTTGCTGGAATTACAGGTGTGTATAAATAGCTAATAGAGGTGCTACTTAAAAACATGGAAGCTGGAGGCTAGAGAAACAGTTCATTAGTTAAGAGCACTTGTTGCTCTTGTAGAGGACCCAGATTCAGTTCCCAACATTCACAGGGTGGCTCATAACTGTAACTCCTGTTCCAGGGGATCTAATGCCCTCTCTGGCCTCCATGGGCACTGTGCACATGTGGTGCACTTACATACATGCAGGCAAAACACTCATACACATTAAGAAGCAAAAGCAAAAGCAAAAAATTTTAAAACCTTAAAGGTAACTGAAAGCTCCATCTCCTTTGAAATTGGTAATGAAGACCAGCATTTTATATCTTGTGGATTGTTTTGACTTTTAAACTTGTACTTACATTACTTCTAGTTAAAAAAGATTTAAAAAGCAAAGAAATTTAGCAGCACATCAAAAACAGATATCATGATGCTTCAGACTTACAGAAGGAGGCTTGTCCACAACAATTCCAGCAAGCAACTGAGACTGTGGTCCTGCTGTTTTCAAATCATATCGGTTTTGTTCCCGAATCTGAATTGAAACAGTAAATTTTTGAGGTAATAGTGAAGATCATATTTGCCTTCTCTTTTCCTAAAAGTTTATTGCTTCACATTCCCAAGTGAGAGTGTCCTCAATTTTCACCTTCATGAAGACCCTTTTCAGCATCCCAACACTAACATCAATCTCTACCCCTCTTGGTGTCAGGTCTCCTAGCGTCATACTTGGAGAGAACTGCACTTCTCACTAATACAAGGGCTAGTTAAGGAAGAAATAAGTTTAATATTTCTTTCCCATGTAGCTTGCTCACTGATGGCCAGGCACAACGGGAGAGATATCCAATAAAGCTAAAATTACAGACATTGACTTTTAGGTATTCAAACACCCAAGCTTGTTACCAGATTCAATTACTAGTGGCAACCATGCAACAGTGTAAAAACATCTCCTCTGGACACAGAGGACCTTGTCTTACCTTATTTCTCCGTTCTAGCACCTCATTCGGGTTTGTGTTTAAAGGGACAAACTGGTTGGGATCTTCAATTTTGATAGGTGTCCCACTACTAGTTTTAGAGGAGTCCTCTGCTTTCATCCACTAAAGAATAAAGAATAAAAAATTTCTAGAATGAAGCTTAGTGTCAAGGAAATATTAGATACTGAGTAACTGCTTAGTTTCAGGGGCATGTTATCACCTGTCATATTTTATTAAGTATCTTAGTATTCATACTAGTTAGAAAACTCCTCACAGAGGGTATTCACTTAAGAAAATGAAACAAATACCATTACAGTTAACATGAATGATCAGTTACATGGCTAATTAAACTTTTTCTTGACAGCTGAAACATGATGCTGAAAATATTTCAAACAGACGTAGAGCATGACTGTGTCTGATGACATTTGAAGTTATAGCTCTTGCACTCAGTTTCATCAGGTGACAACAGCAAGAAGTCACTGAAGAAGACTCAAGGAATCTCTTTAAGATACAATTTTCTAGGCTTTGCTTTTTAGTTTTGGCTGAACAAAAAGGCCAAGGCTTCAATTTTTTAGTGGGATAATTTGTAAATACATTGCAGATCCATAGGGCTTGGAGGACCATATATAATTTCTCTCATTTACGTCACAAAAATCTAACCTTTAGAGAATGCTAATACTGGACAGATTAATGATGGCCGACCATCAATCTCTGTTAGCAAAATGATTTCTGAGAAAACTGATTTTAAGTATGTTCTTTTCTTGCAGATAAGAAATCTTATAGATGAAATACCTAAGTATTTCCATATTCAATGTCTCATATATATATATATATATCCCATATTATATATATATATGAGACAGGATGAATTAATTTTGAAGAATATTTGGTGGAGCTGGGAGTGGTAGCACATGACTTTAATCCTAGTACTCACAAGGTAGAGGCAGGGAGATCTCTCTGAGTTCAAGGTCAGCCAGGACTGCATATTAAGACTGTCTTAAAAAAAACAGTTTGAGGGGGAATGGATGGGGGTGCTGACAGCACAGTGGACAGTGGCAGGGATAGCAGAGTATGGAGGCTCTAGTGGGAGAGGAAGGCTGTCTACCTGAC
>NW_008345690.1:671157-678974 GCF_000622305.1 Nannospalax galili | reverse complement strand
TGGCACCATTCAGTATTAGTAACTTTTATAGTTCTAATGCATTGGGCAATATAAGTTACATAGCAGTATCATGTGGTAGGTAAGAATTAGGTTCAAGTCAGACTGTTGGCATTCAAACTCTGACTTTACCATTAAAAAATAACCAGTTAGCTCCTCCTGCTTTGGCTTTTTCATCTGTAAAATGGAGAAAAACAGCATCCATTTTGTATTAGGAAAACTAAATGAAGTTATTCATGTATGACACTTAGAACAGTACCTTAAACAAAATTAATACCTGATAAATGGTAGTCATATTTTTACAGTATAGCCTACATTTCTATAACTCAGAGAATATTCAACTTATGAGTAACTAGGTAAAATATTTTGAAAAGCAAACTCTAGAATAGAGGCATACTGTGATTTTGGTCCTGGGACTAGTTTCCCCGTTCCGAGATTCCTCTGGCACATTGACTTTCATGTAAGTATTTGGTGAATTCAGCCATCTTGTTTTTTCACGCTGTTGCCTCTGAGCCATGTACTTGAGAGGAGACAGCGGCACTGTGTCATCCTCAAAGGAGAAAGCAGTCACAGTAGCTGGGATTTCTACATCACTCTTGTGCCGAGGCTTCTCTCGAATGAGAGGATGCCTATACGCATAGCCTGTTCTGTAGCCCTGGGGGAGAAAAAAAACCACATCTGAAGTCAAACCTGTACCAACACGGTATTTCTTTAAACAAATGATTCAGAGTCCTTTGTTGGAAAGCAAAAAAGAAAATATTCTTCTAAACCCCACATAACCTCTAGAGAACACTGGAGTTGAAATTAAGTGAATTTCAGATGTGGCTGAAACTGACCCTAGCTGGCACTGCAACGTCTACTTCACTGTTGCTGACAAAGGTCGTTTCTACACTGAAGATTGAAACATTTCCTATTTATGAAATGGTTTTGGGAAGACCAAAGCTCAGTGCTCAATGAAGTTTTCCTTCCTGGGTCTGAAGGCAATTTGTTTTCTGATGCTCCGTGGAAGAGGGTAAAAAAATCTAAGATGACATCTACCAAACCATATTAGCTCTAAGGGGCTAATAAAAGTGGCTACCAGAGGATAGAGGCAAGGAGAAGTTGGTCAAATAGTACAAACTTTCAATTAGATAGGAGAATTAAGTTCAAGAGTATACTGTACAATGTAGTGACTATGATTAACAACAGTATTGTATTCTTTGGGGAAAGGGATAGTATTGGTGCACTTCACGGTTTGAATCCTAAAAACATGGTGAAATTACACCAAAGTTCCTTTGTAGGGTCAAACTCAGGTCCTAGAGCAGTTAGGAGAGTGTTCTAAAAACCAAAGGGAGACAAGGTATTTGCCTTTGAATCTGGAGACATGGAATCCACATTTAGCTTCAAAATTTCACCTACCAAATTGTCCAGAGTCCTCATCAGCCCTTCAAACTCTATCTCGCCAATCTTCCATTTCTGATGAGAACCCATATTTACACCGCCTCCTCCAGATGTTGCTACGCCATGAGTGAAAGTTTTATACTTCTGAAGATCCAGTACAAGCAGATTGTCTATTCCACCTGCCCCGGCTATTGCTCGAACCTGTAATCAATGGCAAGATATATAGGTTCAGAACCATAAAGACCACAATGGGGATTTTTATTTTCAAAAAGTCACAATCCAACTTTGGCAAAAATTCACAATACTTGTCAGGTACTAAGAACAAAGACAAACAAACACTTTTATGCAGGGTCAACAGGATACCAGGACTCCCAGATTTTAGCTGGAGAGCACATTTAGAGTTGCCTCTTTATCAAGTTTTCACACTAAATTTTATTTTCTAAAAAAATTTCCCATGGCTATCTAGTTGATACTCTTGTTGAAAGATATAATTTGGAAGGAATATAGGAATATACTTTAGTTCCTACTTAAGGATATTTAGAGAGAAGTTGACAGCTTACTATCTTAATTAAATTTTTCATAGCCCCGTTTGAGAAGAAACATTAAAGCAAAGGAGAAGTTGGTCAAGATAAGTTAGTACAGACTCAAAGACTGAGTGTGGTGGTACATGCCCGAAATCCTTAGCACTCGGGAGGCTACAGCAAAAGGATTTCAGGTTTGAGGTCAGCCTGGTATATACAGAAGGCCCATATTTTGGAAAAAAGAAGCAGAAAACAGGTTTTCTTCTTCCTTCTGGTCTTTCAAATAAATTAAGATTATTGCTATTTATATCAAGAGAATCTGCTTGATTTTAAGAGGGATATAAGAGTTCACATATACTCAGCATCTCTGAGTAAATATGTGGTTAATAAATATTCAATGTATTATATCACAGAGGCTGGGAACTGTCGGAAACCACATGAGTTCATCAAACTTCTGGTGTTGGTCTTAGCTCTTGACTGCAGGCGCCTTTGTTTCTCAGTCAGCACCATCACTGAAGGAAAGCAAAGTGAGGCTGTGGCAAAATGAAGTTCACAAGGCTCTTACATTCGCGGGTGTATGAATTTTAATTTCCTTTCTTCAACTTTTTTACTTCAAAAGACAACTGAGAGACCTTTGGAGAGTGCCTGAGAGTGCCTGAATCGGCCTCTGGGATGAGTCTCCAAAATGGCCCTACGTCCATCTTCCTGTTCTGGGACCATCTGCAGTCCCTCCCACAGCTCCAGGGCTTAGGCGTCCCTGCTGACTAGTAGGGACCAGCACATCTATCTCCCGTCTCCTCGGCCTGGACCTTGGCACTATCCCTCTGAGGCTTCTGAAGCATGCCTAACTAGCTAGGGCCACTGTGCCCTCCTGAAGAGCCCCTGAGTAGACTAACTGGAGACATTTGGTCCCTCCAATATAAAATCTAACAAGGGAACCTGAAGCCTAGACCAATCAGCTCTTCATACCCAACCAGAAAGCAACTAAGGTATATCAATAACACAAACAGAATCAGACTTCAACTCAACAAAGGAAGGCTTGAGTTTCATACCAGAATCACAAGCAACAAAAGAAATCCACATGCCAAAACCACAACAAAAAATATGAAAAACCAAAATAATATGTTCCCACGGAACACCATCAGACCTATAGAAGAATTCTACAATGAAAACTCCCTAGAGATAACCCAGGATACAGAATTTAAAAGAAAAATCATAAATAGGATCAAATAATCCAGTGAATTTAAAGAACACACAAACAACCCAAAGGACTCAAAGAAGACAGGGATGGACTTCTGACTGAATTCACAGAAGACACAGAAACACTGAAGAAAAATGAGAAATGAAAGAGGAAGTGAAAAATTCAACAAGCCAATTTGTCTTTTTTTTAAAAAAAATATTTTATTTATTATTTTTATTTTATATGTATGCATATATTGCCTGCATGTAGGTGAGTGCACCCCTGTCGTGCAATGCCGCGGAGGTCAGAAGAGGCTGTCAGATCCCTTGGAACTGGAACTACAGACAGTTGTTAGCTGCCATGTGGGAGCTGGGATTCGAACCTCGGTCTTCTGCAAGAACAGTCAGTGTTCTTAACCACTGAGCTGTCTCTCCAGCCCAATTTGTCTTTTCTTTTGGAGACAGGATTTCCATATAGCCCCAGCTGGCCTGGAGCTTGCTATGTAGACCAGGCTAGCCTTGAACTCACAGAGATCTGCCTGCCTCTGCTTCCCAAGTCCTGGGAGTAAAGTCATGCAACACCATGCCCGCCTCAACAAGTTAATTTGAAATGCCAGGAGAAAGCCTCACCAACAGAATGAAATGGAAAACAGGATATCAAGATTAGATGATAAAGTTGAAGAGTTGGACTATTCGAGTTTCATACATGAAAAATAAAAAAACAAAAACAAAAAACAAAAAAAAACAGGAATGGAATATGCAGGAAATGTGGGACACCATAAAAAGACCAAATTTACACATCATAGACCTAGAGGAAGGAGAAGAATCTCAGGTAAGAATCTCAGATCTTCAACAGGATTATAGAAGAAAATTTCCCCAAACTAAGGAAAGACATTCCCATAATAAGTACAAGAAGCACGTACAACACCAAATAGAACAAGCAAAGAAACTCTGCATGGCATATTCTAGTAAAAACACTGAGCATACAGAACAAAGAGAACATTGAAAGCTGCAAGAGAAAAACAAGTCACATACAAAGAAAAACCCATCAGAATTACACCTGACTTTTCAATGCAAATCATGAAAGCCAGAAGAGCCTGAACCAGAGTATTCCCAGTTCTAAATAACCACAGATGCCAACCCAGAATACTGTACCCAACAAAAATGTCTATTATAGTTGAAGGGTAAAGAAAAATCTTCCATGACACAAATGGGCTGAAAGAATTCATGTCCACCAAACCAGCCCTTCAGAGAATGTGCAAAGCAATACAAAGGACTGAAAAAAGGAACGACTATACCCTAGAGGCAACAGAAACTAAATGAAGGTCAAATTGTGGAAACACAAAAGTAGACCAAGAATGCAAACAAATTAAAATGATGGTAATCAATACACATCTTTCAATAATAACTTTAAATATCAATGGCCTGAACTCCCCAGTCAAAAGACACAGGTTACTTGAATGGATTAAGAAACAAAATCCATCTTTTTGTTGTCTGCAAGAAACTCATCTCACCTTCAAAAATAGGCACTACTTTAAGATGAAAGAATGGGCGTTTCATTGATGAGAGTTGAGAGATGCATTAGTATTCTCTCTACCCCTTGTTCCACTATGTTCCGTGAGTCTTCGGTATAGAGGTTCCATTGTAGATATGTCATTTAGGGTTGGGTATTTTACAGACACTTAATCTCTATGTGTGACCAGTGGTAGAAATCAGTAACAGTCTCTGTCTATGGGAAGCTGATTACCCCTGGGTGAGGGAGAACTGATCTTTAAAGGAATGACTCTAGAACTTACACTGAGGGACATCTGGGTACAGTGACTTGACTTGATAGGCCTTAATATAAATGACAGAATGCATGAAATCTGATGGGGGGTGGCTACGGGAGGGTACAGATATGGGAGGGGGCATAAAGATGATTGAGATGTTTTGTGTATGAAGTACACAAAAACTCAATAAAAATATTCAAAAGAAAAGGTAACTGACAATCTTTTTTACTTGAGTACAACTTCTATTAAAAGATGAAACAAGTCACTGGCCAATGAGGCTTTAAAAATTAGTAAGCAGGGGTTGGAGAGATGGCTCAGTGGTTAAGACCATCGAATGCTCTTGCAGAGGACCCAGGTTCGATTCCCAGCACCCACATGGCGGCTACAAACTGTCCTTAACTCCAGGTCCAGGGGAATCCGAAGCCCTCTTCTGACCTCCATGGCATTGCATGTTGTACAACATGGGTGCACTCACATACATGCAGGCAATACACTCATACACATAAAATTAAAAAAAAAAAATTAAAAAAAAGTAGCAAACACACATGGCAGTTAACAACCTTCTATGATTCTATTTCTAGGGGCTCCAACGCCCTCTTCTGACCGCCACAGGCATTGTGTACACGGGCGCACTTACATACATGCAGGCAAACATTTATACACATAAAATAAAAATAGCAGCAAAACAACAACAAAAGAACAAAAAAGGGGAAAAAAATCCCTCCCAAAGCAGTTTAACAAAAAAAGAAGTAAACACAAAATCTAAACAGGCAAGCAATAAAAAAGAGTTGATGTTTCCTACCTGAATCTCACAGGCCATCTGCACATTAAAAATATAATGAAAAGCCTCCTCAAGTGTTTCTCCAAGTGCTACTACACCATGATTCCTGAGTACCAGCACCTAAAACAGATGCCCAGAGCAATCACTTTAAATATATGGCATAGCATACACCATTTTCATCAAAAGCAGCAGCAACCAAAGTAGTTCCTCAGATAGAGACGGCTACATGCCTTACAACTTGGCCCCAGAACTTTCTGTAGTTCAATTCTTTCCTCTTCTTCATCAAGTGATCCTTGGTAGTCATAATAGGCAACTTCTCCCAGGATAAGGGACTCTTGAGAAATTGGAAGGATTCCACACTTCATGGAGGACACCTATTGATTGGGTTCAAGATCATACATTCAGTTATTGCACACATTCATCAGAATCTGATTCTTTAGGTGGCCCAAAAGGTGGCCCTAATGCAGCACACCCACTTAATTTTTCACTTCTTTCAGAAAGAGGAAAAAAAAATAAAAAGAATTTAAGGGATACAATACAATTTAAATACTATGTCAAATAATATGAAAGAAGTTTTGTTCTCAAAACTCAGTGACCCAATTATTAAACTGTTTCATCTTAAAATCCAAATGTTATTTTTTCCAGGGGCTGGAAGGATAGTGCAGCTGTTAAAGGCTAAGGCTAACAACCAAAAAATGAAAAGTTCGGTTCCCAAAATGGTAGCATTTGGTCTCAAAAACTGTTTGCTTTCTGGGTATATGAAAGGTTAGCAAATGTCACAGTATGAAGGAGCCCACATTGGGAAAGTCAGGAAAACACTGTTTTCCACAGTCATTCTGGTTTTGGCCCATGGCTGACTTACAGCTGCTGTAGCAAGAGTATGGATGTGTATCACACACTTCACGTCAGGACGTGTTGAATAAATTGCAGCATGGGGACTGAATCCTGTATGGTCAATTTTCAAATTAGTACTTCCCTGGTCCACCACTTCTCCTATTATATTGACTTTCACCTGAAAAAAATCAGAAAGACACACTTAATTGGTACAGATGTACCAAACCTCCTCTCTGTCCCACAAGTTACCCCAGGAAGTGGCAAATCTGTGTAGAAGGCCAGCTAGGAAGTATTTCAGATTGTATGTCCTTTGTGGCAACAACGGACTCACCACAGAAGTATAGAAAACAGCCATAAACAATTTGTAAAACAAAGTATATAGTTTTGTTCTCATAAAATTTTATTTCTAAAAGAAGTATTGTATAACAAAAGTTACAGTTTAACTAGCAAGAAGATTCCAAGGAACTGATTAACATGAGCTCTTCATCAAGAGCTTGGACAAGTCTAGCATTTACTGCAGCTGGCTGGAAAGCTGCTGCCTGTTAACACTGCAGCACCGAGCTAGTGCTGTTAAAGTTGTTCTATAAATTCAGGACAGTTCTAGGAATGCAACCAAGGGAAGGAGGAAAATGAGGGGCCAGATGCTGACTCCACACCAACTAAACTGCTTAAATCTATGGAATATACATTGACCATGTTTGAAACCTTTTTTTCCCCCAAGTACACAAGGCGGACAATATTTAAAAGATTCCTTTTAAAACATAAGGAGGTAAAATAATTGCAACTCATTTATTGTCTCTTTAACCATCTTATTTTTCTTGAACCCTAAAACTTCTCTTAAAAATAATTTTCTAAACCTTTCATTGCTCTTTATGATTGCTTTTCTATCCATATTTTTTTCTTGTTTCATGCTAATACTAAAAGAACTGTACCAAAATGTACAAGGGAACTCAGAAAACTAACACAGAAATGAAAATTATACCAAATTGGAGGCTGTGGCTTCAGAAAAAGAGAGGCCTCTAGGGATTATGATGATGTGGTCTTGCTCTTTACTTATTCTTACCTGGAAAAAAGCAAAAACAACTTACTCTAAGGCATTCATACTTTACAGCATAAATGTGACTAGGAATGTATTTTCAATGAATACAGAGTCATAGGAAAAAAGTAACAGCAAAAAAATTTGAGGTCTACAATGTGAAACTGTTCTTAAAATTTTTCAATTCTTGGGCTGGAGTGATGGCTCAGAGGTTAGAACACTGGCTGTTAGAGCGGTCTGTCTCCCTATTCCCTACTGGCAATTTGGGTAACCCCTTCAGAGGATGGTGTGATAAGAATAGGAGGTAGGAACTGGCTAGG